>NC_140812.1:10347500-10452500 GCF_050613455.1 Vespa mandarinia | reverse complement strand
AAGGAGATGGTAGAGAGAGAGAGAGAGAGAGAGAGAGGAGAGAGAGAGAAAGAGTGCCCTCGCGAAACAAAGAAAAGAACTCAAAGTCCTTTTGTTTCTTCCAAACCGACGGAAACGAGAAGGATTTGTTAGAACATTCCAAACGTTTCCCGGATTATTTTTCATCTTAGAATTTTTACTTCTCTCATTTCGAATATTAAAATCAGAGAGAGAGAGAGAGAGAGAGAGAGAGAGAAAGAGAAATGAACATTCGCTTTATTAGAAAAATTATAGACTTTTTTTATCGATCACCATCATAAAATATATCATTATCTATGATCTCTTAGGACACCCCTTGGTAACTCGTTATCGACGAAACGTATCGCAATTCGAAATCGCAAGAAATAAATCGATCGACGTGAGTGCTTGGAAGGAATAGAAACGTGAAAAGATCTAATGAGACCGAACGACTGAATGAAGATAATCTTATTACCCATAAAGAGGGGTACTCGCGGCGATCATAAAGGTATAAGGCGGCCCTTGGTAGCCGTAAAGGAGCAAGGAGGAACCGAGGAAAAAAGGTGCGGCAAGAATGGATAAGGTGGAGGACAGCAACGGAGTCGCACGATTCCAGAGAGACGTTCTCTTCGTCCTAGTAATGTGGGAACGATCTCTTACGATGATGCGGATCTGATCTGTGGATGATAAAAAGAAAGTAACGAAAGAGAAAGACAGAGAGACAGAGAGAGAGAGAGAGAGAGAGAGAGAGAGAGAAAGACAGAGAGACAGAGAGAGATTTTCATATATACAAGACATAAGATCAAGAATTTACGAGCGCTAGTAAAGTTCTAACCCCTTAGGGATATATCAAAGATTTGTCGTACAACTTATCGATTCCATTAAGTACCTGCTATTAGTCCGATAAGTCAAGTTAGGCGCGATCGAGTTCCAAGGATAACAGATTTCGAACAATCCCGTTTAAATGTACCTGAGAGAGAGAGAATGTTATTTCATTCCTAATGTAAATTCATTTGTTTTAAGAGATTTGTTTTAAGCTATAGCACTGTTCACGATGATCCTTATTGATAATCGAGATAAAATAATCAATCCGATGGAGATACTTACATTCGTTACTTTTTATTTTATTATCTTTCTTTTATTTCCTTCCTTTTTTTTTTTCTTTTTTGTTATTTTCTTTTCTTCACGATAGCACGCAAATCTCATTTTTTTTTGCTTCTCTTAGAATATTTCAAATGCATCGCTCACAACCAAAGACATCATCCATCCGTCTTTTCCTCTTTGGGTCCCTCGACATCCTTTCCTTCGAGACGATCGTCCGCAGGACGATCAACGTTTCTCTATCACGGGGACGACGTCTACGAGAAACGGGACAAGCTCGGATTTCACTCGTAGGGCTTTCGAGAGAGAGAGAGAGAGAGAGAGAGAGAGAGAGGGAGAGAGAGAGAGAGACACTCGCATCGTAACCCAAGACGTAGTCGACGTCGATTTTCCTCTTGAAAATTAATGGACCCGCTGACGCTAGCGTAAAAAATATTCTCCACCCTCTGTAGAGTTTCCCTCGCGAGTTACTTCGAAGGAAGGTGGGTTTTCTTTCTTCGTCTTTCTCACGTTACAATTCGATCGTCTTGAAGTCCCCAATGCGCGTTCTTCCTTTTACCAGCTTATTTCGACTACCTACGAGAATCCAAATGGATATACGATATACGTACGAGTTGTGAAAAAAAAAAGGAAAAAAAGAAAGAAGAGAGAGAGAGAGAGAGAGAGAGAGAAATTCAGAACATCCAATTTCCTCGTCATTCGTTCGAATATAAAAATATCTGGATAGACGATAGCGTATATTTAAATCCATTGAATGAGTTCGTTACGTTTTAACGTCAACTACAATTATACTATTGTGATTCGAAGAATTAAATTGTGTGTATGTATATACGTATGTATTTATGTATATGTGCGTGCTTCCTCCGATGCGATGTTCACCCTCTAGAAAATTTTTCAATTCGTTTATGCGACCTTTTTGTAAACTTCAATCGTTCCCCAAAGGAGACCTCCTCGTCTTACGTCATTTATTTTTTTTTCTTTTCCTTTCTCTTTTTTTTCTATTTTTTCGTTTTCTTTTTTCTTTTTTTTTCTTCCTTTTTTTTTTTCTTACATATGTATGGAGGATACGAATTTTTTTTTTTTTTCTATTTATGTAAACCGAATCGTCTCACCCTCGATTCAATTCAAGTAACATAGAATATCGAAGATATGCATAAGAGAGAGAAAGAGAGAGAGAGAGAGAGAGAGAGAGAGAGAGAGAGAATTAGATTCAAAGGGAGATGCGAGCTTCGTTGACCTCCTAGCGAAACGAAACGACCTTACAAGAGTTTCCTCTTAAGAAAAGCAACTCACGGGAGCGAAAACGAGAGGGGTAAGGAAGGGTGGGAGGTAGACGAGGGCGAGGACGAGGGGTTCAAGAAAAAACATTCGAATGAAACGAGATGGTTTTTACTCTACGTTGAATTTCACAACAACAATGGAGGACCAATATCGATGGATCGTTGAAATTTTTCCTTTTCCATCTTATTATTTATTTTCTTTTTCTTTTTTTCTTTTTTTTTTTTTCTTTTTTTCTTTTTCTTTCTTATTCCTCCTTTTATTTCTCATTTCTCCGTATAGACAATTAATGTTCGTTCACACAGTGTCCTTTTTTTGAACGATAAAGAGTCAGTTCCGTTTCCGGCACGTGCGACTCGTAAACCGCGTGTTTTCTGCGATACTACGTGATACCGCATGTCGTAGACCGTTGTAAGAAGGCAGACAGGATTCAAAAATGAGAAACGACGAATCTGTGAACGCGTCACGTGCGACTGAGATACACTTTCGAAAAGGAGTGGGCGACACGTGTTCCAGACAGCCAACCAACCAGTCAGTCAGTCAGTCAACCAACCGACCAACCAACCAACCAACCAGCCAACTAACCAACCAGCCAACTAACCAACCAGCCAACCAACCAGCTAGCCAGCTAACCGAACGTCCAATTTCAACCATCCTTTTTTCCTTGACCAGAACCCGCATTATTTTCGAATTTGTAGATCCCTTGCTGTTTCTTCGGCGCCATCGGCCATCAAACGTCTTTGTTCCGATAATATACCTAAGAGTAGATAAACCAACAAGGTACAAGCTTATCCATACAAATACGATAATAAAATATAAGAAAGGGAAATTATTGTTTCGAGAAAACATGTTCATGGTGCGTGTAAACAAACGAGTAAATCGCATGAATAAAAGGTATAGGATTACGCGAGGCAAGAAGAGATCAAAGAAAAAAAGAAAAGAAAAAAGGAAAGAAAAAAGAAAACAAGAAGATTCACCTGTAACAACCCTTGTGATTTTCGTGCGTGACGTGAGTGAAACTATTCAGGCTACCCTTTTTTTCTCTTTGGGAAATCAAAAAACGACCATGAGTGTCCCTTAGTTACGAGGGAAAGGACACGAGTTATATAATAAATCTTTGAGGCTCGGTCAGGATAGGAGTCTTTGTTCTCTCGTTGCCTTCTCGACCGAGTGTCGACGATTTTCTTTCGAGGATGATCGTGAAAAACGTAGGACTTTGAGGAATGTTACGAGTGTAAGTATCTCCGAAGGGTTTAGAGAATCTGTTGGCAAGGAACGACCGAGGAAAATGGAACGCTATCATGGACGTCGTTCGAGCACCCCCCTGCTGTTAAAGCAGCTTCGTAGATACCAGACTGGAGGGGGTGTGGCAGTGGTGCACCCTTCGAAAGAACCCTGCGGTCATTCTTGTCCTTTCGTCGGCAACCTTTAAAGCCGCGTGCACACTGAACGTGCTATTATGCAGCAAGGTCTAAGCTATACGAACAGGAAAACTATGCCAACGACGACGATGACGACGACGACAACGACGACAACGACATGAGAACGATGATGACCGTTACGGAACCGCCCTATAATGGGATAAAAATAACCGTGTTTATATAGGATTACGAGCAGATCATCTTCTCTATTCTAGTACGAGGCACCATATAGTAAAAGAGAATAGGGCAAAAAGAATGCCTTCGGTGAAGGGTATGACCAAACTACTCCGTTCACTTCCTAAACTCCCTCCGTTATTGTTTAGCTCCGAGGGATACTTGTTTATCGATTAGTGGCTCTGTTAGAGCTACGAAATACGCTAACTGTAACCGAGCTTATCCCCAAGTTAACCATGAATAAATATCGTCGTATTTTGATCTATACACTGTGGTTAATGTTCGAGATGAGATCGGTAAACATCCTGAATAATCTATACTTTTTGCAAAGCGATTCTCAGAGAAGCCCCTTTCGGTGTTTAATAGAATACGTAAATTCTTCTTGATAAATATTTAAAGATTCTCGAACGTTTTCAAACTCGTTCCCGGTTAAGAATCATAGAACGGTATATTATTGAAAGTATTAGCATATTTGAAATTTATTTCGCGAACCTTTAAAATTCATACGAGCATCCTTATGCAAATTATCTAACTATGGCCTTGTAATAGCTAACAATTCTAATTGATGATCGGGCTATCGAATGAGTTTCATAGGTTTCAAAACGCAATACGATTCGAATATTCGATAACAGAAAGAGAACACGAATTTAAAGCTTGTTACGAGCGTGTCCCTTTCTTTCTCCCTTCATCGATACAAGAAAGAACCTGAAGGGCCTCTAAACGAGCACAAAAGAAACAAGCACGGTCCACATGTTCTCCATTGACCAAAATTTTTCTACCAGCATCCTTCGAAAGAAACTTACAAAGCGGGAGCTTTCCGATGCAATGAACAACGACAATAAAATTCGAAGTAACGCGTTCGAAGATATCGAATTTGAAATTCAAAATTGTCATCGGACGAAAAAAGATATTTTCACGTATCCCGATATTTGTCCATAAAAAAAAAAAGATTACAAATCGAATTTATGAAAATTATGATAATAACGAATTGTTAATTGCGAAAAATTAGAAAGAAATAATTCTAACATAAGATAAATAATAATATCGAATACAAAATTAGCTCTTTTTTTTTAATTTTTCGTAACAAAATAAACGATAGTAATGAAAGTAATGAAATATTAACCATTCTTAATTAGTAATTACGACGGTACGGTTATACCCGTTGTTTAATTATCTTTTCACGATAATGAATTTGCGGCTTATTCCCGATCGCATAAACGTAACGTTCATTTTCCACCCCCTTTTTCTTCGGATCTTTCCAACTCTCCTCGGGTCTATCTATCCCAAAAGAAAAAAAGAAAAAAAAGGATAAATGATGAACAAAGAGAAAAAGAGAGAGAAAGAGAGAGAGAGAGATGATTTCTGCTTCTACTCTCTTCCTTCACGTCTGTTTGCTTTCGTAACACGTTAACGAGACTCGTCACGAAATTTGAACGGCGATATTAAGCACCAGCCAACTCTACCCCACCGCCCATTGCCCCCACTACTTCACCCTCATATTTGATTATAGTTTTGCTAATTGCGTCGGTATAAGAGAGAAGGGAGTAACGTTCGGGCTTGTCCATAGTGGGGGGTAACGCATGGAAACGAACGTTATTAAATTATTCTAACCTAACGCTGTATCCGTTCACGTTCATGGACATAAATTGACACCGAAAACGTTCGAACCGAATGGCTCCAACGTGTACCATTCCCGATCGCTACGTTGCAAGCTCCGCAATGGGATTAAATTCCTGTTATTAATGGATTTGTTTGCGGTACCGGACTCGACGGTCAATATTTATTTATCCGAACGGACGTTAACGCTGCGACAAGTACTACACTAGCCCTGAGGGGTTTTGTAGCATGATAAGAGTTACCTTCGTGGAAAAGGGAAGACGGTGAAAGGGGGATGTTTCCTAAATAAATGACTACCGTATTTATTTGGTGAAAAAACAAATTTGTACACCTACTAAAATGCCGAGAAACGGCTGCGTTCTTTCGATTTGGGGGAAAAAAAAAAAAGAAAGAAAAGAAAGAAAAAGAAAAAACCGGAATGCGAGGAGCTAAGTTTTTTTCGAATTTCTTTTTTTACTGTCTCTCTTTCTCTTTCTATCTCTTTATTTTCTCGGAAGTTTTTCGAAGCTTTCTTTACATTGGTTTTGACGGTGATCAAACCATACCTTTCTCTACATTTTTCTAAAGCTATCCTCGACTTTGCTCTTTAAACGTTCGACTTTATGTTTTTTGACGATGACTTTTAACGATGGATTTCGATTCCCGAAAAGCTTTTTTTTTCTTTTTGTTTTGTTTTTTTTTTTTTTTTTATCAAAGTATTCTCATAATTCTACCGCACTGATTCTGACCAGGAGCGTTTGACAGGCGTATCGAACGCAATACATCATCGACCCTTCTCGGCCTGGCTCGGTAATTCGAGAGAGCCGATGTATTTTTTTGGTTCACGTGAAATTTACCTATGGTTTGACATTCTCCATAAGTTGTAAAAAAGTTTTCTTTTTTTTTTTCTTTTTTTTTTTGATATCTCTTTCTTCCATCTTTTTTTTTTATACAACAATACTACCCCATATATGCAGATACATATATATATATATATATATATATATATATATCTGAAAGAAAGAGTGCGCGTGTTTTCGTCCGAAATCATGTTTGAGGAATAAAAAAAAGAAAAACAAAAGTAGAAAAAGAAAAAAACAATAATAATAGGACAGATATTTGATTTTAATGAAATTGAAATTAGGATAGCTTGACGAACGACGAGTCGAAAAGTTTTGTTTTTATTTTTTCTTTTCCTTGTTTTCTTTTTCTTTTATATATATTTTTTTTTCATTTTTTGTTCCAAATGAAAAAACCAATAACACGAAAGAAATACAAAGTGACTCGCGCGAGAGCTCGCGAGCTACTCCGCAGCATCCGGCGCGTGGTAGAGATACTCGACGTCTCATTTCCCCCACCAGAATGTATTCTACCTACTCTGGCACGCTCTCCCCACCATAAACTCCCCCCTACCAGCATCATAGCCACCACCACCACCACTAGCACCCACTGCCGCCGCCGTTAGCCGCCGTCGCCGTTACGGCCGCCCAGCACCGGCGCCCAAGAGCCGAAGGGCCCCGAGTCTTTCCTGCTACGAGTCAGTTGGCCGACATGAGCCGCGCGTGTTTGTTAGGGCTCTTCGTGTCCGTTCCATTTTCAAGATTGATCCTCTCGTAACTCATCGACGCGTTGATATTCGATTTATTAAAATCATTATATACACACACATATATATATATAATATATATATATATATATATATATATATATATATATATATATATATACAATTTGCCCGATCGAAACGATTTATTTTTCATACGTAATCATTTCCATGATCGTATAATAAAATCGAACTTTTTTTCTTTTTTTTTTTTAACATGTATATGTGAACGAAATGCAATTAGGAGATACGATATTTTTTTTTATTTCGTTCGTTTCTTCATTATTTAATCTATTAAATCGAGTGCGTAACAAAATACGTGCAAAAACATATTTGGACTGAACGGTGCCTTCGAAGTGAAAAATATTTTAGTGTTCCATACACGACACGACTTTCTTTTCTTCAAAATTCGTCTATACTTTCTACTTTTACTTTTATTATTCGATCGCTCTACTACCCCTTCCGTCGGTGAATACGATCTAGTTTTTCTTTTCAAGGATAAGTTAAATATCGTTGAAAAAAGAAAGAAAAGAAAAAAGAAAACAGGTCGAAACACGACGCTGACAAGACAAGCACGGTGTAACGAACTGCTAGGATGATAACAGTGTAAGTGCGGTGGGGTTAAAGTGCCAGCCCGTTTATGGATAACTACGATCGGTCGATCGAATTTACGAGTAAGTGATAACACACTGTAGATGTATTTATGGGAGAAAGTTTCTCTCTTTCTTTTTCTCATTTTTTCTTTCATCTTGACTTTTTCGTTTTCCTTTTTATTCATTTCTTTATTTATTTATTTATTTACTTTTTTTTTTTTCTTTTCTTTTGACGAAAGGAAAATGTCTACGTCGAGTATACCTCGAATGTAATACTTTAAGAAAAATTTCCGTATTATTATCATCTGAGAGACGTATCGTCCTCTAATGGATCGAATAGATAGAGATGATTATTTATTACGACGTAGAAGTAATAAAAAAAAAAAAAAAAAAAAAAAAAAAAGGAAAAAAATATATTATAATCCAAATTTAAGTCAAAATGAAGACCTTTCTCTATTAGCGATGCTAGGACGAAAATATTTTCAAATCGTTCGACCGAATGCACAATCTCAATAGCTCCCTCTCTCTCCCACTCTCTCTCTCTCTCTCTCTCTCTCTCTCTCTCTCTCTCTCTCTATCTATCTATCTATCTATTTATCTATCTATCTGTCTATCTTGTTCTTCTGCTTTTCTCGTGGAACAAAATTAGGAGAAGATAGACGTTCGACTGGCAACCCCCTAAAGAACTCCCGCTGTGCTTTTTCGATCTTTTAGAAACGTCAACGTAGACAAACTACGCAACACGATTTACGAGTTTCTCGTGTAGGTATAATAAGTACTAAACTTATCTAGCCGATGAATATCTTCTCTTCTCTCTCTCTCTCTCTCTCTCTCTCTCTCTCTCTTTCTCCTGCCCTCTCTCTCTCTCTCTCTCTCTCTTTCTCACATGAAAAAAATAAAATGTTATGTTAATTATCTCGAAATTATGGAATTTCCTTTTTCTTTCTTTCTTTTTTTTTTATTTTTTTATTTTTTTTTAATCGAGCGTTATACACGCTTACCAATATTTTCGACACTTAGCTTGGTTATCTCGTATCTCGCCGACGGACTGTATCACGTTACCGCGCTCAAATCGAGTCGTCAAATAAATGCGAAACGACACGAACCATTTCTCCATCTTTACTTGTTGCTTCCTCTCGATTGTACTTCTTTTTCTTTTTCTCCTTTTTCTCTTTCTTTTTCTTTTTTTCTTCCCTTTATTTCATTCTTATTATTTTTTTTTTTTTTTTTTTTTTTTTTATCCTCTTCGTTCTCTTTCATTTCATTTCTTCGTTCTCTTTCTGTTTATTTCTTTTTTTTTATTTCACACAGGCATGCGTGCGCATTATCCGTTTTAAAAAAAAAAAATGCCTGACGTACTGACGGATAAGGTCAGAGCTGTCGTTCGATTTCTCATTATTTTCATTCTTTTTTTTATTTCTTTCTTCTTTCTTTTCTTTACTTTTCCCTCGCCTCTTTCCTTCCTTCCGTAGGGAATAAGCGAAGTTATTTAACTCTCGCATACAACGCGTTTGACGCGAGCTATTTATACTTATACTCCTCCTACTATCCTATCTTGGCACTCGGCCAATGGTACTAATCTTCATCGTGACCCTATGACACGGACGGTAATACTTTTATATCGTGTTCATCCTCCTACATTCATTCCTTTTTAAATAGAGGCGAGAAAAATTTATAAAACAAATTTCCGTGACGAAAACGCGTTCGTTCGCACCGACGACGTATGTAGTCCGACTCGTTTTCATGAACGAAATCGAATTGGCTCTATTCGCCTAAAGGCAGACGGATGATTTTTTTGTATCCTCTTTTTCTCTCTCTCTCTTTTATCTTCTTCTACTTTTTTTTTTTTTTTTTTACTTGCATTTTTTACGTCCTTTTTTTCTCCCTTTTATTTATTTATTTATTTTTGTTTTTATTTTTCTTTTATTGTTTATTATTTCAAAGGACAGAAAGGAGGGTGAAACAAACCGCGCGGAAATAAAAGGCGAGTCACGTCGGCGATAAACTAGAAACATTTTGCGAACGCATGTTGGTACGAGCAAGCATTGGTGCTACTACTATTACTACTACTACTACTACTACTACTACTACTACTACTACTACTACTACTACTACTACTATTACTACTATTACTACTATTACTATTACGGTTGGTGGTGGAGGGTCGTCTTCTAAGATTTTTCTTCGTATACCAAAAGCGTTAGGTCGAAGTCTACGAGAGGGATAAATAGCCGCTGGAGCGCTAGTCGAGTTTTCTTACGAAGGCTAACGCGGAAAACGCATAACCGTAAAATATCCTTCCATATGCGGTCGTGGTAGCGAATGCGAGATTTACAAACATTCGAGTGCACTTACTAGAATTACGTCTACGGGATCACGTCCCTTTTGGTCGGCCGTTTACAGTGGCAATAAGTTTTCGAGGATTTATGCGAAATATATATATATATTATACTACACGTATGTATGTATAGGTGCGTGTGGGAGAGAACGCAAGCGCCACCAACAAACCCCCCTCTGCCTTTGCTTTAAACTTGCATCCGTTCTCTCTGTCTAGGAATATTCCCGAGATACATATCGTGTTGAATTCACGAGCGCGTTTTAACCCTATAACTGCTGTCCGTATTTCCTGCCAACTGTCAGAGTTACGTTTGGAAAAGTGAACGCCTCCCACCTTCCCCCAACCCACCACCCACCACCTGGAAATAGAAATCCAAGTTTCGATCTCTGATCTCTCTTCGAACGTGTTACCTTTCTGAAAAAGAGAGAGAGAGAGAGAGAGAGAGAGAGAGAGAGAGAGAGAATACGGACGGGAGAGGAGAGGAAAACAAAACAAAAAAGAAATAAAAAAAAATAAAAAGAAAAAAGAAACGCACGCACGCACACATAAAAAAAAAAAAAAAGAATAAAAAAGAAAATAAAAACAACAAAAATATTAAAACGTTGTTGGTTCTCCGTTCGTGAGTGGAATAATAAATCGTGCACAACTTTTTTCTTCTTTTTTATTTTTCTTTTTTCTTTTTCTCTTTTTCAAGTATTACACTATCTGCCGATCGATGAACGTAACAAACTGGTCGTTAGAAGAGGCACGTTCCACAATATCTCTTTCTATCTCTCTCTCTCTCTCTATTCTATCTATTTCGTTCCCGTTTAAATTCGATATCTCAAGAAGGAAGAAATTACAAAGATCTTTTTGCAGACAGAACGAAGTTCGAACGATTTGTAATAAGATTCCGTAACCGGCATTCTCCCTATCCATTTCCCCAACCTCCCCCTCCTCCCACCCTACCCCCATCCGCTATCACTACACCGTACGAGAGACTCGATAGGATGAACATTTCGATGTTCCGTTCGAAGATCCTACTATGTCGTAGGACGTGGCAAAGTAATCCTTCGATCCTACGTTGCAGCAGGAGCGACGGTGATTTGCAAAACGATCGATTCAATTACTACCTTCGACGATACGTCGGTTACGATCGGTGAACGTGTGCGATGCTATCGAGTATCACAGTGTTTCACCGTGTCTCGTCGAGTGCTCCTATAAGAATATCGATGTTGAAATTCGCTATATATATATTCGTTCGAACGATCGGTAACACAATATTCTCGACGATCCGTACCGTTTATCGCCACCGTTACCGATAATTCGTGACACACGTGACCTCTCCTCGATCGATCGTGAAGTTTTTACGTTGTTTGCCGAGACACCGCCGTTTTCTCTCTCTCTCTCTCTCCTTCTCTCTCTCTCTCTCTTTCTCTATCTCTTTTTCTTTCTGTCTGTCTGTCTCTTTCTCTCTTTCTCTCTCTCTCTTTCTCTTATGAAACGGATAACACATTGCGCCTTTCCTTTGCCATTCATTTGATCTGACCGAATAATTAATGATTCCGCGATATCTCGCTTTAAAGTTGTGAGAAATGACGGAACTTATCAATCGTCATTGGCGCCGGATTAATAATGATCGTACATAGAATTATTAATAGTAATAATAATAATAATAATAATAATAATAGTAAAATAATGATGATGACGATGATGATGATGATGATGTTGATGATGATGATGATGATGATGATGATGATGATGATGATGACAAGTATAATAATAATCGCTTTGTTCGAGTTATAGAATAGTCATAGAATTCATTGTTATTATTCTGCTATTTAACGAAACGTCGATTAATCTAAAGTAAAGAGAAGTAAGTCATACCTTTTGAATTTTCTATAACGCGGCTCATTAATTATAACGTTAATGTTAATACAAAATGAAATTCGATTTTAGTTGGATCGAGGTAATTCGATTACGTTATCGACGGATCATGCTTTTAACGTAATGTTCGACCAAACTATTTCGCGTTATACCGATCGATATCGTTTTCAATTGAAATTCTAAGGAGTGATAGGTCGAAATAAATAAATAAATAAATAAATAAATAAATAAATAAATATGTATTTATGTGTAGATTATCGAGTTAGTTTATTTTACGCAACATAAAAACGTCGTGTTTTGAGAAAAAAAAAGAAAGAATATATTTTGAACGAAGAAAAAAAGAAATGAAATAGATGACGTTTCGTTATAGATGTTAGTAGTCGGCACGAATCGTTGAGAAAACTTGTCACGAGAGTATATCGACATTAACCAGTCAGTAAACCATTATCTATACCGTAGCATGGTTAATAAATTAACAAAGCAAATGGCTTTTCGACTGTCGAATAATATAAATTTCAAAAACGACAAGTGCCCTGTCTCCAATTTACTATCCGGACAAACGGCTGGTCTTTTTATCTGAAAACCAATTAGTTCGTTCGATAAATATAATCTGGACTATATTCTAATGCTGTGCAATTTTCTTTCTTTCTTTCTTTCTTTCTTTCTTTCTTTTCCTTTTTATCCTCTTCTTCTTAATTTTCGAGCAAGTCCGAATCGATAAGAAGCAAGAGGAAGGGACATAGAAGTTGAATTAGTAACACGTTCTTGCTCTCTCTCTCTCTCTCTCTCTCTCTCTCTTTTGCGAATAGATTACGTTCGACGAATGACAATATCCTGGTTGAAACTACACGGTGGGTGGCTATGTTCGTTCGATACTTGAAAGGAGAGACACCTTATTTGACTTCGTCGAGAAAACGTTATTAACGATTAAACGAACTGGACTGCCTATGTGCTCTCTCTCTCTCTCTCTCTCTCTCTCTTTCTCTCTCTTTCTCTCTCGACGTTAGACTCTCGAGTAGTCGGAGTCGAGTCAAGTCGATCGTTACAAGAACGATACGCGTTTCGTGTTTCACGAGAGAAAAGGACTCTCAAAACTAATGAAGTCGAGCGAGTCGAGAAAAAAAAAAGGAAGGAAGGAAAGGGAAAAAGAAAGATAGAATGAAAAAGAAAAAAGCAAAAAGAAAGAAAAAGAAAAATGGAAGAGATACCCGAGCAAAGCCCCATTTTCAATGTACTTTTATATGCCCAAGAAATTCTTATTTTCTCTTCTTCATTTTTTTTTTCTTCTTTTACATTCCTTCGTTATTATCACCTCAGTCATTTCGTTTCTGTAAACATTTCGAGCTTAACACGCGTCTCTCTCTCTGTCTCTCTCTCTCTCTCTCTTTCTCTCTGAACATTTTATTTCGCCGACCAATTCGCTTTTCGACTTCTCTTTCATTTTCACCTAACGAAAATTCATCTCGAGTTTCGATAATCCAGACGGATTATCGGTAATTAAAAGGAATTAGTTGGGCCGCAAAGTAATTAATTTATCGTTTTCCATTATCCGATGAACCTTTGTTAATAATACTCCTGTCTCCCGAGTTATAATTAAAGGACCGAACATCGATGGCGGACGAACGAAAAATGATCTCACATAAAAGCCAAAAATATCGCGTTACTCTCTTCGTTAACAAAATTCCGTTAGTGTTCGTTCGTTGATCTCCGTACCGATAGATCTCGACCTGTCGTTTTACGCTAATTATCTGTATTATAGCGACAAAATCGAATCATTCTATCGAATTTCACATTCGTTCGGTATTATTTTACAATCATCGTCATTTTATATTTTATTGCAAATAGTTTTTAATTTCCGCAATACCTTAATCCCGTTCCTATAATTAATATTTATTCTTCGTTAAATCGGTCAAAGAAAACAAAAGAGGAGAAAAGAGAGAAAAAAGGAAAAAGTATAAAGAAAAAAAAAAAAAAAAATAAACATAGCAAAAACAGTCTGATAAATCGTTTCAAAATCGCGAAACAAGAATCTTTATCGTTCGTAGATCCCCGAGCTGTCAAAAGGTGAACGTTCTTAATCGTTCTCACTGTAAAAGGTTACTCCGTACCCTTGACGATGCTCGTAACGCATCGTGAATACAGTACCGACGATGATGGCGAACTTAATTGCAACGTCCGCGTAACGTGAAAATCAGATTAAAGCGGCGTCCTCGGTGCGACACGAAAGAGCAAAAGATTCACCTCGGGCGTAACGCTTACAAACGACGCGTATTTTACGTCATTAGTTACGCCTTCGTCGAGAATGGTGGTTTGCTTGCTTGGTTGCTTGCTTGCTTGCTTGGTTGGTTGCTTGGTTGTGCTTCCGTGCTACGTACGACTGTACGCAGGATTTTCTAACTTCCGTTTTTCACGCGGTACACGTACTTAAACATTTTACACGCAGGTGTGTTCGCATACTGGCAAGAAGATATCACCGAACAGGAAGTACGCGAAGAACGTGAGCGCAGTCTTATGCATAATCTGTATTAGGAATCTATTTGTCATTTTATTTTTGTTATTTTTCTATTTTTCTTTTCATTCGATAACGATAAAACTGACTTTCTCTATTTTCCTTTGCTCTCTACCTTTTTCTTCTTTTTTTTTTTTTCTCTATCCATGGATTGAAAAATCTGAAAACCTGACTTTTGTAAAAAGAGAAGATCTTTTTCTTTCACCTTGAAAGATGCATCTCAACCGGATGCAGGACCTGGAAAATAGAGATCCATCTGGCATGCGTTCGATCCCATCTGCAAAGGAAAGAGAACCCGTGAGAATTTTGCGGAAGGGCTTGCTTGAAAAGGCGAATGTTCACGCTTCGTTGAATTTCGCAAAACGAGACTTTCACGTCGAATCTTACCTCTCTCTTTCTCTCTTACGGTCGATATCTTCTTCTTTCTCTCTCTCTCTTTCTCTCTCTCTTTCTCTCTCGTTCTCCTTGGTTAATCTTTCTCTACCTATTGGTTGCTTCTAGCGCGTGCATTTTCCCGTCGACGGTGATTTACGAGCAAGCGCCAAGCACAAAGGATGCAAATCGAGAGGTCAGACAAAGTGAGATAGATGCGGATAAGAATTCTCCAATGGTATTTATTGTTCGGGAAGAAGCTTCCGCGGGAGAGAACGATCACGGAAGAGAATCGCCTACGCGTTACCTTCGACATTTTCTTTTTTTTCTTTTTTACCAACTCGTAACTTTGTACGATATACTATATATCGTCTTGCGATAACGTGGAACGACTTAGAGATCGTTTTATGGGGTTATCACCGATGGTCCGCGAAAACTTTTGGAGCTTTACGACTGAGATATCCACGAATGATTCCAATAACAAAGAAAGAAAGATAGATAAAAAGAGAAAGAGAGAGAGAGAGAGAGAGAGAGAGAGAGAGACAGATAGACAGACATAGAAAGAGAGAAAGTAGATTAATAAAATAAAAGCGTTCTTCAAGCCAATGGAATTAACATAAAAAGAACATTTTCGAGAAATACTCGTAATGTTTAAATGTCCGTCCTAACAACGTTTCTCCCTTTTGGCAAAGAACCGAGTCGCGAGAGCTCTGTGTTTGCCGTTGAATTTGTCCCACGTGTGTCTCGTTTGCGAAAGGCTGGACGCTCGCCGCGTATTTGTCAATTTGCGTGACTCGACTTTGCTGTCCTACTAGAGAGACAAATTACTGTCGGAATCTGGCCACTCTTCGTCCAGTGCATGTATATATATATATATATATATATATATATATATATATATGTATATACGTATGTATGTTCAAAGAAAACTAGAGAAAAATAAACGATATTCGTATGTATCTACATATATATACATATGTATATAGGTACATACATATATTGTATGTATTTAGCGTAAACGTCGAGGAACGTTTCTTCTCGGTTGAAGAACTGTCGATCGTCGGCCGTTCGTTTCTTTCTTTCAAGCAACGTTTCTTCAACCATCTAAAGACTAGACACACGTGCGTGTCCCTTTTACGTAAATCTACTCACGTTTCTTCTTTTACCGGCACGTTAAGTAGTTTTATCGAGCGTGATATCAATCCTACGTACATAAGTACATTTCCTTCTCTCTCTCTCTCTCTCTCTCTCTGACGTACAAATAAATAAATATATATATATATATATATCCTGCGAGATTTCAAATAATTTCACCTAATGATCGAAAAAAATCTACGAGATTTTTTTCTATATTATCTTATAGAACGGCTCTTTTTTCTTTTTTTCTTTTTGATCGAATATCGAAAAAGAAAATACTTTTCCCCTTATTCTCTTCCCCTTCCACATTCACAGAGGCCACCCACTTCGATATCGAATATATTCACGGATGCTTTATGATCGCCCAAGGCTCACTCCTCCTAGAGACTCGTCGTATTGTATTTTATATTCATCCGCGTAAAAATGCGAAATAACTTTGCGCTCACGAGAGTAACGTTGCGAGAGAAACATGAGTTTGTAGAAGTGATGATGGTGGTAGTGGTAGTGGTAGTGGTGATGGGGGATTCTAGAGAGAGAGAGAGAGAGAGAGAGAGAGAGAGAGAGAGAGAGAGAGAGAAGCGAGGGCAAGAACGTTTGATCCTCCTACCGTGCGTCGTCCGAGGAAACAGCTTCTCCCCTCCTTGCGTGGCACCTCTCACGGAGGAGGATATACGCCTGGTATATTTTCAGACGTCGTTCCTATTTGCGAGATGACTCCGCCGCTCAAAAGCCGTCCACGCTTGGGGTCGCGCCCGATGAAACGATCAAAGGAGAGGCGAGAAAGGTGTATTTCTCGGGCTCGTCGAACGTACGCCCTTTTGCCCTTCTCTTTCTCTCTCTCTCTCTCTCTCTTTGGGTCTCTATCTCTATCTCTCTCTTTCTTTTTCTCTTTCTCTGTTACTCCTGGAAAAGGTGATTCCACGATTTTCGAAAGGACGGTAAAAGGCAGTGGTATGCCTCCGTTCTCTCTACGTTCGAGGATAGACTCCGTTTCGACAAAGTGAAATCCTTTGATCCAGAGTCCCTGGGAAGCTGTAAAGATATCCAGACAGCCGTTACCATCGTTCCTTTTCTACCGATTTTCTCTCTCTCTCTCTCTCTCTCTCTCTCGCTTTCTCTCTCTCTCTCTCTCTCTCTCTCTCGTTCTCTCTTTTTCTCTTTTTCTCCTATACTCGATAGCATGAGAGTAATCGCAACTTCCAAAATACCAGACTCACTCGAGATTTCGAGAAACTCGACTACTATCTTCGAGTTACCACTGATCTTGTTCGATATTCGATATTACTGAACGAGAGTAAAGCCCATGACTATCTCTTTGATCTCATTCAATCTCGTTTTCGTTGATTCCATTTCAATGATTCATTCAATACTAGCACGCTTCGTTATTTCGATCGGTAGAGTAACTTTTTTTGCTGACTCTGAGAAAAGAAACTGGTTCGTCGATAATCTACGTGATCTTCTTGTTCGTGGAATCTTACTTTAAGTCTCTCCTCCAGTCCATCTTTTTGACGTAACATCACCTAGACCGTCTACGTGATTGTCGTGACATTATGAAAATCTTTTTTCCTTTTATCTTTTTGTCCATTCTACGAATGAAAATTTAAAAGGTAACCTTCCTAAATAAACGAACTCCTTCTCCTCCTTCTCCTCTTCCTCTATCTCCTTTTCCTCTTTCTTCTTCTCCCTAGGTTTTCTTTAATCTATTTAAAATTCGTGTCGTGAAACGAAAAGAAACATGTCTTTCTCTTATCACTCTCTTAAAATCAAGAAGAAGAAACGTTTGGAGATTGGTTATCTGACTAGATAAAAAAAGAGAGAGAGAGAGAGAGAGACAGAGAGACAGAGAGACAGACGGAGTAAAAGAGATAGCGAAATCTGTTCTTTCCGAGCAGGTAGTCACAAATTTGTTCACGTCCCTGCAAAACTCGAAAGTAGAAATACACCACCCCCACACAGTTAGGCGAGATACAAGGAAGAAAAAAAAATATGGAGATAAATAAAAGTAAAAGAGACAGATAGACAGACAAAGAGCGAGAGAGAGAGAGAGAGAGAGAGAGAGAGAGAGAGAAAGAGAAAGAGAAAAAAAGAGATA
Source organism: Vespa mandarinia (assembly GCF_050613455.1). NCBI lineage: Eukaryota > Metazoa > Arthropoda > Insecta > Hymenoptera > Vespidae > Vespa > Vespa mandarinia. The sequence continues at coordinate 10,434,423 of NC_140812.1, read as the reverse complement.
GGCACGCGTGTAGAAGCGCCATCGTGCTCGAAGAGAATACAAGAGGAGGACAGATCCGTGGTGGCGCGCATAAAACTCCGCGTGGTCCTATCTGAGCGATCTCGGGGTCAAGATCGTACGAAGATAGGGCTTGGAGCTCGATCGGGCTCGTGTGAAACCACGACTAGGCGCATCTGCTCGCATCTGGCAGTTGCTTAAGTAACGATACTGCTTTGCTAGCGAGGGAGTAAGAAGGAGAGAACAAGATGAAAGAGAGAGAAAGAGAGAGAGAGAGAAAGAGAAAGAGATAGAAATACAAGAATATTCTTGCCGTCTATAAAGACGCTCCGCGAACCCACATCCCTCCTGCTGTTGTGCCAGGGTTGACATGTTTATTTCGCTCCGTAATCTTCTCGGATTACGTTCGCGAGGAAGAAGAAGAAGAAGAAGAGGAGGAGGAGGAGGAGGAGGAGTAGGAGGAGGAGGAGAAGCAGGAGAGAGAGAAAGAGAGAAAGAAAAAAATCGAAAGGAACGAGATAGACGTCTCTCGAGGGGCCGAGTTTCGGTCATATTATACCTGAACATGCTCGACACGCGTCTCTTTCTTTATCTCTCACTCTCTCACTCTTTCTCTCTCTCTCTCTCTCTCTCTCTCTCTCTCTCTTTCTTTTCCGCGTTCTTTTTTTCCATTGCGGTTTGCGGCTCGTTCGCTTTTCTTTCATCCGGAGAAGGAGAAAAAGGGACTAACGGTGAATGAGATCAGTAGGAAATTTATCGACTACCTCCAACGACGACGTTTTTCCAATATTTTTATCGCTTCTTCCTCGATTTCCTCTCATAGGATTACTCGGTGGTACTCTTGAAACGAGAGTGAGCGAGCGAGAGAGAGAGAGAGAGAGAGAGGAGTGAGAGAGAGAGAGAGTATCATTCACAAACGATCGAGGTTGCATCGAGCGTTAAATTAATGCTCTCCCCGTCGGTTTATCGATTCGAGCTCATAAATCTCCACCGAGAGATCCGCTGAACGAAAAGCCGAGGCCGATCTCGCATTCTGACAGGTTGCCTACCTCTACAGGTGGCTTATGACTTTTCGATGTACTTAAATGCGTTTTAGATGCGACCGATATACCGTACGCGACCATAAGCGAATCAATCATTTAGAACTGTTGTAGATGCTATTAAAGGTATAAGTAGAAATATGTTTGTTCGATGTATATACATTATTTAAGTGGCCCGTACTTTGTCGAATGTTACAAATAAACGAATGGACACGTTCGAAGATACATAGATATATATATATATATATACGACGGAGGAAAGAAACACGAGTAGCTAGTACATCCCTGTGTTCGCTAATAAAGTCCTTTGTAAGATTTATGCCATCGTGCATCGTTACGAGGACCATTCTTCGTTCGTCTCGCCCTCGTAATCGTCTATCTATTCATCGACGAAAAATTTTTCGAAAGGCACACCGGTCCGCATCGAATCCGCCGTGACCGCTTCTTCTTCTTCTTCTTCTTCTTCTTCTCCTCCTCCTCATCTCTTCTTCCTCATCTTCCATACATCTCCTTACTCCTCCTTCTGATCCTCTTCTTCTTCTTCTTCTTCTTCTTCTTCTTCTTCTTATACCGCTTAGAAAGATCCAAGAGAATCTTTCTCCTTCGAAACCGGTAGCTCAATCCTCCAGGGAATCCAGCTCGTTGACTCCCCTACCTGTTGTCACGCGATACCCGAGTCGCCCTTCCAAGCTTTAAACCGCATTTAAGACGCTGTCTCTTCCACCTCCGAGCACTTTTAATCTCGGTTATGCTCTTCGAATACGAACTCGCCAGAAGAATGATCCTTCTCTTTGATGCCGGCTCATACTGTAGAAGATCATTCAGGATTTCTCACCTCGTCGTTCCTATAATCGGTCATGGATATCGTTTATCTCTTGTATACAGTTTATAGATTATAGAGTATCGGCTTACCTACCTTGCCAATAGATTCTCTCTCTCTCTCTCTCTCTCTCTCTCTCTCTCTCTCTCTCTCTCTCTCTCTCTCTCTTGCATTTGGACGAATTTATTTTCCCTTACAATCGAGCCAACACAGCCGAAGCTCTCGAGTGGTTAGTCCCAAAGGGCACGGAGGGATAAACGATGATGCCACATCGAGAGCAGAGCCAGTTTTCAATGCTACGCAAACACTCAAGAGAAACTTTCCAATGGTCGAGCAAACTTTTTAAACCAAGCGAAATCTTGACGGTCGAGTCACGATGTCATTGATAGAGGAGGAGGAAGAAGAAGAAGAAGAAGAAGAAGAAGAAGAAGAAGAAGGAGAAGAAGAAGTAGCTCGAAAATGTTAGGCAATGTAAAAAGATAAAAGGAAAAAAAGTGAAAGAAAGGAAGAAAGAAAAGGAAAGAAAAGTAAAGAAACGAAAAGAAAAGAGAAGCTTCGGTAGTCGGCTTCTTCTTCATTTCGGTCGAATGCTTCCATCGGTTCGTCGCTTCGATTCTCAGCTCGATTCTCGACTGGATTCTCAGCTCGATCATGGCAGGACGTCATCGTTCGTGCCAACTGCAGTGTGAAATGCCATGTGTTCGCGTGTCCCGGCTTGGCACAACGAACGGCGGTCGCTGTCGAGTGTTTTAAGCCCTTGAGTGGGTAATACCGAAACGCGTTTATAAATTGAGTCCTCGTCCTGGAGGATTAGAGAGAACTCGCGATGGGAAATCTGTGTAGGGTGGGCCTATGCGTACGCGTACCACGCAATACGCGTTCCACGGATCTTCAGCGGATTATTCCGCGTCATGAATCTCCGAGAGCACTTTCGAGCTCTCTCTCTCTCTCTCTCTCTCTCTCTCTCTTGTACTCTCTCGTACTCTCTCTCTCTCTCTCTCTACCTATCTTTACCTATCTCTCCCTCTATCGTATTCGCTGTTTATCGGCATTACGCCGTGGTCGCATCGATTTTCCACGCTCCTGCAGTCCCACGATATTCCGTTCCTCGATTAAACCCTACTTATTGTCCGTGGCTTCCGTGTTCCTCGCCGATAACGATCGCGATTCGATCAAACTTCCCCTTCTCTCTTTCTCTCTCTCTCTCTCTCTCTCTCTCTCCCGCTCTTTAGAAATTATTCTCTATCTTTCTCCAATACGAGGTTAATTCCACGTTCGAAAGTTTTGAATCCCTTAACGCAATTTTCTTTTTTCCATTCTCTTTCTCTCTGTTAGGTAATAATATCTCCAGTTTCTTCGAACAAAGCAGGAAACGATTAATCATTCGACGAAAATTAATTACACCTGTGGTGTCGCTAATTAATGTAAGACGGCACGTCGTTGAGTGCTGTGGTCTCATCGATTTCTTAGACGTTCCCTGTCGTCGTCGTCGTAAAAGGACGACAATCATTGCATCGTGATTCAAGTCTCGTCCGTATTCAATTCCGCGTTCTAAGCTAGTATATATGCCAGTGTCGATTTCGATAAAAAAAAAAAAAAAAAAAAAAAAAAGAAAGAAAAGAAACACACGCGATTACGCGAGCTTCAACATTTTTAAGACATCATACGATTTTTCTTTTATCTCGATTAGTGTCACTTGTCTCTTTTTGCGAGATCGAGGAAAAAACAATTAATCATCTCGATGGAAATTAATCATATTAGTAACCTAAGGTCGGTAATTAATGTGCGCATGTTCTTTCGTAAGCTTGTCCGATCTTACAAACGATTTATGAAACCGTGCGAAACGAGCTAGAACGTGAAAACTCACGACTTCTTCTCCCGTTTCTCGTGATTTCACGAGAGACTTTAAGGGTGTCGGCTTAGAATAAATCGTGGCATGGCTCGTAAAATAACCATGCTCGTCGTTTAAGAGAAATTTATTGCACGCTAACGCACCGATTATTCCGCTTACGAAGAAATTCCGCCGTTTGCTATTCCGTTTCCTTTGATTTCGGAATATGTATCTCTCACGTCGACTCTATTTTCTCGTCGAGTATCAATTTCTAGTCTCCCTCTTTGCTATTTCTTCGTTTTTTATTTCCTTCTTCTCTTCGTTCTCCTTCTCTTTTTATTTTTCTCTTCGTTCTTCGTCGTCTTCTTCTTCTTCTTCTTCTTCTTCCTTCTCTTCGAACACGCTCTCTTGTCCGTTACGTACTTCGCTATTACGTATGAGAAGGAACGGCACTGGCGGCGCGCGTACGGCTTTCTTACCGATGTAATCGAGCGTGTATCGCGAAGCCTTGAGGAACGACGTTGATAAACGATCCCTTCGGCGGGGTCTCACTTCACCGATTCGGCACGCTTTTATAACAAGTTCGATACTAACAAGCTTTTCACGCGCGCACGTCAATCCCGTCGTTTTTCACGCGTTCCCGCACGTCGGTGCTACGCGCCGTTGATACGTTTCAACGCGCTTAATTCACTTTGCTCGTATTGCGAACCGTTTCTCGCAAGGCAGGCCAATAAAATGCGCCATTTGGATTTTTTTAATACGTGGAATCCCGACACCCTCTTCCCCCTCCAATCCCGGTTACGCTCGTAAATTCTAATCCTTTCTTTCTTTTTTTCTCCTCCCCGTCCCCTCTCCTCCCCTCCCCCGTTACGTTCCGCTCACCTTTTCTAATGTTAAACTCAAGCCCATAGACGACTCGTTACATACAAATTTAATGCGTAATCATTCGATTAGCATTAACTTTTGTATTATCTCGAGCATGGAAAATTCACTATTCCGTTATAATATTCCTTTGAAGTCAGGCACTTCAGTTTAGAAAATCGATAAGTGGACACGACGAAATATATAATTAGAGCGTTAGTACATGTATAATGAAAATCGACGTTTCTTTTACGTACTAAATAACGATAATGTAAAACCTGTCATTAATACTTAAACGATTTCATGCCGATTAGAAATTTATTCTACGACAAGTTATTAATATAAAAAGAATTGTCTCTTATTTAAACAGATATTTTTCAAATCGTTTGATTTAATCATTCTATAATATTCTATTTCATTTGAGTCAATTTAAAAAACGATTTATCCTTTCCATTAACGTTTAATTATTAATCTTATCATTCGTTTGATGAAGATAAGAGGAAAGAGCACGTTCTTGAGATGGGAAGAAAAGAGTCGTTCGACCGTACAAAAAGAAAGAGAGAGAGAGAAAGAGAGAGAGAGAGAGAGAGAGAGAGAGAGTGAGAGAGAGAGAGAGAGAGATAAAAACAGAGAGGTGGATTTGTTACCTCTCTCTTTCTCTCAGAGAATTTCCTTCGTTCCTTTCACGGTAACGACTGGGAACGAAGGCGCCACGGAAATTTCGCGTGCGGGAAAGTATCCACCGCCGTTGGAATATTTAGACGGCAAGGGTTGCCAGCTACCTCGTAAGTGGCACTCTCGACTCTCCTAACCGTCTTTTACGTTTTCCGGTAGAAACAACGCTGCCACGAAGCGACGTTCAGCCCTCCAGAAAGTTCCCTTTCGACCTCTCTCGCTTCGTTTTCTTTACCCTCGTTCGCGTGTAGAAAAGCATTTTCATTTCGCAAAAAGAACCTACACTCTTCTTCCTTTATTCCTCTTACTCTTTCTTGATTGACATCGGAGAAAGATAGTAAGAAAGAGAGAAAGAAAATGTGGACCGACTTTTGCGTGAAGGGTTGAAAGGGGTCTCGATTCTTGAAGGGCCAACCCGTTCATTTATCTTACCACGCTATGCATAGTCTTTCTTATCTCGACGCGTAAAACCCTAGCAATTCGTTTCTTTCATAACTTTTCTCACTACTGGCCCATTGTAATCGTACCATCTTGTTATTCATGTTTTTGTTAAAAGCTGAGCTTTTCCACGTAATACACGATATTTCTTTAACGACTATTACGACTGCTATCGTTGAATTGAAAATGAAATTGAAAAAAAAAAACAAAAAAAGAAACAAAAACTATATATATATATGTGTGTGTGTGTGTGTGTGTGTAAAGAAAAAATTTCAGATATAGTACATACTTATCAAAGAGGACGAGTCAGCCTTGGGTATACCAATTGAGTAGAGCAACAAAGAGCAAAGAGTAACGAGTACGATCTTGAATTGATCAATAGAGAGTAAGAACAGAGAATAGCGACAGAGTAAAGAGTAAAGAGTAACCAGTAAAATCTTGAGTAGACTAGAGTAATGAGATCAAAAAAAAAAAAAAAAAGTAAATGGTTGTAATATTTTAGTTGTAGTAATATCTTAGATGTAGTATCTTAATTATATAGTATTCTTGTTAATTAAAATCATTATTAACTAAGAAAAAGTATACCGAGTTAATTAGTAATCTGTATCTTCCAGGTATGGTTACGAAAAATATCCTATTTTACACACACACACACACACATATATATATATATTAATTAAAAAAAAAAAAAAAAAAGAAATATTACAAATTAATAATTTATTTTAAATATAGTATGAAATATTTAAAGTTATTAGTAATAATTAATTATATTATTATTTAATTATAAAATATATTATTTATTAATCTATTAATAATTATTTATTTATATTAAAAAATTTTATTATATGTATATATATGTATATAGTTTAATTTTAATATACATGTATATATATATATATATATATATATATATTAAACGAGAAGATTTTAAATATACATAAACGTAATGCTTAAAAATACCTTTTTTATTCGTAGAGAAAGAGAAAAAAAATCCCCGTTACATTATTTATCGTTTTTATTATTACAGATGCCAGATCGAAGAGGACTAAGCGGGTGCAGTGACGAGTGCCGTGACGTGTTCGTTTTACGTATCGATATATCACCGATCGATCGCGTTCATTTTTGCTCTTGGTGTTAAATAAAATGAACGAATGACCTCGTCGGTGATATATACGAAATGAGGCCGAAATCGTGCTCCCTGTTTCTCTTGTTTTGCGTTCTGTTGCCTGGCGTCGTGCGTCCCTTCACGTCCGGAGAAGGTAAGAAGAAAATCTTTTACGAAAGGGAAGTAGCTAGGAAAGTTGAAGGAGAAAAAGGGCATTAGAGAAAAGAGAAGATGAACTCGAGGGATCGTTAAATCTGCCATTTAGCTCGTGCCAGGCATATAATGAGTTTCCTCTTTCTCTCTTTCTCTCCTCCTCTCTCTCTCTCTCTCTCTCTCTTTCTCTCTGCTCTTTCGATGAGGCTCGTCCCCGATATCCGCAGATTCGAGCAGCAGAGCCAAGTACTTACTCGAGGTACTTGTATCGAAACAAGTAGCCGAGTACCACTTTACGCGTCGGTTCTTCGTACGTACCTACGTGCACGATATGAATGAAGCCAATGGGAAAAAGAAAAATATCGTCTCGGTTTTATAAACTTATTTGTACGATCTTTTTCTCATTTTCCTTTTCTTTTTATTTATATATATATATATATATTTTTTTTTTCTTTTTGAATTATTTATTTCTTGTATTTCTTTTATTTGTTTCTTTATTTTTTCTTTCTTTTTTCTTTTTCTTTTTTTTCTCTTTTTCTTTTTAATTTCGAGAAGCATCGATCGAGTTGAAATGAAAAAAAATTCACGTCAAAGGGGATCTTAATTTTGTATAGCCGTCTTTTTTAATGAACGCTCGTCCCCCTTCGATGCGATACGATGGAAATCAACGTGAGAGATCGAGATTCTCGATGGCGGATATTAACGATGCCGGGAAAACGATGACTTTGCCGTAAGTTACCCCCTAACGATCTATAAGGCAACGTAAACTGAACACGGGCAAAATAGTTTTTACGAGTCACACGTAGAAAGATGAAAGATGAAATATATATATATATATATATATATATATATATATATATATATGTATATACATTAGAAGTATATAAGTTTCTAAAGTGAAACACGCGACGCAAGGGAAAAAGCATCAGAGTTTCTACGAGCTTCCTACGAGAGAACGAGAAACGGAGATGGAAGGAGAGAAAGACAAGCCTAATTATACGGCGAGTCAGGCTCGTTGATTAGTCGTCGTAGACACGACCGACCGGTTACGTTACGCCAAGCCATTTTCGATGATGGATTATACTCCCCTAGAGCTACTTTTGAACGGCCTCCTGGACTACGTGTTCTCACCCCTCTTTTTCCCTCCCTCTCTCTCTCTCTCTCCCCCTCTCTCTTTCTCTCTCTAACTTTCCATGGATCTCTCATGGCTAACTAATTATCATCCTTGACGTCCTCTCGCGTACTCGTCATCGTAGCGACGATGAATGGTTTCTCACCTGCAAGCATTTAACGTCGTTGCTTAGTTCGAAAGGGAGAAACAATCGTAACGTGTATCTTCAACGACGAAAGGAATTCTAATCCAACTGTTTCCTCTTCCTTCTCCTTCTTCTTCTCCTCCTCCTCCTCCTCCTCCTCCTCCTCCTCCCCCGACCATCCCACTCTTGCCAAGTCTCATCATGAGTTTCCATGGTATTTCCAATGAGACGAGAGTAGACGGGACGAGACAAGACGCGCCGAAACGGCGACGACATCATTAATCGCATCAACTCGAATAAATTCGTAGAAGCGGAGCATGTGTCTCTCGATGGTAAGCACACCGACGACGACGACGACGACGACGTTCTTCTCTCTTCATTCTCTCCTAGAGATCTATCCAAGAACGAGAAAGTTGTCGCTTCAACAACGGGAAAGCGCCTTCGCGTGGACCGTTTAATGGTTCTTCGTCTCTGAAGTTTCTACGCGTTTACGCGGTACGTAGACACGATGGCGTCCGATAATGCGTCGCATGTATTAAGCGGTAAAAGCGGTTACGAGAAGGAATTTGGAAATCCGGTAACCTCCTCGAAGAGACGTATATTAGCTGGTCCAATAACCCATAGATAACTTTCTAAGGCTCCTTTCTGAGAAACGATTCGAGCGATAACTTATTATCGATTGTCTCTCTCTCTCTCTCTCTCTCTCTCTCTCTCTCTCTAATTTTATCTATCTATCCATCTATCTTTCTCTATCTCTATTAATCTCTATCTATCTCTATCTTCAGAAGATCAATCGTTTCTCTTAGTTTCTACGGCATCAAACTATTCGATAAAATCCATCGACTTTATTTCTATATTACCTTAGGCTAGGTCTCATTTTAACATACGATATATCACATGCATACATTAACGCGTAAATATACATAACGTTCGTGAATAATTAGCCAAAGAATTTATCGCGACGCGATATCCTTCAGTAATTTCACTAACCCGACGATTATTACAACGACGATTATTACAACGACAACGACGACGACGACGACCAATGTTCGTGCATGAGCATGGCTGGGAAAAAATATTAGCCCCGTTAATAATTAAAGGAAAGACGAGACGAGGGTGAACCAGCCCACGGTCTCGACATTTTGTGAGCGGTTGTGTCTACCTATCTATCTACCTACCTACCTACCTACCTACCTACCTACCTACCTACCTACCTACCTACCTACCTACCTATCTAACTCTCACAGACTCCTTTTTGTCTGCTATTACCATGAACTGTCGTACTACCTGGCGCCCTTGGTACAACGAGAGACCTTCTTCAATTTTTTAGTGCCAGTCGTTATCTCCCGACACCTAGCGAATTTCTACCAGCTTGACGTCTACGCATCGCATTCGTTGAGAAAATTCTTTCCCATTCGCATCTCGTGTCACTCCCTCTCGTCATATTCCTTCATCCATCTTCTCATACCTCATCCTAATCCTCGTCCTCATCCTCATTCTATTTTGTAAAAGCCACGGAAACTGTAAAGCCTTTATTTAACTTGTTCCCTTCGCGTACATTTAAAAGCTCGAGTTTTTCCAACCGAGAGAAATGTTATTTATCGCGTGGCACATTTTGACAAATTTTATTAAAAATCCAACGTAAATTGGATCCAGTTTTAATTTCGTTTTCATGAATAATTTCAAACGAATTCAAACATTTCCCTTATACAGACGTACAGAGAGAGAGAGAGAGACGGAGAGAGAGAGAGAGAGAGAGAGAGAGAGAGAGAGATGAAATCAAGTATGTTTGTTGAAAAAAAATTCCTTGAAAAGAGATTGAATACGGTTAAATAATGATCCCGATGTTTTCGTGATAGTTCGATAAATCTGAAGGTACGGTTTGCTCGATAAGTATCATAAGTAAATCGCGATTACCATCCCGGTATGACCTTCGATCACGTAGTCCGCCGGCTATCTAAAGGTGCGCTGGTCTAACCGATCGACCCTCTTCGCAAAATCGCCTCGAGGAAAAATGCAAAGACTGGTTGGTGAGCTTGTTCTTCGTTGGTGCAATTACCCCGTTGGTTCCGCCAGACGAGAGAGCCATGCTTCGAAAGAACGCCTGTATACGTAGGAAAAAATGAAAGGAGGATAGAAAGAGATAGATAGATAGGTGGAGGGAGAGAAAGAGAGAGAGAGAGAGAGAGAGAGAAAGAGAGAGATGGGAACGAGGGGAAAAGAGTGAAAGCAAGGAGAGCGGAGGAAGAGTTTCGCGTTTAATACCTCTTGCGTGGTCTCTCATCGGCGCCAAAGCCGACGAAGAAACACCAAGTCCGCGCTCTTTCCACTCTAGCGACGAAAGGTCGGGTCAGCTTTAATTATCGTAAATCAAAGGAAGGCGGCAGCGCGTCGTAGTATAAGTACTCCATACCAAAGGAGAAGGGTGGTCGTACCTGGACTCGAGCGAGCACGATTATTGTTGAAATCTTGGAGAATGTTCGATACCGAACGAAAGAGTTACTCATAGGAAAATAAAATGAGATCTTTGATATTGGGCGTGATCGAGAAATCGTGGAATATAGATCGATCGATTCCATTCGATTAGATCGTCCAAGAACGAGTTCCCACAAAGCAAGGAACTCGAGAATAGTTATCATATATTACTCTTTATTTCCCCTTAGCACCCTCCTCCTTTCCTCTCCTCTTCTCCTCCTCCTCCTCCTCCTCCTCCTTCTTCCTACCCCATCATGTAGATTAAGTCCAGTATATGCTCGAGATATATTTTCACGAGCGTACCTTGAGAATCAACCGGTTTTACTGTCTCGTCTACTCGTCCACCGTTTTAATCCAAGAATATTAAACGTTCCTTTAAATGTGTCTAACCGTTCTTCTTAAAAGCTAATCTGATTATCGATTTTTTTTCGACTTTCTTCTTTTTCTTTTTTTCTTTTCTTTTTTTTTTTATTTTTCTTGTTTTCCTTTTTTCCTGCTCTCTTTTCTTCGGGCTGGGAAATATTTTTCTTTTTCGTTTCTCATTTCTCATTTTCATTTCTTCTTTCTTTTCTTTTCTTTTCTTTTTCTTTGTCTTCGTTTTTTTCATACGACGGGAGCTTTTTTCATTTTCTTTTCTCTTTTTTTTTTTTTTTTTTTTTTTTTTCTTTTTTTTCATACCCACCGTAGTAGACACAGAACAACATCCTTCAACAGCTTCATGAGATTTCTTTGAAGATTATTATCGAACGATGTCGCATGTATGAAATAATTAAATGAAACCGGACAGGACGTCTCGATGGCTTTCGGATTTTCTTAAATGAAAACTCGAGCGACATATGCAAATGGGAACACCGATGGGAACTGTTCGTTGGTCGCGACGCGAAGGACGTTTATTAAAAAAAAAAAAAAACAGACAAAATGCAAGAAAAAAGGAGAAAAGAAGAAAGAAAGGAAGAAAAAAAAATTCACTGGCGCCAAGAAAACTCGACGTACCGGACGCGGAATGCGAGGTCGAACGGAAACGATGGCCCCTCTCGATCAAATACTATAGAATGCATCGTTTACCTATTCGATTGTGCAACTTGCCTACGGATAATCATATATTAAACGCATACACGAATACATGTAAACTCTTAAGCACGAATACGTAATTGAGGTATATAAGGGTACCTACTATGGTGTCGCGTGCGAAAATTTTCTCTCTTTTTCTCTCCCTCTCTCTCTCTCTCTCTCTCTCTCTCTCTGTCGTTCTTTCTTTCTTTCTTTCCTTCTCAACGCGTTTCGTAAATACACGAAGGCACTCTTTCTTTTTTCTTTTTTTTTTTTTTTTTTTTATCCAACTGAAAACGATTACGGCTCGGTGCGTCGACACACGATAGAAATTATCGTGTCGCGGCGCCGTCTATGTTCACGATCGTGCGCGATAAACCGGAAACGCAGCCTTCGTAATAACACTTTGAAAGCCGGTGAGTTGTTCCCGATCGAATCGCGTGCCGTTTCTTCGTTGAAAATAATTGTCTATAGTGCTCTCTGCACGATGCTGCTGGATTTAGATTCTATTCTAGGTATTTAAACCTTTTGTGAACGTAGCAATTGGAAACGAAATAATATGGTACTGTCAAAGCCATATACATATATATGTATATAAAATTCATCGAAAACATTTTTACAAGTTTTGCTCATGTCGAAAAGGGTTAATGCTGATTGTTTTTTTCTTTTTTTGTCTTCTTCTTTTTTCCTTTTTATCTTTAAATGCATTTATGAGTTCATCGTTCGCAAAAAGAAAAAGAGAAAAAGAAAAAAAAGAAAAATAGCAAATAACAAAAGAGCGACACTATAGAAAACTATTGAAGCATTCAGAATGTGTATGATAAATACAACGTAACTCTGAAAGAAATGATTGTTAATTATATAGTACGATTGTGTTCTACGATTGATGTAGAAAATGTCACGCGAGATTTTCCGCAAATAATAGTGAAAATGAAAAATAAAAAAAAAAAAAGAAAAAAAGAAAAAAAGAAAAAAAAAGAAAACGTTAACGGTACTAGATATGTGTACATACGTAGTCTCTAACTAGAAGTCGATGCGTCGTATTGCATACAGGAAATAACTCGGTTGATTTAATATAACGTTGACAGAGAGTGAAGTATAAGCGCGCGCAGTATAAAGAAAAAAAAAGAAAAGGAAAAAAAAACAAGCAAACAAACGAACAAACAAGCAAAAAAAAAAAGAAAAAAAAGAAAAGAAAGAAAAAAAAGCAAAAAAGAAAAAAGGGGAAAAAAAAAGTCATTAAATTTCGTCGAGAGATACGTAGATGTACACTTTGCGTATACATAACAACGAGCCGTATAAATATTAAACTTACCAACGTAAATTGCGAAGAGATGGAAAATTAGCGTAGGGAGTCCGACATAAAAAAAAAAAAAAGGAAAAAAAAAAGAAAAAAGAAAAAAGAAAAAAAATAATTCCGCTATAGTTGTACGTCATGCGAAACGATGCCTCGGATTTACATACAAAAGCTCAGTCTCAGTGATATCTCCTCTTTCCTTTCAACGATGAATCCACAAAATCGCAATCGGATTGGCCAGCAATTTGGTTCCCTCTTAACGGTCCGATTCCTCTACATAAAGGAAGCGACTATGGAACATCGAAATCAGCGTGACGCACTCGTTCCGACTTGCCCGTTATCGATACACGTAGGAGTGAGGTTTTAACACGCGAGCGTAGTACTATCTGATTCTGTTATTCGCTTAATTACACGCCTTAACGTAGCCGGGTCTGCCGTGCCGCAATCGAGCCGCACACACGCAGTAATACGCATCATCACCCTCTCTCTCTCTCTTTCTCTTTTAGCCTTTTTTCTTCCCTTCTCTCTGACTCCCTCATATTCTCTCTCTCTCTCTTTCTCTCTCTTTTCTCCTCATGGCGTTTAATATGCACCCTATCTCTCGGATGGCGAGCATTTTTCGTCCTCCTTAATTCGTTTATCCGTCGCGACCGCCGGCGGCTCCGCCGGTTGAAAAGTAAAATTTTCTCGAGTCCTTTTTTTTTTCCTTTTTTTTTTTTTACGATCGAACATTCGCTTTTTTGAAATTTTACAAAGTTTCAAGTATGGAGTTCCATCGCGTGATAGAGAAAGAGAGAGAGAGAGAGAGAGAGGGCTTCTTTTTTTTTTTTCTTTTATTTAAACCAAATGCACGTTTTCAAGAGATGTTTACCATCGTACTTTCACCCGATCGTCTATTCATCACGCGCGTATCATTAAGACAGAAATGATTATTACGAAATTTAAACATCGTGGATTCGTGATTCGTAAATACTGTAATTGTCCGAACGGTATCCATATAATACAGGTGAAACATGAAAATAAAGAAGATATAATGATAAATAATAACGGTTTTCCTCGATTGAAAAAGAGAAAGAGAAGAAATAGTAGAAGAAGCTATTTTACTTCATCACGTCATAACATTTAATAAGATCGTTTCAATTGGAGCTAATCAAGGCGGGAGCGATCGTGAAAGATATATATATATATATATATATATATATATATATCGACCGGAGCACGGAACTCGTTAAGGCCGAAAGTCTTCCACGGCAAAAAGGAATAAGACGAATGAAAATAAAAAGAGATAATCTTCTCGAACACAGAGAGAATCGCCCTTGATTTTAACAACCGAACGAATCCTTACAACGCAATACAAAGTAATCTCCTTCTTCAATATCGGAAGATAATACGCGTTATCGAAGTCCGACTGAATCGAACCGTTCCAATTCGTTGAACGATTTCATCTCAGCATCGAGAATATCATCTTTCTACGCCATATACATATACATATATATATATATATATATATATATATATATACGCATATATGTATATATACTCGTACCGATTTCCATCTGGATTCGAAGGTATCTCTCAGGCCAAAACGATACGAATCGATATAAAGAAATCGGTCGGGGTTCGTCGTTAAACAGAATGACGATACAACAAAGTCTTGGTAAGGGGATCGACTTTATACGTATTCATATATATACCTATATAAATATATAAATATATAAATATATATATATATATATATATATATAAAACTACTACGTAGGTATGTATATACTTGCATTGAGAACAACTCGACTCCGCGTTATTTCGACACGAAGGTCGTGATCCGTGAATGCTGTCGAATACAATGCCGGACCTGACGATAGGTGTCGTGTTCCTATTGTCCGTACTACCAGAAGCAGTGCATCGAACAAATACTCCCGAACAGGAAGTGTGGTACTAGAACTAGCCTAGCTGCCTAGGGAAAACTATAATATACCGTGTTCGTTCGATTCACGCTCTTGTTAAGCCAGATACATACCTTCCTTCCTTCCTTCCTTCCTTCCTTCCTTCCTTCCTTCCTTTTCGAGCAGAGTGACAAAACATTTTCCGGTGCATCTGTCTCGAACTAGCATCTCACGGGAAAAGAGACATATATATATATATATATATATATATATATATATATGTGTGTGTGTGTGTGTGTGTGTGTGTGTATAAAGGGCGGTCCTTTCTGTATAATCCCAATTTCTAAACTCGGAACGATCATCTCGTTTGCACCTTTCATGTTTTTTTCGAAAAAAAAAAGAAAAGAAAAAAAAGGAAAGTCCTTCAAAACTCACCAACGAGAGCCTTCCATTTTAAAGCTTTACTCATACGCATGAAAAAGATTCTACGAGATGGTAAACGAGTTTCATGCTCGAGAAAGGAAAAGTTTTTTTTTCGCTGGAATCCTTATTTCAAACTCGGTTGAACAATCTCCTCACGGTTACACGTGTTTCTGTGCATCCACCAGTGGAAATGCTAAGAGAAAGAAAAAGAGAAAGAGAGAAAGGACAACGGAGGTCTAGTTTGGACACTGAGTAAAATAACAAAGCACGTGACTCGAGAAACAAGGAAGTTCACTATATGTTCTCTCTCTCTCTCTCTCTCTCTCTCTCTCTCTCTCTCTTTCTCTTCATCCACTATTTCTTCTTTCCTTTTCTATGTTCTCATTATCATCCTCTCTCTCTCTCTCTCTCTCTCTCTCTCTCTGTCTGTCCGTCTGTCTCTCTTTCTCTCTCTCTCTCTGTCTGTCTCTTTCTCTTTCTTTCTCTTTATCGATTTCTCTCTTTATGATGCTGACTTCGACCCCAACCTATCGTTTCTCTTATTTGAGAAAATGAGAAGAGAAAGAGAGGGAGAGAAAGAGGGAGATCCTCTTGACGGTACTTGGCGTTACTACTACCTCTGTCGGTTCTGCAGGTAGCTTTGTTAATTAAGAGGCGTCATGTGTGGTCTCTCAGCGCGCGTACATGTTGAAACCGTACTACGATGTACTCTCTTCTCTCTCTCTCTCTCTCTCTCTCTCTCTCTCTCTAGGTCTCTTACCCTTCTGGAATACGCGGTCAACCCACATAGGAGCCACGTGGGGGTTTGCTCGAACGCATGCATACCAACATCTTCCTCTATCCACACCTACATACTCACATATAGACATAGGTGTTCTAGTATCTAGTGGGATACACGACTAACTAGCTAGTCACCGTAGCTAACGAAGGGGCTTCTAGTGATCAACCTGAATGATTCAGAGTTGCAACGAGTTTCGACGCATATTCTAAACCCTATATATGAATTCGAATTAAAACGATATGACAAAATGATCACGCTACGTATTATATTTTATTTTATATTTCTTTATGCTCTGTGTATAAAAGAAAAAAGACAGAAAGGTAAAAGGAAAGGAAGAAAGAAAAAAAGAAAAAAAAAAGAAATGAAATCGCAACGATACTTATTCTCTCAGAATTTCGACAGTTTTTTTTTTGTCAATATACTACCTACTACTCACCCCTTTCGATCCAGATTCCCGAATCAGATCCGAGTTTCAAAGCAATCGAGAATGAAAAAGAAGCATCATCGCTGTCGACATTTTTATTTCGAAATGCGGGAGGAAAACACGTCGGTACGATTTATGAAACCCTCGTATATATATATATATATATATATATATATATATATATATATATAATGTGTATATATATATATGTATATATATATATATGTACGTATGTGTTAGTCGTATGTATGCGTGGCCAGGCCGTTTGCGTCGAAAACGACTAACGAGATCTCGCTCAGACTGATTCACTGTCGAGAGGAGCCGGACAGAGAGCGATTTCACCGTAGCCTATCGGCGAACCGATCGTTTCGAATTATCAGAAATCGATGAAAATCCTCTTTTGCTCGGTATCTGGCCCCGAGGTTCAGGGCAGAGTGCGTAACGTTTTCGAATTTAGCTGCCTTTTCGTTTTATCCACGCATCCCTCCGGACATCCCCTCCGTTCATCTCTCTGTCCGTTTCTCTTTCCGTCTGTCTATCTGTCTGTCTGCTTGTCTGTCTGTCTGTCCATCCGTCCGTCCATCCGTCCATCCGTCCATCCGTTCGACCGTGTGTCTGTCCTTCCCATCCTTGGTCTGTCTTCCAAACTGTAGCTCTCTACTGCAAATAAATTTCGAATGTTTTTTTTCGTTCTCTTTTTCTTTCTCTTTTATCTGTTTCTCTCTCCATCTCTCTCTTTCTCCCTTTCTCTCCATCTCTCTCTCTCTCTCTTTTTCATTCTTTCTTTCTTTCTCTCTATCTATCTATCTTTCTCTCTCTCTATCTCTCTCTCTCTCTCTTTTTCTTTATTTCTTTTACTCGATTCAACTCGTTCGATCTACCCACAATTTCGTGAAAGGTGAAACCGTGTGGCCATTGTAAACGTTGTATATTCACGTTGTCGGTCTAACGAGATGTTTCGGTATATCTAAGTGCATTTGGTTACCGCAACAGTGCAATATTCCGTTCGCCGGAGCTCAAACATAGGATACGTCGTTATCGATAAGAGAAGTGGTTGAGTGTATCGGCCTATCGGTTTGTCCTAGATACCAAGAGGTTCACGTTGAATTTCCATAGGAACGATGCGTAACGACGTCAGAGTACTAAGATACCAAGAATCCATTGACTCTCCTCGACCATCGTCAGTTTTGTCGAAACGAATGTTCTTGAACGATAAAGATATCAATGTACACGTTCAATACTTGTTCTCAATTTTCGAACGAGAATCGATCCTCGGAATCGATGAAATCATATAGAAAACTATGTCGGATATAATGCGAACTAACAATATAACGATAATAATATCTCGTTTATCATAAAGAATATATTCGAAAGTATTCGATTTGCATATCATTAATTTTTAAATAACTCTTTCATCCCAGTTTCGAACGTTCGTTTCGAATACTTTTGCGTGATAAATGGCCGAGAGTTTCAGGTTCGAGGGTGTACCTACTCATCGTTCATAATGAAACAGCGAAAAGGGCGTTTCTTCGATGGAGGCATTGAGAGGAGAGCAAGCGCTTATTAAAATCCATCCGAGAGAGATCTTCTTCTTCTTCCTCCTCTTCTTCTTCTTCTTCTTCTTTTTCTTCTACTTTTTCTTTTTCTATCGATCGGAAAGTTTTGTAATATTGAAAGTACGTTAAAACGTTCGCCGAGATACTTTTATACCAGAACTGGAAGTTTCCGCAAAGATGCAGACGGAGAAATCGAGAGACATCGTGTGTCCAAATGGAATAGGAAAAAATCTCTCTCTCTCTCTCTCTCTCTCTCTCTATCTCTCTCTCTCTCTTACTCTCGCATTCTTTCTCTTTCTATCTCTCTCATAGCACACGATGATTCGACATCTATACGAGCACATTACGAATACAGAACTTTATAGTCTTTGAGGCACACAATGATTTCCATAAAAATATCGTATCAGAGATAGACCATAGAGATTTTTTAATAAAAGCGTAAAAAGTGTGGTCAATCTCCCTCTCTCTCTCTCTCTCTCTCTCTCTCTCTTTCTCTCTCTCTCTCTCTCTCTCTCTTTTTAAATTCGTTCACCGTCGACTATTCTGTCGACGTTACATTCTTTCTCGTTTTTATGATATCGATCGTATTCCACAAAGCCGGAAATCTGACAGGATACGTATTAACAAATCAAGAGGGTTTATGGATATATATATATATATATATATATATATATGTATGTAGGAGGAAAAAAGAGGCAGGAAGTGAGGATAAAAGAGAAGATAGAAGTGAGTTGATCGCGTTTCGTTTTTGGAAAATTCGCGAGTTTCGTTGGCGACGAAGTGTGAGATATAGGATGAGAATGAGGATGAGGAGGAAGAAGAGGAGGAGGAGGAGGAGGAGGGGGAGAAGGTAGGTGGCACACGGTTATCGCGATGAAAAGTGTGGCCCCCGGCCAAATGTCGCACGGGGATAAAGGTCTAACCACTCGTTGGCGGAAAATACATCGAGCTCGGTGCACCGGTGGCGCCGCGTAAATCCGAAAATTCATTACTGCAGTTGCAGTACCACGATTGTTCGGAGCCAACGCGTTAGAACTACGAGACCGGAGTACTGCGAAGCTGCGGCATTAATAGCCGGCCGTCCCGTCAGGATTTACCAGGAGGCACGGTATTGTTGACAAGCGAATATAGAATTTTCACGATTCCGATAGGTACGCTACGTGAATAACATTCAGGATGGAATTAATGACTCGAGATCCTACGTATTTTACTATCGCCAAGCGCCATTATCGAACTGTTTAGTATTCAAATGACTGACTGCAGTGCCATTTTTTCATTAGTCCGCTCGGCAACAGTAATCCGATAATCGGATTTCACGAATTTATTATGTATTGGCCGATACGCCGATTGATTCGAGTCTATCGCATTAACGATTCAGAGATTTTACTCGTATCATACTCGGCGAATTGATATTATCTTTTGTCGATCGTCTTTAAAATGTTTCGTTTTTATACGTTTCAGAAGGCGAGGACGCGGCGGAGGATGAGGATTCATATCTCCTCGAGGAGGATGACGTGCCTTCGGCTACCATCGCCAGTGACACTGAATTGATATCGGAAGGTGGCGGACATCTTCCGGTATTTTTAACGGAACCGGTTGACTCCTTCGTCGTTAAGAACAAACCTGCCACTCTTCGTTGCAAAGCGGCACATGCATTGCAAATATATTTTCGTTGTAACAACGACAGAGCGGATGATTCGGTTCAACAAGACTTCGTTGATCCTCACACGGGAACTAGGATCGTCGATTGTGAGTTAAACGTTACCAGGGACCACATAGAGGAGTATTTCGGAAAAGACAAGTTCAAGTGCGAGTGCATCGCTTGGTCTGGCTCGGGACAGATCAAGAGTCAACCAGCGGTAATCGATGTTGCTTGTAAGTATTGCTTTTTCTTATTATTATTATTATTATTATTACGTCAAAAAAAAAAAAAAAAGAGAAGTATCTAATCTTGAACGCGTGAGGACGACACTTTAAGAATACGACACGATCATTCACGTGAGAGAAAGAGAGAGAGAGAGAGAGAGAGGGGGGAGAACGACTTTTGCCTTACTTCGTCCTCCGCCCCTCGTAATTATCTTGATTCTCCTGGCAGTGATGTCATTATTTAATTCCGCTCCTTAACAGAAGACAATGCGACGAGCGTCAGCGGAGGAGTTCCTAAGAGAATCAATTTAGGGAAGAACCACTTGTTCAATTTTAGAGTTACGCAACTAATGAAGCGGACAAAGTTTCGTTTAACAGAATCACCGAAATGCATACATTTGCAAATAGAATTTAAAGTAACCTTAATGTCAAATTTTTCTCTTAGAACCCTGATAAGAACTTTGTATTCCTCGTCTGCCACATCCCCCAATTAGCATTGGTATGTCGTTTATATCGTTTTATCGACAACAAGGAACGATTATTTTTTCAGATCTGAAGAAGCAATTCGAGTCACCGCCATATTCCGTTTCGGTTGAAGCTGGTCATAGTACCGAACTTCGATGTCTGGCACCTCTCGGTGTGCCACCTCCAAGAGTCTATTGGCTGAGAAACAACGTTCCAGTTGATGCTGACTCGGACACTCTTTTGGTATCCAGCGAAGGACATCTTCTTGTTGGCCAAGCAAAACTCAGCCATCAGGCTAATTATACATGTGTGGCTGAGAACATCGCGGCAAAACGATTAAGCGATCCAGTTAGCCTAACAGTATACCGTAAGATTAAATATTCTCCAATTAACATTTCATACGGCAAACGTTCGTATCTCCCAATTATCGCCAAACGATGAGTCATTAATTACTATGCTCGCAGTGAACGGTGGTTGGTCTTCCTGGTCTGCCTGGTCGGAATGTCATTCGAGATGCGCGAAAGGTGGCCAGAAAAGAACGAGAACGTGCACGAATCCGGCACCTATGAACGGTGGTCAACCTTGTCTCGGTCCAAGTCAGCAGAAAATGGATTGCAACACTGCCTGTCCTGGTGAGTCCAATGATCCACCATGCGACAATGACAAGCGGTTATTTCAATCGCTGCTTTACGCTTCCGATAACAATCGCTTATATCGTGATTCAATGGTAAATGATAATGGTAATCGTGCGTGTGGTCGTTCGATGAAAAATCTTCTCAATGTAATACCCATCATCTCACGTGTGCCTCATAAAAAGCTCTCACAATTCGCTTACTAACGTCGACGTGCTTTCAGCTTCGTGGGGGGTTTCTTCTCTCTCTCTCTCTCTCTCTCTCTTTCTTTCTCTCTCTTTCTATATATCTATCTACCTATCTCTTTCTTGCCTATCCTTTTGCAATTTCGCTGCGTTCTATACCTTAGGCGACGTCTTTGAAGATAGTTAATGTGTAAGCAAGCGTTGGCGGTGGTGTCGTCTTCCTCTTCTTATCCTAGTCCGTGTCGCGTAGACGTCAGGCTCAAGCAGGTTTTGCCTTGGCGGGCCGATATTACCAATGCCGAGTAGAGGAAACTCTCTCGCTTGATTTACGATCGTTTTCTCTCTCTCTCTCTCTCTCTCTCTTTCTTTCGTACAAGCATCTCTTACGTCTTCGCGGTCATCTTATGCCAGAGGGTCTCTTTACTAGCATTCACCTTTTCAAAAGGTTTGCGACATTTCAAAAACACCTGCACGTTATATGCATTCACGTTTAAGCATAGAGCTAATATCCGTATATTTTCCGTCGCGAAAACTCGACTCTCGTTGAGTACTCGCGTAACGCTTTTTCTTCTTTCTTCTTTTCTGCTGCTTATGTCGGAACAGCGGGCGCATTGGAGGAATTCACCAACACTATGGGTAAGTATTTATTTATAACGATTCGGCCGCCATTTCTTTTCTTTTCTTTTCTTTTCTTTTTTTGTTAACATACTTATCCTTTTGTTGTCGAACGTAAGATCGTAAAAAAAAACGAGGACAGATGCACGATATATATATATATATATATATATATATATATGTATGTATGTATGTATGTATGTATGTATAAATCAATTTATCAAAGGTGCATCAACGAGCAAATGTCTCTTCGGGGGGAGAAAAAAAAAAGGAAAGTAAAAAGGAAAACAAAAAGGAAAAAGTAAACGTTCGAGCAGATTAAACGGCAATAAAGCCACCAACGAGCATCGATATCGAACAAGAATAATGCTTTTACAAGAAGCTCGTCGAACTTTTTTATCGAGCTCTCGTAGTATCGATCGAAAGTATTGCCGCCGCTTTAACGACTTTATGAGACACACTTTTCTATTTTTTTCTTTTTGTACCAGTCGTCGACGGTGGATGGTCCAGATGGTCGGCGTGGTCCATATGCGGGAGCGACTGCACGCACACCAGAAGGAGATCGTGCGACGAGCCGCCTCCGAGCCACGGTGGCCGTTCATGTCAGGGCAAAGATATAAGCGTGGCCAATTGCACCGGCGGCATATGCAATGGTAAGTCACGCGAGACATGAACTTACTTATAAATATTTTTTTATTCTCCTATATACAAAAATTAACATAGAAAAGTTTTTTAAATTCTTCATTTTCTTCTTCTTCTACTTAAAAAAAAAAAAAAAAAAAGAAAAAAAAAGAAAATATATATATATATATATATATATATATATATAGATAAACAAGCAAAAATGAAATTTCTGAACATATCAGAGAACAGATTTAAAGACACAACCATGAATGTTATTTGTTGCAGTTGGCAACGCGAAGATGGGTGGCGCGCATTTGACAGAAGAAGGTGAGTGTTAAAAAAAAAAATTTTGTTGAAGAAATATATATGTGTATATGTATATATATATATACACACACACGCGACAATGCCACTCCTAGATCTCTCTCTTTCTCTCTCTCTATCTCTCTCTCTCTCTCTATCTCTCTCTTTCTTTCTCTGTCTCTCTGACCCGTTAATTCTCTTTCGTCGCATATTTCATTCGCACGCGCGTTCCTCGTCACGGTGCGTTTGCAAGAGTCCAAGAGGGAAGTCTCTCTCGATTAGATAAGCCGTGATTCGCGCGATGTACCGACCCTCCTCCAATTCGTTCCGGATTTGTATATATGCTTGCGGAGAATCGAGGAGACGCTATTACGAGCTCGAGGAAAGGAAAAGGAAATGATGAAAAAGTATTGTGGTATAAGAGAAAAATACGGGCACATGACCAAGAAGAACGAGAAACAAAAAAAAAAAAGAAGAAGGAGCAAAAAGAGAGAGAAAAACAAAAAAGAACAAAACGAAAAAGTAAACAAATAAACGAACAGATAGGGAGAAAAAAAGGGACGCACATATACACAAACACACAAACATATATATATACATACAAACAGAAAAATACGAGCAAAGGAGCCAAAGTAGTTAGGTAGAAGTTCTAAATGGTATGACAGTCAGGGTGCGACCGTCCAACCGCGAAGAAAATGTCCTTAACCCGTCGTACGACATTCTTGGATGGATTCTTCACGCCCGGTGAACGCCATTTATATTCCCAACTACACCGTACATTTATATATTTCTTTCCGATCTGATACCGATTCTCGAATCGTACTTAACATATTTTATTCATCTTGAGAAAGATTTAATCGAGTTTAAAGCGAAGTAATAAGAGAATCTATTTATTAAATAGCCTTGATCAATATGTAATTATGTAGGTACTATGTAGATATTGTTAATATACGAAAGATTATTAAAATTACGAAAGAACGTTTGAAATAAGGAAAATGAGAAGAGAAAGAGAATGATGATGATGAGGAGGAAGGAAGGTAGAAGGAAGTCAATACCAGGTAGGTAAGTATAGCTAGGGAAGAAGAGAGGAAAGAGGTATCGCCTAAGGGTAAATGTAAATTCGTTAGGTCTCTAATTCCCTTGGTTAAACGTGATTTTGAATACCTTCGAACGGAGAAAGCGGGAAACTTTGTAGGAAATCTTAAGAAGTTGTTTCTTTTATGAGATTCGATATACGAGCCTGTGCCAAGTAAGTATAAACTGATGGGAGGGAGAAAAGAGAGAGAAAGAGAGAGAGAGAGAGAGAGAGAGAACGTTTCCATCGAAGGGTAGGAGTTACGCTACGCGTAAACTCTTTTTCGAATATTTACATTTAATTACGCGACTGGTTAATTATTGACGCTGGGAAAGTAGAAGGGAGTTCTGGGAGAACGATCGGATGGATCCCTTCGAGCTTTACAGAGCCAAACAATCGTAACAATGAGCCTATATAGCTGGTGGTAGTCTCGAGGGTGGTCCGCGTAGATGCAGTCGCTAGAACGAAACCCTTCTCTCTCTCTCTCTCTCTCTCTCTCTCTCTTTCTCCATGAATCTCAACGATTCTATCGAGCGAGGGCACATCAAAGTTGCACGCGATATACGCGTAGGCTCGTTCGACCTATACGGCTCCCTTCGGTCCCTTCGTGTACCTCGGCAAGGGCTGCCTTTAATATCGAAGAAAATTATGTAATCGGTAGCCGTTACGCCCTTACGATGGTTGGGGGAAATTGATCGTGCATGCAAATAAAGTGCCATTATCCTGTGCCGTGGTCTCGAACATATACCTACGCTTCTGTGAGACATCGAGACGAGACAGGAGAGAGAGAGAGAGAGAGAGAGAGAGAGAGAGAGAGAGGGATACGAAAAGAAAAAGAAAAAAATGAGGAGGGGGGGGCCAATCTACCCTACTTGAATTCCGTAGTGACTTCGATTTTTCGAAAAGTACCTTTAAAGTACAAGAGAAATGATGTATCGAAAGAAAAAAAACTTTCAACGTATACGCAAAATTAAATACTTGTCCTTCAAGTAAATTTCATTAAAGAGATTTGCAAAAAAAAATTCGCTTAATTCGTTTTATTAACTTATAAAAGAAAGAAAGAAAGAGAAAAAACATGTTGTATTTTAATCGACCCTAATATGGCAAAAACAAAAAGAAAATGTTGTATAATGTATGTTCTTATTATCGTATTAAAATGGGACATCCTATATAGATAAGCTATGTCATGTTACGTACGACGTCGCGGCACAGATGCGTCCGAACGTAAATCGATCGTGGTTAAGAAAATAAATCGTGGCATCCCTAACAGAAGTTACTTTCTCTCTCTCTCTTTCTCTCTCTCTCTCTCTCTCTTCTCATTTTGTCTCTCTCTTTCTCATACACACGTACCCATGGCACACATACATACATACACAAGTACGTGCGCTGTCGCACGTACGACCGCAAGAGTGTCTTGGAGATAGGGTGAAAGCAGCACACGCATTTCCGATCTCATTTTCCTACGTCCTGCGTGTAACGATGTGGAACTATTGCGTTTTGAAAATCTTTCCTTCCGACTTTCGAACGATGTTACTCGTTTTCGACGTTCGCGCGGAGATATTGACGTTCGAGGCACGTGTCTTTCTAAGGAGAGAGATAGAAAGGGAGAGAGAGAGAGAGAGAGAGAGAGAGAGAGAGAGAGAGAGAGAGAGAGAGAGAGAGAGAGATAGAGAAGAGTAACGTATACACACGTAAACGAGACGCACATGATCCTATGAGAGAGGAGGAATAGGAAAAGAAGGAGAAAAAGTCAGGGCCCCGAAAGTCACGTACCAGGGTTACAACCTCGTATGGCTTTGACATTCTAAAATTGGAAGAAGCTTAACGGTGTTTTGTAGAGAGTAGGGATGCTGTCGCTGCTGCTGTTCCACTACTGCTGTCCGCCTGTTCCTTGAGGAATTTCTTGTGACAATTTTTATGGCCATAGGGATATTCGAAATCGTTGAAATAAATCTCGAATAATAGTAGATAGATACGCGCCGAGCTTATAAATAGTGTTTAATATTTAAATGCGTCTTAATGCAAATGTGTGAGGGGCGGAGAGGGGGGGATGGAGAGAGAGAGAGAGAGAGAGAGAGAGAGAGAGAGAGCAGGAATAAATTCTTCTCCCATCATTTTTTTTTTTTTTTTTTGTTCTTTCTTCTTTCTTTTATCTTTTTTTCTTCATTATTTCTTTCCTTCTTTCTTTCCGCAAATGATCCATCCGTAAATAATGTTTCTTATCATTTTTCCCTTAATTCATTCATTCAGTCTTCGAGCTTTTTACAACGTGTTATAAATAATTCGATTCGTTTTATAATTTCTCACGTTGTTCGTTGTTCATTTGTAATAAATATCAATGACCAGTTAGTTGGTAATTTAAAAATTATATTATATTACATTCTCGTATACTTTAAGCAATCAAATTTTTTATCGTCCGTGTTAATGGCCATAATAATAAACCGATCTCGATTTTTATTGGTTTAGAAAATAACGACGCGTTGTAAAATAATAAAATGAGAATCATCCCGGTAGTACGAGTAGGGGGAAACGTGCATATAACCGAGCCGACGTTGAACGACGAGGAACCTTAAAAGTTTTCTACGACTTCTCGTAATATTTAGCGACACGAGAAACGTTTAACGTTCTGAAACGACATCTTTGTGTACGGCGTAGAGATCCGTGTGAAAGAAAGTCTCCCTTCTCTCTCTCTCTTTCTCTTTCGGGCAAAGAGAAGACCGGAGAACAAATAAAAGTTCGCCTATAAAATATTCATGAGCTGACACCGACGACGTTTTATTTTTTATTTTTCATTTTTTTTAACTTTTCTTCTTTTTTTTTTTTTTCTTTTCTTTTTTGTTTTTTTTTTTTTTTTTTTTTTGAGAAACATGGACGACCGGGGCTTTTGCATTCGCGAGAGTTATTCACGTCTCTTGTGTGCACTTCGAGTAACGAGGAAACACCTATTTCGATGATTCTACTATCTGGAAAACTACTTTTCTATATTACTGTTGCATTATGTATACATACGTGTATATATATATATATATATATATATATATATATGTATGTATGTACGTATCATCTCAATCTCCTTCTATATATACATATATATATATATATAAAATAGATGTATACATATATGAAAGTAGATATATATATATATATCTAATTCAAGCCACACGTAAATCCGTGTACAATGGAATTGAAACGTTCATATCGTTGACATATACATATAATATATGACTACATATGCAACAAACGTTTCAATTAAATACATATACCATAAAGCAAAATGTATAATGCAGGAAACGTTTGAATATTCATACGACGTACTTTGATAAATCTATTTGATTTTACGTTCGTCCTAACATTTGAATCCGTGTATTATCAAGATTATTTAAATTACTCTATTAATTTTATTATTTCGATATATATATATATATATATATATATATATATAACAATGTCTGGAGAATTGTATTTTTCTTTTTTTCCTCTTTGATTGCAGCGAATCGTCAGATGGACGTGGCTCTTTATATCGGATTAACCGTGGCTTGCGTCGTCATCGGTGGATTAGCATTTTTCTTGGCAAGACTTTTACGAAGAAAAGGTCGAGATCATTCTCTCTACTCCATGGCACGCAATGGTAAGCATTTCGAAAGAGGTAAAAAAAAAAAAAACAAAAAAAACAAAACAAAAGAAATCAAAAAAAAAGAAGAGATCATTCGGTTCCTTTCTTCTCGAATTTGTTCCTCAATCTTCTGTTTTTGCTTCTATCGCTCTTATTTTCGCTTGAACGGCGAAACAAAAGAAATAAAAAAAAAAAAAGAAAAAAAAAGAAAAAAGGAAAAAAAAAAAAGCAGGCAAGATACTATTTCGAAGCTTGATTAATCCAAAAGCACTCGCTCCTATTTTCCATCTTTCAATTATTCATATAATTTGTTCGTCTCTATCGTTGTGAACGCTTTTGGAATGCATTAATACACATGCAAAACACTTGTCTGCTGTTTCTAACGCGTTTCTACTTTTTCCCGCCCCCTCCCCCTTTCTTCCCCCTCTTCTAATCTTTCTTCTAATCTCTCTCGTATTAACTATAAAAGAGGTCGTAAAACTGTATACTCTATGTGGAAACATCGTTGAACATCGGTAAAGTACGGGGCGCGAGTGCTTATCTGGTAACGCAGGATCTTTGTAAAGTCCTTATGCACTTTTAAGATTTAAATTAATATAATTCGTAATACGCACGTACGTACGTACGTACGTATCTATGTGTATGGAATTACGATCGTAATAAAGATCTCTCTCTCTCTCTCTCTCACATACTCTTGCTCTCTCTTACTCTCACCTTTTCTCTTTCTACGATCTCGAGATAAAATTTACGACGTCCGTGAAGATTTAAAAGTATCATTTAAATGGCATATCAACTAGGTACCATTAGATTCTCGTAAGCGTTAAAATTGCAATAAGGACTTTGCGAGGTATCCCGGTAAGTTGAGATGCGTAAGAGAATCGGAACAGTATCGTTGCCGGGATCTGTCCGCAGCGCGCAGAGATACCCACGAGCCGTGCCTCGGCCGTGTGCGTTTCAGAATTCCAGCCGGAGTTCTTCCCGGACCAGGACAAGAAGTTGAGCCTACAACCGGACGTGACGGCGACGAGCGTGCCGGCCTGTTACGAGTATCCTTTCGACCCGAAGCTGTCGATGTCGAGATCCCTCTCGGAGCACCATTACGACGTGCCGCACCTATCGATCGCCCCCCAACCATCCCCGATGTCACCAACTCCTTCGACATCGACGCAAGAGTCTTGCAGCGACAAGCAGATTCATTCCGACAGCGAGAACAGCGTCACTAGTTCATATCCATCCTCGGACTCTACTTACAACGTCGCCTCCGAAAGCGTCAGGTTACCCAAGCTCGAAGCTGGAAACGTAGCGAGAGCTGCTGTCAACACTCGAGGTGCATTATTGGTCCTTCCGGATTCTGGAATTTCAATGTCGGTACCCGAAGGAGCAGTACCGAAGCCACTCAGAGAGGAACTCTATTTGGCGGTTCTCAACGAGGATCGCTTTAGGCCTAGATTACCTGGTAAGTGTGAAAAAAAGAAAAAAGAAAAAAAAACGAGATAGGAAAAAGAAACAAAATATAATAAACGAAAGGAAAGATAGAACACGTTGTCATTCCGACATTCCCCCTTTAAAGTCCTGACAACGAAAAAGCTAACATTTCCCCGAACGAATTCGATCGCATTATAGCTTTTATCTCGCTCCCACCGATATCTCCGTGCAGCCCCTTTCACAATGTCGATAAATCAAATTAGCACTCTAATTTCGTCGAGTCGCGTTCGAGAGATTGCCTGACGTAATATTCACGGTAATAGTGAACGTCAATTGTTGCTATCGACGTGAGAGCATTTATTGTATCTGTCCGCGGCCGTGAAAATTTGAACGGCATTGAAGAAAAAACAAAAAAGAAAAAATAAATAAATAAATAAAAAGAAAAGAAAAATAAATAAAGAATAAAATAAAATAATAAAATATGATCGACGTTTGTTTTGCGTTTAATTGATTCGAGAAGAAGTAAAAAAAAAAAGACAAAAAAGAGAGACCTCTGCTGTTTCGTACCTCAGTTACGCGTCGAATCTGGATTAAGTTTATGTATTTACGTGTACATGCGAAAATAAACTCATCGACGAAATGTTGAATTTATCGACAGCGATTGATGTTTAATTATTATCCATTAACGGTATAATGATTTATATCGAGATCATTATCGATATTTAGAAATGCTCGTTTTTGTCACAAAATCGAAAAGACACTCGTTTTATCCTCGCAGACGGTATAACGCAGCTATCGGCGGTGGTGACCTGTGGCCCATCTAGGGCGTCCTTCAATAAACCTGTGATCCTACAATTCGAACACTGCGCAATGTTGCATCCCGCGACCTGGGAGCTGAGCGTATGGGCCTCGGACAATCTGAACGTCGAGGAGAGCTCGTCGATGTCGTCGACGAAGGATCATCAGGTGGTGACGTGGAGCAGAGTGTTGACATTGGGCAACGAAACGATCAACACGCCGCTCTTTACGCAGCTCGATCACGCGGAAGCGTTTATCGTGACGGAGCAACTCAGAGGTTATGTTCTCGCAGGTCAGAGTTGCGAGAACTCAATAGCCACTAAGAGACTGAGATTAGCATTGTTCGCTAGCCAAGCTGGCCAGTGTTGCGTCAGGGTCTACGCCGTTGAGGACACGAAGGCTGCCACAAAGGCGATCGTCGACAGGGAGTCGCAAATCAGAGGTTACTTGTTGGACAAGCCACGTACGCTCATGTTCCAAGACAACGGGGATCCTCTTTGCGTTAGTCTCGAGGAAGTCGGGAACGAATGGCAGAGCAAATCGCCAACCGAGCGTCAAGAGCTCTCCTTCAGAGACGTTTGGAATTGTCAGGAGAACACAAAACACGTAACCTTCGGTTTAGACACAGCCTTTGGCCCGACGACAACCAGAAGCTACAAGCTACAAGTCTCGCAAGGCAATTCCGACACCAGGCAAGTCTTCAGGATCGTTTACGACGGCGCGAAGCAACTGATCTCATCCGGCAGCGTTACCAGACCTCTCAGGGAAGTGACCGTCGTCAGCAGTGGACATGCTAATAACGCAACCACGGATTCAACCGCCCTCAGACCGTTTCGGTTCACCAGGTCTCTCAGGAAACAACTCTGCCAGTGCCTCGACCCTCCTAACGCTTTGGGCAACGACTGGAGAATGTTGGCTCAGAGACTACAGGTTGACAGGTTGGTAATACACTTGCCTCCATCTCTATTCACGCTTAAGAACGAAACTTTAATGGAACTGTACGATTCTCACCCTAAGCTATTATTTATTTCATTCGACGTTAGACCCTTATTTTGGTTACTTATATCTAGACACTAGAAACTAGATCACTACAACTATCTTTTTCTCATTAACTCATCTTTCCGCTTAGTCACGCGATAATGAGTTTTTCTTTCATTGCCGACCCTCCGGGAGATACAACGAAGATACGTATGTACACCGTGCTCCTCTCTTCACGTAATGTAAACCCGTTTAGTTCTTGTATCCGATCAACGAAGAAGATGAAGAAAAAAAAAAAAAAAGAAGGAAAGAAATCCTCTTAATCGGTTGTTCCCCTTTCATTATCTCAATCGACATTCAGTCGTTGTACGGCTAATGATTCTTCGTACGGTTTAAGAGAAAAAATCTCAGGGCACGTTTACTCGCTTGACAACGTTATTAATTTTTTTCTTCTCTTTTTTTTTTTTTTGTTTTTTTGTTTTCTTCCTCCTTATTTTTTCTTTTTTCTGTTTTTCTTTTTTTTTTTTTTTTTTTTCTTTCTTTCTTTTCTTGTGTTAATGATCAATCGATTTATCTATCGTCGCGGTTGCCTTCTTAATAATCACTTTAGACGGGATTCTCGTTGCTCCTGTCGCAGGTACATAAACTACTTTGCAACTAAGTCGAGCCCGACGGAACACATTCTCGATTTATGGGAGGCAAGGCATAGAGAACCAACGGCTGTCACAGATCTCTTGAATCATTTGAGAGTGATGGGAAGGACCGATGCTGCTACGATTTTGGAAGCACAGCTTGGACCCTGGCTTTGAACGCGTTACCACGTCGAATTGCTTTTACAAACGAAGTTACGTTCCCTTGGCCGGTGAGTGATAGTTACGAACACGATGGACGCCTACGATCATCGAAACTGATCCTCGAAATAATAATAATAATAATAATAATAATAATAATAATAATAATAATAATAATTATAATAATAATTATAACAATAATAATAATAATAATAATAATAATAATAATAATAATAATAATAATAATAATAATAATAGTAATAATGATAATGCAAAAAATAATAATAATAAATAAAACAAATAATAATAATAATAATAATAATAATAATAATAATAATAATAAATAGTAATAAAAATGAATAATAATAATAAAAAAGAAATAATAATTATAATAATAATATTAATTATAAAAAATAAAAAGAAACAAAGGAAAAAATTAAATAACGATACGAATACGGGAATCGATATACGATATCGATATTTACGGTTATAATAACGACGAATGGAGAAGGAGCACGTGGTGGTTCTTCGAACGAACTCATCGAAAACACTGCCTTAACACTTGTGTGTGTGTGTGTGCGCGCGTGCGCGCGCACCTCTGCGCCGTATTAACGCCATTGTTATTGTTGTAAATAAGAGCGTAATTTGCGAGAAGACGAAACGTAAATGATCATATGAGACTTAATCATTCTGAATTCTTGTCTCTTCTCTTCTCTCGTAAACGATAGAGGAAAAGAGGAATAGGAAAAGATAAATCGACGGAAAGACGATCTCGAAACGATTAAAAAATCGACGCCGATTAAAAAATCCCGTGTATAATCATGGCTGATAGCTAACTAGAGACTGTGCATTTAGATGGATATATGTGTACATACGTACGTACTAAGAGATACGCGCGCAGATACAAATGGATCAATCCATTTAGAGAAACGATGGATGTTTATATATTAATATACATACATATTTATACATATATATATATATATATACACACACACATATATATATATGTAAATATACATATATATATATATATATATGTATATATATGTATAGGTATTATATATATATATATATATATATATATATATATGCAAATACTGGCGAATGGAAAAAGGAAAAAAAACGAAAGAATGAAAATTAGCGGCTTGGAATGAAAAGAAAAAAAGTTAGATAGAGAGAGAGAGAGAGAGAGAGAGAGAGAGAGAGAAAGAGAAAGAGAGAGAAGCTAATGCCGCGTTTTGGCTAATAAAAAAAAAAAAAATAAAAAAGAAAAAAAAATTGTACTTTATCTATTTGTTACACGGATATATAGGAACGCGCGAGTGACTCGATTGATTTTTCAGAAAATCGTGCCAAAATTCTAGCTCTCTGTTTTTTGCAAGCGTTCACACTTGCGTTGATGTTTGCTTCGGACAATTTATAAATCGCGTTCACTTTTTTATATATACGTTTATTGTATAGAGGTACGACAATACACGCCCGTGCGTAACGTAAATGCACGTGCTCGCTCATTAATTAAACGCGATCGAGTTAATAAGAGACGACGGATAATCGCGTGAAACGAACTAATTACAGAGTATATGGTTTAAATTGACGCAATTTATTTGAAAGGATTGTATATTTGTTACTTTCGACGAATAAAATATTCTTGTATACCTCAGGCATTCGAAAAAAAAGAAAAAAAAGAAAAACAAACAAAAAAAAATATCGATTAATCGATACACTATATCTCTTACCTCGTTCCCGTATTCCCTAAAAAAAAAATCGTATTTTCTTTTCTTTTTTCTTTTTTCTTTTTTTTTTTTTTTTTACTTTTTTCTATTTTCTTTTTTCTTTCTCTTTTTTTTTTTTTTTCTTGTCCGAATGAAACAACTAAAACATCTGTATCCGTAAATCCTTCGAACATCACGACACGCTTCATGGGCTTAAATAAATTAAGACTAATGCGATACGAGTGATCCTTAATCCCTAAAACTACGTCAGGAAACATCTACTACTACTACTACTACTACTACTACTACTACTACTGCTACTACTGCTACTACTACTACTATTACTACTACTAATACGTGCAGCGAGAAGTTGGCTTTGAGCCCATCATTGGTTACGACATGAAAATAGTCGATTCCCGAGATTTTCCTTCCAGCAAATTCCTATTTTCTCTCTTCGTTCATGATCATCAAGATAACGTCAACGTGCCAATTATCTGTACTCATTTTGATCCTTCTTTTTTTTTTTTCTTTTTTATATCCTCTGCAGTTTTAACCGATGAAATTTCAAGCGAAATCGTGGAAAAGAGAGTATCACGAAAACGAATTTAATAAAAGACCTAATCGAAAAACGGGACGATATATATATATATATATATACATAGAGAGAGAGAGAGAGAGAGAGAGAGAGAGAGAGAGAGTCGACAACACTTATCGACACTTTGCCAATAATTTTTCGTCCAACTTCGAAGGTAGTAGCTAAGGCCAGCTACGACATACTATATATTACTCCGACTCTATCTTGTCTCCGTACTTTCTCCTTCCCCCTTCCTTTCCTCATCGTTTCATCTATCTCCTGCAGCAGGTTCAAGGAAGCTGCAGAAACGTTTCTCGATTTTTCTTGAAGGAAAGTAGGTACTACGTACCTTAACGGAAGCCTCGAAGACGGAGAAGATGGGTGACAATGGACGTCGAGCGTTGCAATTTTGAAATGTCGATACCAGTCGGGCGTGTACTTCTCTTCTTCTTTTTCTTCTTCTTCTTCTTTTCCTTCTTTTCCTTCTTCTTCTACTTCTTCTT
The DNA here is from genome assembly GCF_050613455.1 of Vespa mandarinia. Classification (NCBI taxonomy): domain Eukaryota; kingdom Metazoa; phylum Arthropoda; class Insecta; order Hymenoptera; family Vespidae; genus Vespa; species Vespa mandarinia. The sequence continues at coordinate 10,400,196 of NC_140812.1, read as the reverse complement.
CTCCTTCTTCTTCTTCTTCTTCTTCTTCTTCTTCTTCTTCTTCTTCTTCTTCTTCTTCTTTTTCTTCTTTTTCTTCTTTTTCTCCACCCACGATTCTTCCCTCGAGCTTTTTCGCAACAGCCTTTTTCAACCATCTATACGATGTCGACGTAATTCGCTTACCGTAGAGTCCCGCGTAGGTACTCGACAACTTTTCCTTTTTATCCACGCCTCAAGGCGTTAGATCGTCGACGATCTTCCTGACTCTCTTTCTCTGCGTTATATTCTACGAATATCTCGTAACATCCGTAAGAATCAAGGTAAATATAAGCTCGTCTTTACTTCACGCGTTTTCTTACTTCTACACGTTCGAGAAAGAAAAAAAAAGAAGAGAAAGAAGCGAGAGAGAGAGAGAGAGAGAGAGAGAGAGAGAGAGAGAGAAAGAAAAAAAGAAACACCGACAACCGACTCCGAATGACTTTAAACCTCCGTTGCCGTGTGTTGAATTCCATATCAGTAAAAGCTGGCTAGTCGTTACAAAGTTTCCGAGTCATAAATTTTCCTTAGAGTATAGCGTCGCGCAGGTTAATTCGCCATGTTCTAGAGAACTTAACTCTCTTAGGATTTTCAGTTCTCTCACGACCGGTACAATGATTACTTTTGTTGAAAATCGTTGAAAATCGATATTGCGTCCCGTAATACTATCTTTAGAAAAGGGAAAAGAAAAGCAAAAAAAAAAAAAAAAAAAAAGAAACAAGAAAAAGAAAAACAAAACGAAACAAAACAAAAGCAAAAAGAAAAAGAAACAAGGAAGAAAAAAAGAAAAAGAAGTTCAACGCTCGGAATTCCATGGAGATTTATAAATACAACCTATGATCTTCGTACGGCGAAGATGATGATGATGATGATGATGATGGCGATGATGATGATGAGAAGTTCGTCTTGCCGCTAGTTACATTAAGGTAAGTATCAACTCTTTATCGTCATTATTATTTATATCATTTAATATAAATCATTTGTCACGTTGCACAACGAAAATATTACGGAATGAAATTCATCATCTTTTAATTTTTCTCAATGTTATATCGTATATCATTATATAACGTTGTATCATACTAATGTTCTTTCTAACGTAAACTATGGCACAGTTAGTCAAGTAGAACGCCTAGATCATATACACAAAAATCAAGGAGAACCACTTTAGAAATTGTAGAATAGAGGAACGATCGTATTCTCTCATTGAGACTGAGACTTTCTTCTTTCTTTCTCTGTTTCTCGCATGCTCGAACGATAGTTGCGTAAACGTAACGGAATGCATACAAGTGTTTTTCAAGTGTTCCAGCATGTTGCCGCTCGGAAAGACTAAGTGCCATAAAAATAGCCTCTTGGAAGAAGTTACTTCCCCTCTCTTCGTCTACAATGAGCTTCCAATAGCCGTTTGCCATTCGCGCTATGCTCGCCGACGCGTTGGCACGCTGGATCGTCATTGAAAACGCCTCTTCGAGAATGCGAACAAGATTTTTGCTTCTTCTTCTTATTTTTCTTCTTCTTCTTTTTCTTTTTCTTCTTTTTCTTTTTCTTCTTTTTCTTTCATCTCGTCCAGAACAATGGAATAAAAGTTTCTTACTATTTCATTTTTTCTACATTTTATTTTTTTCCTGTTTTTTCTTTTTCTTTTTTTTTTTCATCATTGTTATATTTTAATATCATTTACTTGTTTTTTTTTCGTACAGTGTAAAGCGAAGGGATGGAAAACAAAACAAAAAAAAGAAGAGAAAGAGAGGAAGAAAGAGAGTGAGCAAATTCTACCCACAATGAGAAAGATTAAAGAAAAGTATTCTATCGTACTTTTGTACGGCTCATTTAATTCGTTAAAATCTAAAAGATTTATTATTCGAAATTTTCAGGATTAATACGAATACAAGTGCAAAAGTTAAAGTTAAGAGTTACGGAACGGTGTAGAATAATTATTAACATTTTAATTGCCCTTTAACAGTTTTCAACGCGCTCGCGTACATGTTTATTTTATTGGCCGTTTACACCCAACGGCGTTTACGTTACGATCGTTAAAATCTATACAAGCGTGGGCGTCGAATAGCCCAACAGAGTTCACTCATGTAATCTTTACATTCTACATATTCTGATCGTAAGGCTATCGTTCGAAATCGAATAAAACCTTGTCGATCCTTTCCAGTCTATTTACCTTCAATTCCGTTTCTTCCTCATCTTAGAAGTTTTTTTTTTCTTTCGATATCTCGTGACTGGATATATACGGGAGTTATCCTTTAAGCGTACAAAAGAATAGAAAGACAGGAAGACATGAGATACGCCGTACATGAATTACGATCACGATCGTTGTTCGCCTTACGTGTGCGTTCTACGCCCTCGTTCGTACGGTTAACGACTCATTGGCGTGTCCCTTAGATCGTCGAAAGATCTACAGAAGCTCTCATATCGATTTCCTACGGTGATTTTAACGCGTCTTCCTTTTTAACCCACTTTCCCCTCTTCCCGCTCGCTCGCACACACTTCCATTCCCACTCACCCCATCCAATCAATTCGTACGTATAACGACGAATCTCGTACAACTTTCTTCTCGGCGTAATTGAAAGATAAGATCGAACGGAGATAAAGATTTAATTGGGAATACGCCGATAGATCGAAATAGAGATCTTGTTTTATTCTATCTAAATACGTTTCGTGTAATTAATTCGACTTAAGCTCGCCGAAGTCCATCACGTTTAAATAGGTATCTCATGTATTCGTGCATGTATATATGTATGTATATATGCGCATGTACACATATGTATGTAGGTATGTGCGAGAAACGTGAGATCATCTTTCTTCGTTCATGGCGTTAATTAACTATGTCTCTACGTATCTGCATTTCTTTCGGGTTAATTTTTACTTTTTCTTGTTTCATCGTCTCTTGCTCGATACAAAAAATAAAAAAAAAAATAAGAAAGAAACAAAAAAAAAAAAAAAAGAAAAAAGTAAATATCGAAAGTAAACATTTTCCTCATTAAATACATTACTACATGTGTTACTATCGGACCAATCTAATGTAAGTTCTCGCAGCAGGTAGTCGAGATTGTTAAAAGTGTCGAAAACAAGTGCGATAAAACGGCATCCAGGGGCGCAAAGAATCGAAGTCGCGTCGACGCTCGATATCTGTTTCACGAAATGTCAGATATGGTCGAAGTAACTTGGAATTCTTTTCGCGGTTGAACGAAAATAATTCACGTTGCAAACGTGAACCTAAATTACGTAGGGATAAGTATAATAAGATAGACAGAGAAAGGAAAAAAAGGAGAAAGAAACACGTGTACGTATGTAAGTATGTTCAGCTGAACGCGATTTGCGTAATCTAAAAGCTTTCTTCATATTATTATTATTATTGTTATTATTTTTATTATTATTATTATTATCTTATTTTTTTTCCTATTTTTTTTTTTTTTTTTTTTTTTTTTATTTATATTTCATAAATAATGACGTTTATGCGACGAAAGATTATTGCTCGGCGATAGTGTTTATCATGCGTACGATAGTCAACGACACTTTGGCACGCTGCATCGACGCCCGGCAATGACTTCATGGGAATGCTCGCCTTTCCTTTTCGTTCTTTCCTCTCAAGAGATCTCCGTCTCTTTCTTGATCTCTCTTTCTCTCTCTTTCTCTCTCTTTCTTCCTTTCTCATTCCGTACGTCAAGTCGTTTTACACCTCCTTTGGACCTTGTGTACATTAAAACGTCGTATCGTTCGCCAAGGAGATAAATGTCTACTTAACGAAGCAACGTAAACAGTACCTGGAAACGATTAAAGCTTTCCATTATAGACGGACTCTCCTTTATCTCTAACATCGGAATAATAAATAATTTCGATCAGAATTTATCATAGTACGACGTTCGACGATTTTTAATTATATATTTAAATTATATAAATAATTATTATTTTCTTATATTTATTAATTTGATCTGTAAAATTTTTTCATGGTAAAGGATAATACATGATGTAGGTAAAAGTATGAAAATTGTGAAAATAAAATAAAATAAAATAAAATAAAATAAAATAAAATAAAATAAAATGTTGTCTGACAACATATTTTCATTCACGAAAACTTCTCGCATTCTCGAATACCAACGAAAGGATAAAGGATCGTCGTAGTAAGTGTTGCGTGTCTGTCTTTTAGTATAGGCCAAATGTCTCTCTCACGTCTACGAAATCCTTGAAATCCTTTAAATCCTTCTCAGCTAAATCCTCGAGAGATACATGTAAATATTACGACGGTTCTTCCAACAACCAACCCCTTTCTACCTATCCCCCCAAACCCTTTACACCCTTCGCAAGCATGTGCATAATACATAGACCAGTTCGTGCGTCCTCTTATAAACCTGCCATGCCGGTTCAAGGTCGTAAATATTGTGCGCGAGTATATTGAAAAATACTATCCCGCGTTGCTCCTTTTTAATAAATGTATCGATATATCCATGCAAGTATATATATATATACATACATATTATACAACACATAATATACAATATGTATATATATATATATATCGCTTTAATATTGAGGCTATCGATACGTTTCGAACGAATCTCACGAGATTTCGAGCATGAAAAAATTTCTCATTTTCAAACCATAAACATAAAGAAAATTTTGCGCCTTGGTAAATATTTGTAAAGGATTGATTTTTAAATTTGTTAAATATTATTACATCGAATTATAAACCATTCTGAATTATTTCAATGGGAGTGAGAGTTCATTGAATGAACTTTAGTCTTTATTTTCAAAAGAAGCAAAAACATTTCTCACGTTTGTTATACAATATTAAACATACGAATGGCCAGCTAGGATAACTTTCAACAACTTCTTTCTCTCTCTCTCTCTCTCTCTCTCTCTTTCTCTTTCTCTTTCTCTTTCTACGTCAATACTTCTTTTTCTTTCTTTACCTTCAAATCTCTGTATATTACTTACATTCCAAAGTAACCCGCAATCGCAACAATGTACGGTAGAATGAGTCAAGTATTCTCGGGCCCTTCAAGAACGGACGGCTTTGTTTCGTCTACCGAAAATCCCTCTTCGTTGAATTTTCTGACAGAACTAAAGTACTTTGCGAAAAATCGTCGAAAGGCGATACGCGAGGTAGAAGAGAACGCATTGATTCAGACTGCAGCGTACCACGCTACTACCTACGTTGTATTGTTTTAGAAGAAAAGCCATGGTCCGCGGTTTCGTTTCTTTTCGTTGGCAAAAACACAATACTCTTAGCATTGTGCATGTATGTGTTTCTCTTTCTTTTAGTCTTCTCACTCTCTTTCTCTCTCTCTCTCTCTTTCTTCCTTTTTCTCTCTCTCTCTCTCTCCATCCTTATTCGTCGTTCTTCTTTATCAAAAGACGCCCATAACAGATTATTCGTCTTCTTTCGACTAACGTATTCGTTCGCTCACTCTTCCCGCCCCTAAAAACATACATATGTATCCAGAGTCTACCGGTCGGCCGAGTCTCGAAGGTGTAGATAAAGAACAAGACGGACACCCGCTCTCTCGATGTCGCCGACAACGACGACGACAACGACGAACCCACGCGAAATTGGTGACTCACTTTGGAATATCGCACCAACAACAAGCGGCGGGCCCGGCTTACGTGTAGCGTACGCGTAAGCGGATTTACGACGTACGGGAAAGTTCAATATAACGTAATACGATAAAATAAATGTATCGACTCGTTCAACGAAAGTGGGTTAACTTTTAAATATTTGTCCATAAACAGATACGTTAAATAATATATATATATATATATATTTATCATACATATCTTCCATATGCGATTGAGACAATAATTATTTTTAGATTTTAATGATCATTCGTAAATATCCTTAGAAAAGTAGCTTTCTTCGAGCTCGTCGAATGTTAAAAAAAAAGCTTTAGACTTTAAGTTTTCAACGCGTCAACACTTTAAACGAGCCATTAGACTCTAAGCGACACCCTTTTTTTTGTTTTTTTTTTTTTCTTTATTTCTTCCTTTCTTCCTTTCACCCTTTACGCAAACAAAACGATTCATGAGAATTTTCCTCACGATTCAATTAGATACTGAAATATTTATGAACTATCCTAAAACGAGTATACATACTATATACTCGAATAAATCTAATTCATCTCTCGACCCTATATCTACGAGTTTAGTTTAGTTTAATTTAATGTAGTTTAAATGTCAAACAATTAACGTTGAGATTCGATTCGTGCTAACAAACGTTTTACCCTTTTTTCTCAGAGTACATCTCTTTAATCCCATTGTAGTAGCTCCCTTTTTTTGCCCTCGAAACGAATCGACGATCTCTTTTTTCTTTTTTTCTTTTTTCTTTTTTTTTTTTTTTCGAGACTCGTATACGATATTCATCCGTCGTTCGGGCTCTTTTTATCGAACGATCCGTCTCGCACACGTGCCCGACGTCAGACCTAAACGCATAAACGCACGAAAGAACGCACACTAACATATTGAATCTCTAAGAGTCAACCGTATCATATCACCGCGTCATAGTTGTGTTATAAAAACAATCTCCGTTAAAAAGAAAAAAAAAAAAAAAAGAAAAAAAAAGCGCATTCTACGAGTCTCCGACAGATTCTGCCGATCCATGTCAAAAGTGAAGGATAAAGAAGGGCAAAGTGGAGAGAGAGAAAGAAAGAGAGAGAGAGAGAAAAGGAGAAAGAAAGACAGTAAGAGAAAAGAAAAAACAAGAAAGAAAGGAGAAAAGAAAGAGAGAGAGAGAGAGAGAGAGAGAAGGAGAACATTCGAGGGGTTGACTTGAGTTCCCGATGGGAGAACGCATTGTGCCTCTAACTTTGCTCTCTCCGCAATACAATAAAATCCTCTTTGCACGGCGCGTCATTGTTTAACGGCTGATTGACGTTGATCGAGGGCGCACACCGACGTTCAACCCTCTGGAAAAGTGTCACCGCGTGCTCAAAAAGATAGAGAGAAAGAGAATGAGAAAAAGAAAGAGAAGGAAAAGGAGAAAGAGAAAATGCATGGATGTTTGTATGAACATAGTCAGAAAGCACACATATGCGATTTCCTGACTTCTGGACTCTTTCTCCTTCTCTCTCTTTGACGTCCAGAGAAAACGAGAGAGAGAGAGAGAGAGAGAGAGAGAGACTCGCCCCGTTGCCAGGACGAAAAGCATTGTGCTTGCGTAGATGCGCTGGGAGCGCAGTGACGCGTGACGCGTCCCTCGAGGACGAAGGGCGCCGCTAAATAGAACGCCCATTAGTAACGAATACCGCGAGAAATCTCCCCGTACCCCCTTTTCCTCTCTTCGTTCCTCGCCAACCCCATCTCTCTTTTGTCCATCGTACGCGTAATGTACCTACCACCCTCGAAACGAAAGAGGGAGAGAGAAAAAGAGAGAGAGAGAGAGAGAGAGGGAGAGAGTGAGAGAGAAAGTCCTCTCGCGGGAACGATACGCGGTCGCGATAATTTTCTGTTACTCCTAGCTGGCCCCATTGAGGGGTGCGAGGATTTTTGCGAGTGACTCTTTTGAACTTTCACCCTTCGATCTCTTTGATATTTCTTCTTTTTCTTCTTTTTCCTCTCTTTTTTATTCTTTTCTTTTTTTTCTTTTTTTTTTTTTCTTTTTTTTTTCTTTTTTTACTTCTCCCCGACAAACATCTTTGTAACTTTTTAATATGTCATCAACGTGATATCAACTAATCCGTGAAATTATTAAATGGACTTTCCTTCTCTCGAAATGATCCTTTAATTCGATCAGACTTTTACGTACCAATATATTTTATTGTAGTCGAATATATGAAAGAAAAATTTCCCTTTCTTTTTTCTTTTCTTTTTTATCTTAACGTCGTTTACGATCGCGTTTCTCAAATCGCTTAGTCACGAGGAACAACTTTGTGCTCGCTGAGCAGAACCAGGTAACGCTTAACAAGTGAAAACGTTCGCGCGAGAAAGTGAGCGTTTCCAGATGCGGAAACGATTGGCTCTTGTAATAGCGTACAAATCGTTCACCGACAATTAAGATATCAATCTGGATAATCATTTAATCATACGATATCGATGTAAGGCAGCAATCATAAACACGCTCCTACGGAGAAAGAGAAAGAGAAAAAGAAAAAAAAGAGAGAGAGAGAGAGAGAGAGAGAGAGAGAAAGATACTCAAGGCAATCGTAGGAAGGTGATAAAGAGAGACGGATAAAGACACGTTGTATTATTTATAGATACTAGACGTCGTCTATTCCGACAACGTACAATTACTGATTTTCATGGATTAACATTAAAAGCTCTTCTTTTTCGTGGTTGAGTCGACGCAAGGTGAATATCGCGTCTCCGTAAACAAATTAACCGGTCTTAACGTAATTCCCTTTATCTCGGATAAATCGCGAACGAAGTTTCAAGGGCTTGGGGTTCCGTAGTAGAAAGAAAAAGAAAAAAAAAAAAAAAAAAAAGAAAAAAGAAAAAAAGGAAGGAAATTTAGGAAGAAAAAAGAGTGAGAAAAAAAATGGGAAGGCAAAAAATAATGTTAAGAGAAAGAAAAGAAAGAAAAAAAAAGAGAAAGAAAAGAGGAAGAGTGAGGGAGGGAGGGGGGGGGGACAAACCACAACCCGAAGGGAAAACGAGAGGCGTGCGAACTCGCGATTCGAGATTATCTGTGTGAAAGTAAAAATAGAAAGAAAACGTGATAGAGAGAGAGAGAGAGAGATAGAGAGAGGATGAATATGTATGTGTGTATACGTGCGTGAGTTCGCGTGCATAAAGAATAGAGAAAGAGAGAGAGAAAGAGAGAGAGAGAGAGAGAGAGAGAGAGAGAGAAAATGGAGGAACGCGAGGATAGTCTACCTGAAATTGGCAGTTCTGAGCGTACGAGGGTGCTAATTTCAGAGGGTCGGCATCGCGGCCCTGTAATTAATGGGGTTTGTCATCCGAGTAAAAAAGCGCCGTGGGTGCAGCGAGGATGACGTTGCCACTCGTTCGTCCCGCGATTCTAACCGTAGAAGCATCGTCGCGATCGTTGATTGCTATCGGTAATTGGCCTGATTGTCTCGTGGCCCAATTAATTTAATTACGTTTAATTACATATCGAGAGACGCGCTCTTCCGCCGGGTTTCTTTGCCACCGTTTTCTCTCTCTCTCTCTCTCTCTCTCTCTCACTCTCTTTCTCTTTCTCTATTTTTCTCTCTCTTGTATGCTCTTTCATCATCACTGTTTTCGTGCACTCTTCGTTACTATTGGAAAACGGATAATCCGATAGACGAGGACGACTTCGTTCGAGTTGTACGAAATCGATGATTGGCCACTCAATTGAACTCGTTCGAATGGAACGACGTTCGACGTTACATACAAGTTTTCTGGATGAACTTATAACTCGAAAGAACGTTCCATTAAGTCCCATAGAATCTTAAAGTAAATCGACGTAGAAAAACACAAGAAGGATATATTGAAAGATACATATATATATACACACACACACACACATATATATATATATATGTATGTATTCACCTATCTCTAGTATAGCTACAAATATATCTATATCCCAGGTATATACATATGAGAAACGGGGAAAGGTGTGATTCGAGAGAATTATGAGTTCACCGAGCAGTCAGTTTTGTCGCTCTTGAGCGCGTAGTTTATGTAAATTATAGGGTAGGCACTCCTCGAAAGTCCCCTTTAAACGGAACGCTACGATATCGCCCCGTGCGTAATGTCATGCAAATCTCGGCTAGTTCCGAAAGTTCGTTATAACAAGCTGCCAGAGAGTTTTGTTAGAGAAAGAGAGAGAGAGAGAGAGAGAGAGAGAAAAGAAAAAGAGAAAGAAAAAGAGAAAAGTGTCGTGAAAAATTACGTAAAATGCAACCACCATCGCTACCATCTCTTCCATCCCCTTCTCTTTCTCATCGTCTCATTGCTGTTTCGCGTTGCTTTCGAAGCGAGTTCTGGCCCAGTGAAACGCGGCAAAAAGAAAATCACCGACTGAAAGAGCCTTTGTTCGCGAAAACCGAGCGGAAAACGCGAGGCTCTCGCGAGCGGCCTTTAATTAAGCCTCTAGGTGAACGAACCGTCCTCGGATGGGTGCTCTTCGTTGGTTTACGTCATACAAAAGTAGGCATATATATATATATGTATGTGTGTGTGTGTGTGTGTGTGTGTGTACGTGTTTATAAGTACGTACCATCGTCAAAACGAAATGAAACATATTACTCTAAATTTAATTTCATGAACGCTTAACGCTTTGTCCGCAAACAATTCATTCGAAAAATTGGTTTAGGAAGAAAACGAGAAAAAGAATCGAATATCTTTTTGGAAGAATTTAAAAGCCTATAATGGAACGTCGACGCGAAGAATGCCAAAATTTTGGTTAAAAATGAAGAAAGGTGATATTTTAAAGATAGATGTGACATGCACTCGGTGTAGCAATTTCCGGTTCGATATTTTCAAATCGATTCGCAACCCCTTTTTCTCTCTTTCGAAGGTAGCACATCGTTGAACGAGCTCGGGCAATAGCGTTCTCTCCTTTCTCTTTATTTTTCACATACACACGCATACACTCATGAGTATCCCTGACTTTTCTCTCCGGCTTGTACTTCGGCTGTTACCCCTCGACCAATTTTACTGCCTCGGCGCGAGCTAGGGCAAAAGGGGGGACAAAGAGAAAGATAGAAGAGAGCTCGAGTATCGTTCGTAGGGTTAGACGAAGAGGACTTAAAACCGAGCAGAGAGTGAGAATGAAAGAGAGAGAGAGAGAGAGAGAGAGAGAATTCGAAATGGATATTAATAGTTCTGCTTGCAGCACCCCGCGATCGTCGCTGATTACGCCGTTACAGCTGTTATCCTTGATTAAAGCCCCTGGCCCGGTCGATGTTTAGAACAGCGGCAGCCCACAGCTTTCGAGAGAAGAGGAGAAAGAGAGAGCAAGAAAGAGAAAAAGGGAGAGAGAGAGAGAGAGAGAGAGAGAGAGAGAGAGAGACGAGAGAGAACGTGCGTGCTCGGTCCACAGTCCCATTTATATAAATTCAAGCGCGGTAGCTCCACGACAAACGGCTCTGGTGGGCCCCGTAAACAAAGCTACTTCACCGGCTTTAGAACCGGTTTAACCGCGGCTCGCTACGTTTACGCGCTCGAGAGCAACAGCAACACCAATAGCAACATCAACAGCAACACCAATAGCAACGGCAACGGCAACGGCAACGGCAATAGCAACGGCAACGGCATCTCCGAGGCGTCTCCAGGGTGCATCCGATCTCGCGCATAAAGCGGCAACCTTTAACTGACTAATCGTTAATGACAAGCTGCACTAGACACGCTGAGAGATCAGAAATACACATGTAGATATACGGGCAACGTAAAAGCGTCAATGTCTTTTCGATTGGTGCACGCACGCACCAACAGAACCCGTAGACGTTACGACAAGTACTTAACTAGATCATCCAATAAGGACACTCACGCAAGCCGCGAGGTTGTTTCTTTTACTACATATAGGAAGCTGTTAGCGGTGTAGGCGAACCTTTTCTACGTCGCAATTAGTCGGCTAACAGGGACCAATAAAAGTATCGTTAATCCTCACGAGGCGTTCGCGACAATTGCGACGGGAAACGATAAACCTTCCAGCAATTCCAGTACGGCCAACGTGAGCCTTTATTACCTCTGGTATGTAACAAAAAGAGAAAGGGATGAGCTTTGGGAATTAACGTTTTGTGAACTAATAGGAGATTTTTGGACTTGTTACTCGAAAAAGAGAGAGAGAGAGAGAGAGAGAGAGAGAGAAATTTTACAAATCTCTATTTATTTTCATGTAGCTTACATTAAATTGGATTAAAAAAATATTTTATATAAATCGTAGCCCAAAAAAGTGTGATGGATTTTGATTAACTCGTCGTTTTCTATCATCGTTTTATAATGTGTATCCCAATTCTTTTCTTTTTCTTCTTTTTTTTTTCCTTTTTCTTTTTCCTTTTTCTTCTTTTTTTTTCATCCACAAAATCGTTGAAATCGTTAGAAGGGATAAGTCGGATCGTTAGCGAAATATCGTTTCGTTCGTTCGACGATGGCCCCGTTTGTTCGCGGATTACCGGCGAAATCACGAACAAGTGTGGAAAGCCGTGTTGCGAGAGCAAACACGCGTATCTGTTATTCTACCGACTGCGAAGCTGAGTACGAACCGAAGCCACGTGTAAAAGTAAGCTTGTCCAAGCAAGAACAACACGATATAACGTCGCTCACTTTATTTTTTATAGGAAAGCATTAATTATCTCTTCCACGTGGAAATTTTCTTAGGATTTTGTGAGATCATTCTCTTCTCGATTATTTCTTTTCTCTCTCTCTCTCTCTCTCTCTCTCTCTCTCTCTCTTTCTCTCTTTCTCTCGATGTTTCTTTACCCTTTCAATTTGATTCAAACGAGCAGATACTACACATGTTTCTTTTACTCGTGAAGTTTCAACCCACGTAGGACCACCGACAGGCGTAACAATCGAGAAATAAGAATTATTATGCGGAAAGATATAAAATTTCGTAGATCCCTTTCATCGTTGAATCCGTGTCGATCTCTCGAAGGAGAGTATCTCGATATATAAAGCGTCACAAATCTCTCGTGAGTCCTAGGAGGAGTTGGTTAGAGTACACGAGAGTACCCGGAGCCTTTCCTCGTTTCTCGACCCACATGGGCTCTACCGATACGAATCTAAAATCCATTGCACGATCGAAAGAGAGTAAGAAGGGAATAAAGAATGCCCAGGGAGGAATAAGAGAAGGCACGGGCTAGGTAAATCCCTCTCTACGTTCATGGTCAATGAACTTTGACCGAGAAGAACTTCGATGTGCCTCCGCCGTCGTCACGATTTCAAACGTTTCCTAGCTCGCTAACTCCGACGAGTAGTAGTCGTTAACGTTCGAGAAATTCCATTGGAATTAAGCGTAACGATCTCCATGCCGAATGCACATCGATACATTTACTAATATTTTTCTTAAACGAGAGAATTGTAAGACGAGATCGGATCTGTTATGTACACGAGAATTGTACACGTGTTTTTAGTTGAGGAAATCGAACTCTTTCGATCTTCATCTTCTCTCTCTCTCTCTCTCTCTCTCTCCTTCTCTCACGAATGGAACATGACAAGTCCGCGAACCTCTGAAATTCATACTACAGAGAGTGCGGTAGACTATCGAGAATAATAGCCATCCATAAACAGGACGCCAACACGTTCGCAAAGTACAACATGTGCAAACGTGACAGGTAACTACCCACATAGCCACGGGACGTCTAGCGCGTGTCTTGCGTACGTTCTCGAAATCACGCGCGAAACGTCGCTTGCCGATGTCGAAAGGGGAGACAGATTCCCCTCCCCCCCCACCTTGATGACGATACTCGGCATACGCGTTCGCAATTCTACGCTTTCGTACCAAAATTTCGTGCTGAGTAGGTGCGGTTGACGTCCAGTTACGATCCTGTTACTAAATTTTCGCCAAACGGTTATGCTCACGTCAAATTCGTCCAACGAAGTTTCCTCGAAATGTTTTCCCCCTATACCCCTCCGTCCATTCCCGTTATTTTTCCTGTCGACATATAAACGACAGTTGGCGAACCTGGATTATATTCCGATAAATCGAGTGACAGAGAAATGATAATAATAAAAAAAAAAAAAAAAGAAAAAAGAATAAAATAAAAAGGAAAATAGAGAAATTGAGAAATCAAAGAAAGCTTTTGGTCAATGACGGTGGTATTTGTCAAAGACATATACGGCACTGTTACGGGCCCTTGGCCTCTTACGATTACGCGTAGGAGTGGAGGGACCCCGTTAAATCAACGAAGGTCCCGCGTAGTTAAAATGCCGATGTTAATCGCCCGGAGGCCTCGTTAGCGGCCTTTACCTCGCGGTCTTACCCCCTATCCGACCGATTCTACTTCCTCGAGTCGTCTGACTCCCTCGTTCTGCTCCGGAACACGATGACACGAGAAACAGAAAATAAAAGTTTCGAAGAGGACGATTAAAGCGCACGGCGCACGACTATCACCGGATAGATATACCGTTGTATACTACCGATAGATTCAACGCGATTTTCAGACCTCCATAAAAGATCGTTCTATCTATCTTTTGTATTCCGTATCGATTCGTGCGACATGCTTTAAAGGCTTCGCCTATAATATATCTACCTAGGATATGTATTTTTAAAAATACAAAAGAAAGAAAAAGAAAAAACAAAAAGAGAGAGAGAGAGGCAAATGCCTTCCATTTCCACGTAAGATTTACCGTATGACGATAAGTCCTGACTAAATTAAATTAACCTTCGACCCCGGTATTCTCTTTCTTTTAGAGATGATGCTCTGGAACAAGTTCGAGTGCCAATTTCATGGGACATCTGTGGAAGCGGTCTGTTTTTCTTTAAGAGACACCCTACCGTTGGAACAGCTCCTTTCAATGCCTCCCTTTACGCTAAGGTAAACCTCTTCGTTCGACTGTATCGAGGACTCCTGGGAAAGTAGAAACGACGTTCCATAGATCGAATCGTGAATGAGACTTCGTTAGCTCGACCTAGATAAGCGAACGATCTTACTATCAACGAAGATCTTTACAATTAACTCGGGTAATAGAAGAAACGTATAATCATTTCGCTATCGAACATTGTACGTGACAGTTTTAATTTCACGTTGATTCGATCGACAAAAAATAAAGATTATATCTGTCCTTTTTCTCTCTTCTTTTTTTTTTTTTTTTTTTTTTTTCTATCTTAAACGTTAAGATCAATAAATTTCGAATCATTTATGTCTCTCGTCGAGTATATCCAAAAGACAAAAACGATAAAATTGCGACGATTCCTCTGTCTTCTCTTATTTTTCCATCGCGATCGTAGAAAGTTACGATTGGAATAAAGTGGGACGAGTTCTGAAGATGGGATGGGGTATAGTGGGTGAGGGAGATCTTTTCCCTATATCGACATTAAATCGAGATTACCGTCTTTCTCGAATACTCTTGGAGAAATAGGAAGGAAAGAAGGATAGAAATAAAGGAAATTCGTTTACTCGTGCTCCTCGAAAAGGCGAGTATAAATCTTTCGCGAGTCCTGGGGTACAGAAAGGAAGAGTAAGAGAAGAAAAAGAAGAAGACGATGAAAAAGGAAGAAGAAAATAAAGGGACGTGGGGAGGGAGAGATACAACAACGTGAGTCATCCCCCCAAGAAACCACCATGAAACTTTCAGCGAGTTTTCTCCCTAGCGTCATTCCTACCGGACTCTTTTCTCCCCGTTTTACCATTAAACCGCGATTCCAGAACGTCGAGTTTGCCTTTTCGACTAGGAAGTCTTTCTTATGGGAGAACAAAATACAATCTTCGCGATTCTTACGCGGTTAATGGCACGTAGTCCAAGGGGTAGTCCTATCTCTTCTGTTACGCGTGTATGACGCACGATATAGTTATCGTTATTCGCCTGAGTTACGCACCGTGTCTTTCTATAACTCTTTGTCATTCTTTGGATTATTTCGAAATACAAAGATTTTACGTTAGATCGTAAAAACGATCGTACGAAGGAGTTTCTTATTTTTTCTAAATAAAAAGGGAATTGTTTACAAACGCATAAAATATCTACAATTATTATACATATAATATTTACATGTGATTGTCTGTCTGTCTGTCTGTTTGTCTGTTTGTCTGTGTATGCGTGTAAATATTGTGTGTACATATAAATATGTGTATATATATTATATGTAAATATGAAATTTCGAAATGCATTTCGTCGAAAACTATTGACTCAAAAATTGACAAAAATATCATCACTGTAAATAAAATTAAAATCTCTATCAAACGATACGCCATATTATTTTTATTGTCATTTAAGATTTTCGAATTGATTATTATACTATATTAAAGTGTGTGGTATTTATGATAAGAATCTGTCTCCGTTTAAAAAGAAGATTGAATGTTTCGGTGTTTTTCCGTAAAAATCATTAGATTTCATAATAATTCTGGTAAAAACTTTTAGCCGAATTTTATAATCGACTCAAACATAATTTATCTCGATCGATCTATCGATAATTTTTTTTTTTTTTTTTTTTCTTTTATTTATTATAATTTTTATACCTAGAACAATTTCGAGCTTGAAAAGAATAACTGGACGATAAAAGTTTTGATTCTGAAGATCATAAAGTTCGGTCGATCTGGTGCGTCGATTCTATGGGATAACACCGATTTGTAATGTACATCGACGTCCTCGCTAACCCCATGGAAGTATGGGTCGATTGAATAAATCAACACTGAAGCCAAGCGGATTGGTATTCGGCGCAGGACGTTTATTAGATTTCTACGCGAAACAATCGACGCGTATGGGAACGTTCGAATATAATATTCGATAATTTTGTTTCGCACGCGATCCATTATCGCTTGGTTTTCACAGAGTAATACACACACACACACACACACATGTATTAATTCATTCTCTCTCTCTCTTTCTCTCTCTCTCACTTATTCTCTCTCTTTCTCTCACTCTTTCTCCCATTCTCTTTTAATGTAAGGACAATAAAAATTATTCGACATAATTAATATCCAATTATATTTTTCTTTATATAATAAGATAAATAACAAATTGTCATTAATAATTTTACTCTCAATAATGTTCTCTTATCTTTTTTCTTTTAAATAAATAAAAGTAATAATAATAGTCGATTGCATAAAGATTTTCGTATCAAGATCTTTTAATCCAAGATGTGTAGCTTGGATGATAAGTCGCTAGGGTCGTTCATTTTGTGAATGTCATCTCGTTCGTAAGAAAAGCCGTTCTCGAGGACGGTAAGATCTTAATGGTTAGCGAGAATAATCACGGGCGCTGCTCGTGAGCATGGAAAGACGTTAGGCGAGCAGAGCTTCGTTGTGGCTTGGAATTACTTTGGTAGTGATAATAATCGGTGTGCTATCTTTCGGATTCCTCGAGGCGCGGAACTCTCTCTCTCTCTCTCTCTCTCTCTCTCTTTCTCTCTTTCTTTCTTTCCTTCTTTCATTATATATATTCGTGGAGAAAGGAAAAAAAGGATAAAGAGAAAGTAAGTAAAATAGTGAGAAAGAGAAAGATACACAGAGAGACACATACATAAATAGGTATACATATATATATATATATACACATACACACAGATACACACACACAATGGCGCCCGCAAAGTGGGCTACCGAGTGTAAGCCCGCGTACGGGAGCTACGAGGCATTTGCATTATTGCAAATTTATGACTGCATCCGCGCGACTCCAGTCGTTCCTTTCCGTCCCAGAAATGTATTATGCATTATCTTTCCAGCACGTAGATCAACGTTAGTCGAACTTTCCGAAGGCGCAGCGTTTTGCACGACGGTGGTCACGATCTTCCTACCTCTTTGCTAGGAAACCGCGATAGAGAGACGGGTTCCATTGTGAAATCACACTTAACGGCTCCTCAAATCGCTCCTGAATACGGAACGTACGACGGCGATTTCTACGGATCGTTAAACAGACATCGGGAGTTTAACTCGTTGCTCCGTTTAACCAATCCTACACGCTTACTCGGCCGTCAGCTAATTTCTAAACAAATTATCTTCTCCTTCGAGAAACACACCTTCGGATTATGATCTCAGGAAGATCTTTTATGGTTGTTAGTGCGATATAAGAATATCTATAAACATGAATTAACTTACCCATCCTTCGATACTAATGGATTTTGGAGAAACGAATAGAAAAGATGATCTTATCGTATCGTATCGTATCGTATAGTATAGTATAGTATAGTATCGTATTGTATCGTATGGAGCTTTGAAAAGGAGCTTGCTCACTGTACAGTAGGCGTATTCGATCGATACGCCACTACGATGTATTCGTATACATATATATGTATTTCATTTATATATGTGTATATATTCATGTATATATATATATGTGTGGGTATATGTGTGTATACTATCGCAGTAGGCAGTAAAACCTTTCGTAATCGTCACAATGATTCATCGAATCAAGATATCGTACATTCAATGAGCCGACACGTACAATTTCTCATCGCCTCTTATCCAGGAACATCCTTTTACAACGCATACCGAGCGTGAAACACGTATGTACCTACAATCTATAGACCGAATTTAATAACTTAATCTCCAACATTTCGAAGTACCTTTTAAAGATCGATAACCGCTAACGTAAGATATGCCTTTAAGAATTTAACAGCGGCGTAACTTCGAGTTATTGCACCGAAAATTGTTCGTTCGTTCGTTCGTTCGTTCGTTCGTTCGTTCGTTCGCAAGTGGATAGTGGGGAATCATGAAACAGAGATTCGAGCCTTTCTAAATCGGCGCAATAATTCATCGAGTGCGTGAGCGCGCTCGCGCATTCGTTTTCTCCTCTTCCAGGAATGCGCTGACTAAAGCCGAGGGCATCCCATAGTTGCTGGCCTCTCTGGCAACTTGACAAGCCAATCCTCTTCGGGTGCCAAGGCGCCGTGTTCCTATTTGTACCAAAACAAAACGTATCCACGTGCCGCGAAGAGTCTGCCTAGACAAGAAGGAGAAAGAGAGAGAGAGAGAGAGAGACAGAGATGGGGAAAGAACGAAGACGAGATCTCGTCCTTAAGATCTTCGAGGATGTTCTATCGATCGATCGATCGATCGATCGATCGACCGACCGACCGATCGATCGGTCGATCGATTCGAGCGACGAAAAGGTGACTTGGAGCATCGTTTACCTCTAAGATCCTTTCAAACGCTTCATGAATATTAATGAACCTCGAAAGGTTCCAGCATCCATCTGTGTGTTGGATGATACAACCACAAAGATCATATCTTTTTTCGTGACTGTTTAATTTATCGTAAAGAAGAATAAAGAAAAAAAAAAAAAGAAAAAAAGAAAAGAAAGAAGAGAGGTCTACGTGCTTCGCGATAAACGAACGTCTAGCGCGTTCCATCGACCCTGTTTGATTTCCGGCGTCTGATTAATATCGTGTTTCGTCCTAAGCAACTAAGGAGGTATCCCTCTCTCTCTCTCTCTCTCTCCCTCTCTCTCTCTCTCTCCCTCTCTCTCTCTCTCTCTCGTTTCATTAAGATACTTCACGATCGACTCACGTTTATCTCGCGCGTTAACTTACGATTTATCTCGTAGTTTCTAGACGCCTAACCTCCCGATAGTTATGCCAGGGTACACGCTAATATAGTTCTTACGTCGGTCTCGAAATTATTGGGGACAGGGAAATTAAGCAATAGCTTGTTAGCCGATATATACCAATAGCTTGTTAACGATAGAGAGCATTGAAATACATAAGGCGTGTTATGTTACCTTCGGTTTAGAACGTGTTACTTATTATACGGCACGAGTTATTTAACTTGGTTGGATGGAGATATCAGAAGAAGAAGAAAAAAAGAAAGAAAAAACAAAAAAAAAAAAAAAAAACAAAAAAAGAAAAAGGAAGAAAGAAAAACGAAAAATCTTAATAAGAGATTGTATTTTAACGTAACAGTTTGCTCTATCAATGGGATTTCAAGCGAGGTAAAACGAAGGGCCTATTCTCTATTCCGATACTTTGTCAATGTAATTCCAAATCCTCAGCCGGAAACAAACCCGTTAGACAAGCGTGAAACGAGATAAAGTGAACGTTTAATGATGCAAAGCTTATTGTTGATTTAACCGTAACAAAACAAATCACATAACTTGAAATGATATTTGTATTCGTCTTAGATCTATGATTACTTTGAGTAAAAGAATTTATAAAATCTTTCGATTAAATTGATAAAATCTATTGATAGATATTTACTTTGTAACGTCTTAAAAGATTCCTAATTAAGGTGACTATCTTTTTTTCCTTCTTTCCATTTTCTATCTTTGCGAACGTGAAGGAAAAATCGGCGGTCAAGTAAATTCGGGAGATTCCCTTTTGCCGAAATAAATCTGTCGTCGGGGCACGAGGGTTTATCGTCGAGTTTAACGCAGGACACGGTGTATAGGCATCGCCCGACGACAGAAATTCGGTAAATATAGAACAGTCCGCGTTGTTGCCCGTTAAACCAGATGTAACGTCTCACTTCCGTTTTTGCCAGCACCTCTTCTCCTTTTTACTTTTATATTCTCTTCTATCTTTTTCTTTTTTCCTTTTTCTTTTTTGTTTTTTCCTTTACTTTTCTTTTCTCTCGTTTTTTTTTCTTTTTTCTCTTTACTTCTTTAACCAACAAACGATTTTCCTAGCCCCAATACGAAGTAACGTTTACCAAAGGGACACGAGTTTAATTGGATAGAAACGAGGACAGTTAGATGTTTCCATTTCTCTTTCGAGAACTTCACTTATTTATTACATTCCCTCCCCTATGATACTTTATTTTATCTATTCGAAGAATATTCTACCTAACGGCATATACCACGTCACAATATATTCCATTTCCTAGATATTTTCGAATTTATAGTTATAACGATATCCGTTCGTTTCAAATGCCTAACAATGTTTCATATATATATATATATATATATATATATATATATATATATATATGCATATATATTTTATCGTAATATACGATAGCCACGTATACGAGCCACGTTTTAAAGGATCGCCAGTAGTGATAAAGTCAATTTATCCGTGGGATATGAACAATACGATTTTCCCGAAAGAGAAGGACAAATTCGTAATAGTTATCTCGTTAAGCTGGTAGTATGCATGTAGGTCACGGGAGGAGCCGAACCAACGTCACATTTCTCTGATCTATGCGTTGGCAAGGATTCAACAATGGCAAACTATTACCATCCAGCGAGACAGGGAGTAACGGTGGAATTAAATTTCGTTGGCTTCATTTGCACCGAACACGTAGCAACCACTCGTCTTTTAGTTCCTAGTACCGCAATCGGTTTCACTCGAGACTTGCTATAAAAGTCTCTCTCTCTCTCTCTCTCTCTTTCTCTCTCTTTCTGTCTGTCTCTCTCTCTTTCTCTTGTTGGCGGCTGGATGGATGAGTTAGGAAGGAAGGAAGGGTGAGAGAGAGAGAGAGAGAGAGAGAGAGGAGGAAGAGGAAGAGAAGTAGAGTGGATTTGATACGTGGAAGGAGTAAAGGAATCGTTATCAACGCTATTCTCATTTGCAATTCATCGCCATAGTCTCTTTCTTTCCCTCTAGTCTATCCTTTCGACGCTCGAGAGAAAGAAAAAAAAAAGAAAGAGAGAGAATTCTCCTATCGACTTTGCGTAAACCCCTTTCTCAATCATACGAAGCAACGGATTCTAACGAGGCAAACGAGATAAACGGCGAGCGATTTCTATTTACCAAGAGGAAGATAGAAAGATAGATAGATAGATGGATAATAGATAGAGAGGAAAAGAAAGAGAGAGAGAGAGAGAGAGAGAGAGAAAGAGAGAGAAAAAGAAAGAGAGAGAAAGTTCTTTTCAAGTAGATTTTTATGCAATCGTTTCTGATATCGGATTTACGAGTTCGTCGTCCCCATCGAGATCTCTCTCTCTCTCTCTCTCTCTCTCTCTCTCTCTCTCTCTTTCTGTTAGGAAGAAATCTAACCATTGATTGCGTCAATGGACCGATACGGTTAACAACCCATCGAAATGTCATCAGTTGGCATTTGCTTGGCGTCTTCGCGTCGTCCTCGTTACGAATTATCCATCGTAGAGAAATTACATCGTGTCTCCTTCGTGCGTATCGAAAGGAGATGATATTTATTAAGCTTATAGGTATTTATAAAACGAAGCGTATCGCGAGAGCGCTCTCGAATTAAATAAAATAAATTCATTCTCGTAAGAAAAAAAAGGAGAAAGAGAAAAGGAGAGAAAGTAGGAGAGGAGAAGAAGAAATAGTGATTAAAAAAAGAAAAAAAAAAGAAAAAGAAAGGAAAGAAAAAACAAACAAAAAGAAAAAAGAAAAAAGGTAAAAAAAGAAGAAGAAGAAGAAGAAGATATCTTTAACAAGATTCTCAATAATCGTACGTCATTTTAGATATAGGCGTGTGCCATGATAAAATGGCCGTATATCGTTCTAGTATTTCAACTTTATATGTACCTGCATACATACGCGTACTTGTTGCTACATAGTTTCTACAACGCTACGAGAAACGGGAGATCCTTCCCTCCCACCTATAAATATCGTTTCTCATCAGGAAACGGCAGATTTTTCATCGGACTATGATGCACCTCGTCGCGCTTCATTCTTGCTATCGTTTCCTCGACGTAAATATAGACGGTCGTCGAGGTACGGATATATTTGCTTCTGTCATGTATAAGTCCCTCCTCTTCGGGCAATATCATATTCTTTTCTTAGTTGTTACTGTTGGAAGAAATAAAAAGATAGAAAAATCTTTGTTGACTCTTTTCTAAAATATAATTTCTATTTTTTCTTTTCTTTTTCAATTAATTAAAAAAAAAAAAGAAACATTTAAATACGCAATAATATTGATCGTCGAATTTACGTTAATAATTTTTATCTCAAATTATTCTTGAATGATTTGACCGATGGAAAAGGAAAAAGCAAAAGAAAAACAATAGAAATTACAAATAAAAGATAGGGGTAAATCTTCGAATATCAAGTTTGAAACAACAGAGATATACTATTCGAAATCTCTCGATGTGTCCGCCAAAGAAAGGTGGGTATCGAGACGGTGACCCCTATGCCCATAGTAAGGTAAAGGCATCTATAACCCAACGCCCCATCCACGTCGTACCTCGCCGTGTTTGCTTATTTTGCCGTAAGAACCGGTCGTTTGTCACCACCGAGCCTATTTATATCAGCTCGCCGCAACGTCTCAGCGCGGTGACAAATGTGCCCGGTCCGCGCCACGAGTCTCCTCTCATCCCTCTCTCTCTCTCTCTCTCTCTCTCTATCACTCTCCCTCTCTCTCTCAATCTTTCCCTTTCTCCCTACGTATTCCAGGACTCTCATTTTTTTTCTCTTTCTTTCTTTCTTTCTTAAGAAACATGAGTTTAAAAGTTTAGACTCATCGAGGAGTTTAAAAAGAAAGAAATAGAAAAAAAACCAAGAAAAAAAAAAACAAAAAAAAAATACATTTGATCCTTGCGAGGATTAATTCTTCTGGATATCACTCTCTTTCTCTCTTTTTACATATATATATATATATATATATATATATGTCGCTATCTCTATCTTTTTATCTAACTCTTTTTCTAATGTAAGTAATGACGAGCTAAACGGCAGCTCGAACGAAAGGCGTGGACAAGGGCGTTCCGATCATTACTCTGGCTGTTACTCGATGCACGCGATACATTTGCTTGGTACCAGGGGACGTGAAGTAAGGAAGGAGTTAACCTAGGCCTGATAAATACGTTCCTTTTCAAGTGACATAAATCCCACCATTTAATAGTGACACGAGTTTTAACCAGACGAACAGCTTCCGAAGATCAAAATCCTTAACATATAAGATGATCTAAATAAGAAACTCATTTCCTGTCGGAGATTCTTTTATATCTTTCTTCAATATCGAAAGAAATTCGAATCTCTTAACTATTAACACTTTTAAAACTTTTGAAGTAGAGACAAACGAAAGTACAAGTTTCCTTCTCGTCCTACGCGCCGTCGGCAAAAAAAAGTTTTCCCTTTAATCTCGAAGGCAAGTATCCAACACGCCCACGCATCACCACGAACAGGAGGAGGTAGAGAAGGTGGTGGAAATGGAGGTGTAGAACTCGGTCGAGCATCATGTGGTCATGGTCGTACACGCAAAGGTCTTCTCGCTTATGGCGAGAAAAAAAAAAAAAAAAAAAGAAAAATAAAAAGAACAAAGTACGAAAGAAATCAAAAGAAAAGAAATAAGAAAAGAGATAAGAAACTAAAGAAGAAGAAGAGGAAGACGAAACTAGAAGCGGCATCCTGGTAAGACCTTAGAACACATCTACTAAGGTGAATAACGTACATTTGGTTGGCATTAACGCGTCACTCTTGAAATCTGGCAGGAGCGACGAAATAGAGCTCATTAAAATTCCATTCGGTAGACGCAACGACGGTATAGAAGTAGAAAGAGAAAGAGAGAAAGCCCGCACGACTTCGGCTTTATGGCTTCCGCGTGTGTCATTCCTCTTTCCATCTCTCTCTTTCTTTCTCTCTCTCTCTCTCTCTCTCTCTCTCTCCTTCAGTCTGTCTCTTTTTCTCTTTTCTAAAGACTCCTTGCTCGAATAATTATGCTAGCTTTTTCATGACCGCACAACCCTTAGAGGAACGATCCCGCAAACGAGCCTGTAGTTTTCACTCTCAAAGGCTCAGAAAAATAAAGACTTTTTCATCCAGTCAAATCCTCAAAATAATTCTTTTGAGCTTCATAATAGAGAGAGAGAAAGAGACAGACAGAGAGAGAGAGAGAGAGAGAGACAGAGAGAGAGAGTGAGTGAGAGAAAGAGAGAGTGTGGTTGTTAAATTTGACATAGCTGATCGACGAGCGATTACCACATGCGGCAACGATTAAACGCATTTAATGCAATCTATATCCCAAACCCTTCAAATGGCCCATTGGGTTTATCGATTCGTACTCGAACGCGCTAGAGAAGGTTCCGAATTCAGGCACGGAGGGCAATAGACATTTTCGTACTGCACCTGTTACAAGTCCCGTCCCGTTCAGTCCACTCCATAACGCGACGCTCTCGTAAATCACGAATCATGGATAAACGATAAAACTGTACATACTACATTGATTACAATAAATTGTTGAATTACTTCGCAAATTATTTATTCTTCGATAGTATTCATATCTATTGAATTTGATTGAATTATATTTATATTAAAGCAATTATCGTTATAATAAAATTAAAAATTTGTAATTTCGAATAATAAATAATATTGAATAGATGATTTAAAGAAATATAAATGATAGATGATTTATCGATAGATGAAAAATTTTAACTACGAACGTTTTATATATATATATATATATATATCACCAATGTATTTAATTATTTATGAACTTCGTCGAAGGTATCTCGCGTCGATCGTTCCTTAAGGCCAGATATTATTTATTATTAAAAGACGAAGCAAGAAAATTTATCGTGCAATATAGACGATTTCGAGGAATCCCGGGTGCGGTTGAATCTCTAGCGTAGCGTAATCCAATATCTGTCTTGTGAGAACTAGCGAGAGCGAAATGAGGAAGAAGAAGGAAAAGCATAGGAAGGAGTAATACTAAGAGAGAGAGAGAGAGAGGGAGAGGGAGAGAGAGTGAGAGAGAGAGAGAGGGAAAAGATCGGCCGGTAAGGAAAACATCCTTCCTCACGCTTAATTTCAACGTAGTTGGAGCGTTAAAGAGGAGCTTTAAGAGAAACGCGCCGGCATATTTCTGCGTTGGAGAAGAGCAGGCTTAAGGCAGTAAGACGTCCCTCCTATTCTCCCGTGCATATCAACTACTACTACGAGGATTCTCCTCCCTCGTCTTTCGTTCACCTCTTCTCATCTCTCGTACGCGCTAGTGTCGTTCCTCGACACCTACCACCCTTTCTTCTTAAAGGAATTCCCCTTTTCGTACATAACGCAGACCCTTTCCCTCCTTTAACTTTTCTCCTATCCTCCTACTGTGCACCAAGACCGTGTTTCAAAGCCCTCGCCCACCTCGAGGATTACCCGATATTACGCGCGTTTGACGGCTTGCCTCGAGTGGAAGCTCGTAAAATGAACGATGCCAGCCGCAGGGGTCGTCCCCGTGCCATGTAAAGTCGAACAGATGCCTCCGAAGAAAAGTAGAAGAAGAAGGAAAACGAGGAGGAGGAGGAGGAGGAGGAGTAGAATGAGGAGAAGGAGATGGAAGGATTTCCTATCCTTCACTTACGACTTTTTCTTCTTCTCTCTCTCTCTCACTCTCTCTCTCTCTCTCTCTCTCTCTCTCTCTCTCTCCTACGCGATAGGGACGAATCTTTTCTTGCCTGTAGTACGATTATTGGAACGTGACGTGATCAAAAAAGTACCAACTGCTGTCTTCCCTTTCTTTAGCTTAGCTTTTTTCTAACTTTTCTTTTTCCACCTTTCTCTCCCCCCCCCTCTCTCTCTCTCTTTTCTTTTATTTTGCTTTATTTTCTTTTATTTTCTTATATTTTATTTGACTCTACTAGAGAAGAAGCAAGAAAGGATCGATCTTACACTTTTACTTTTTCTCGATATCGCAAAAAAGGGACACCGTAAATATCTTTCCGCGGTCGCACGCAATATAAACATTTTATTTCGAGCGAGTAGGTACCATTGAAGGAAAAAAAAAAAAGAAAGAAACATCGTAGAGAATATGCGAGACACGTATACTCCCAACGTGTCCGTCGATCGTGGTGAGAGCTTCTCGAGCGTAACCGCAACGTCGGTAGCGTGGAAAGACGGGGACCGGCTGAGTGCAAAGGTCAAGAAAGCCGATGGAAGAGAGAAGAGTAGATAGAGTTGAAGAGAGAGGAGAGGAAAGAAATAGAAGGCTGAACGCACGGGTGGCGAGGACCCAAAAGGTCGACGAGATATTTACATTGGACGTTCGCCTCCTCTTCCTCCTCCTTTTCCATCTCCACTTCCTCCTCCTCCTCCTCCTCCTCCTCCTCCTCCTTCTCCTTTACTGGCACGCTAGTATTATCAATATTCATAATCCCGAACTGGAGACATCCATGGAACGTGCAGCACGCCGACCTCATGCGGCGAGAAGAGAAAGAAGATAGAAAAGGAGGAGGAAAAAATTTCGGAGGAGAAAGAGGAAGAAGGAGAGGACGAAGAAGAGGAAGAAAAGAAAGAAGGAGAAGGAGAAGAAGAAGAAGAAGAAGACTACTCGACTTCGAAGATGGAAAAAGACCGAGACGTGGGAGCCGTTCCTGCAAAGAAAGAAAAAAAGAGAACGATATATATATATATAAAAAGAAAGAGAGAGAGAGAGAGAGAGAGTGACCGCAAAAGAGCCAAATCGACGGGTAAATACGTTGTTGACTCTGCGAAGAGAAGCCCGAAAGCCAAATGGAATTCGGTCCGGTGATTTAGTGGGCGGTCTTCGGAGACCGCCGGCCGCCACGATTCCCTCCTCCTCTTTCTCCTTTTACTCCTCTTCTTCTTCTTCTTCTTCTTCTTCTTCTTCTTCCTCTTCCTCTTCCTCTTCTTCTCATTCTACTCTTCCTACTCTTCTTCTTCATCGGCGAGTCGCAAAGAGAAGCATCGCGCGATCGGCTACCGTGTAGACGCGCGTGCATGCCGATTCTTCTTAAGGGTCGGACCTTTTCTTTTCTCTCCGTCCCACCTTCATCTCCTCCAGATGCTCTTCCTTCTTTCTCTTCGAGGACCATTCGATTCGATTTACGAACTCGTTCTTGGTCCCCTATCTTCTCCCTCTCCAACCGATTTATAGGTCAGCCTCTTGAAGCTCGTAGTAGCCCGTTCAACAAGAACGCGTTTTTTTCACAGAGAAAACTCCGCCCTTGGTATTCCGAAATTTGCTCTCTTTCTTTATTTCATTCTTTCATTCTCTCTCTTTCTCTCTCTCTCTTTTCATAGCATTATCGTGAACACGCCAGTAACTTTCAGCGTTTTATACGCCGGCTTTTCGCCCCTTACCAAGGACTTCTCTTTTAATCCAATACGCGCCGATTACCTTTCACAAGGTTTCATTATCTCATAGAAAAAGTAAGAAAGAGAAAGAGAGAGAGAGAGAGAGAGAGAGGGGAGGGGGGGGAAGGAGAGGAAGGGAGGAAGCACTTCTTCTTCATCTTTAATTGTAACTCCTTCGAAGGGAATATTCAATTCTCGATTTCATACTTAACGAAATTTCCGATAAAACGTCCGTTCGAAACCTACCTTCTATCATTAATTTCTCTTTTGAAATTTTAAAATGAAAAAAAGTAAAATACACCTCGCAGATTAGAACCAAATATCCGCGAAGGAATGATAATATGTAAGCGATCGAAATCTCTTCATTCCCCGTGAACAATCGACTTTCCTCTCTCCTTTATAGTGGGTCACGAAGAGAAAGAGAAAGAAAGAAAAAGAGAGAGAGAGAGAGAGAGAGAGAAAGAAGAGAGAGAGAGAGAGAGAGAGAATGTTCCTCCGAAAGGATGCTCGGTCCTATCTGTGCCGAGTTTCTTACGAGTCCGAGAGCAAGAGGTTCGGGGAAGCGGACCAATTAGTGTTTTGCTCGGCTAATGAATCGTCGTCCGGGCCACTCCTCCTGCCCGTACGTATATACCAGCAGTCCGTAAGTTAGGTTGGACTAGAGATACGGTGGTATGCTTGGCTCGCCCGACGCAAAAGAGTAAAGAGGACCGAGAGACTCGGTCGAAAAGAGAAAGAAAGAGAAAGAGGAGAGAGAGAGAGAGAGAGAGTGAGAGAGAGTGAGAGAGAGAGAGAGAGAGAGAGAGAGAAGGAAGAGAAGAGATAGAGAAGCGGGTTCGCGAGCAGAGCGAGTCCAAGGAGCACAAAGGCCGAGTGCAATCTGGTCGAAGAAGTGGATTATTAATTATCGGTGCTACTACTCTCTTTCTCTCTTCCTTACTCCAACCTTCTTCAGTGGTATTCTCTCTCTCTCTCTCTCTCTCTCTCTCTCTCTCTCTCTCTCTCTCTCTTTCTTTCCCTATCTCTCAGCCTCATACTAACCAACCTCTTCCTTCTCTCCGGTCTCATTCTTCTTTTTTCTACTTCTCCTTTTTCATCTTATTCTCTCATCGCCGACAACACAACAACGCTCTCGGCCTACTAAGCGGCTGTCTTCTTTTATCTCCGTACACATCTCATCGTGAATTCTTCTATTAACCAGTCTAGTCGATAGCTTTATCTTCGACGAATCGTTTGTTCGAACTTAAGAATGATTATGGTATATTTACAATCGCATTTCAATCTCGAAAGAGACAAATCTTGGTTTCTTCTTCTTCCTCTTCTTCTTCTTCTTCTTCTTCTTCTTCTTCTTCTGTTTTCTTTTTTTTCCTTTTTTTTCTCTCTCTCTCTCTCTCTGAGGTTGGGAGAATGGCGGACGGATGGCGATGACGCTTATAAATGGATTTTATTCGAATTTTTGGTAATAAGAAAAAGAAAAAATAATAAGAGGATAAAATGTTTCGATTCGATATATCGATTTATCTTGAGATCATACTGAGATCATGCCAATCCTTGGCACTCGATTTAAATACACCCATTTATCGTGCGACTTTCTATAAGGATCCGTTTTGTGCGGCGAATCGCATCACACAGAAGCATTCCGTGGTCACGAGACTGCGATCGTTCGAATGCTCAAAGGAAAACGGATGTAAGTCGAGTTACTTCTTATTGGATGGAGATGTACGAAGAATTCACGATATACGTTCGTTCTCTGCGTCTGGGTTACGAAGATCGAAACCGAGGAGAAGTTTCTCTATGCTTGTCGTAAATGTGTAAGACAAAAGGAAAGAAAACGAGAAATGGAAAGAGAGAAAAAGGGAGAGAAAGAGAGAGAAGGATGCATTCGTAGAAAGAAAACTTCGTTGTCCTTGGATCCATTGGCGATGTTCAGGTTCGCTTACTTACGTAGGATTTATACGTCGATTGTCGTGAGCGTCGATCAAAGCTCGTATCGATTCACAAAGATTTATATACGTTTCGTGGCACCCCTTTCGAAGAAACTTCGACAGTGGAAGTGAATAAACTTTATGGAAATGAACTAATTAATTTACATGTATGAAATACATACTAAAAAAGAAAGAAAGAAAGAGAGAGAGAGAGAGAGAGAGAGAGAGAAGTAATTTTTTTCTAAAGAAAAATGATCTCTCTTGTCATCTTGGTAGGTCGTTCAATCTCGACTGACAAAGAACAACTAAATCATCAGTCGAAATAGTCAACCTTGAGTATGTAACGGAGATACGTAACGATAAAATTTATGAGCGATTTTAGATGTACATGCCTTAAAAGTAGTTTCTACGATGACGTACGACAGATACGATGACATACGAATTACGAGAGTCGTTGTCGTAGAACGAACACGTCGAACGAAAAGTATTGTTCATGGGTATGTCCAAACCTGACACGTCGACCGTCTGTCAACCAAGAAAACTCACTATGCGAAGTCATAAGATGTATCGTACGTCTACGTAAAGGCCTCCGTTCTTCCTTCTTTCCTTCATCGTAACCGTTCCCTTCTACAGCAACGCCCAAGATGATTGACATAACCAAATCATTGTTACCACACTCTTCGATCTCTCTGATCACAAAATACTTTTGATCGAAATATCCTTTGAAAGTTAATTTTAATAGATGAGAATTAGACTTTCACGATTAGCGAAAGTAATGATATAATATGTCTATGTTAAAGAACTGTGTGACCTTTACACTTCTCATTTCCCACTTAAACTGAACATAGGTAAATATCTCTATATGCATTTATGCAATTATGTATGTAACAAGATATCCAAATGGTATCTCATCATATGTCGGTGGTGAGATATCCTTGAGGAAAAAAAGAATAATACGTCTGTTTTATCATCCATCAAGATATTTCAACGTCAAACGAGTCACGCAATTACATCTTAAACGAGCGATGAATCTCTTTCGCACAGAAACAAACTCTATATATATATATATATATATATATATATATATCGAGATATCATTTTCGAGAAAAGACTGACATATACCGAATGGATAGAGCAACGAAAAAGGATTCGCATCCAGAGAGATAAGGAGCAATATTTTATCTCTCTCCTTTCGTTGGTACCATCTGCGAGTGTAAGATAGTTTGAAACGGATACCGATCGTAGAAGGAGTATAATCAATTCTAATCCCATCTCTCTTTCTTTTTTTTTTTTTGTTTTGTTTTCTTACTATCTTTCTCTTAGTCTTTTTCTTTCTTTCTACATCCACCTACGACTAGAGCGTGAATCAGGAACGATTAATATCAGTTTCACCAGGCGATCACGAAGTTTTCATTCTTACGGTTTGACCGCCGGAGGCAAAGTCTTGCCAGGAACGATATTTACGATCGGTGGACCTCCAGCGTCCTCGTCGTTTTCGTTCCTCGAGTCTTCGTCCTCTCGCTCGTAGACATTGCGACTGAATCGACTTTCTTTGGTCACAATGTATGTAATAATGCGCCGCGAAAACAGCCTTCTCTCTCTCTCTCTCTCTCTCAGTCTCTCTCTCTCTCACTCTCTTTCTCCTTTATACGAAGCCACGGCATTTATGAGGCGTCGTCGGCCGCGTTTTAGCTCGTAAACGTAGGCGGCAGCAGGAACGACGACGATGACGACGACAACAACGACGAAGACCAAGACAGCGGCGATGGCGGTGGCGGTGGTGGTGATGGTGGCGGCGGCGGCGGCGGCGGCGGTGGCGGCGGTGGCGGCGGTGGCTATATCACGAGGAGAGCTCTAAACCAATGGACACGAATTTACGTCCTTTGTCCGCCTCTCGACGCTTTTCTACATGTTCTCGTGCAAGAGAACCGAGCACTCCTAGTCGTAGTTACGTAGGCAGCAGCAACCTCGCTTCGAAAACACCGAGACGAACTCTCGAGACGAGTCTCTTGACTTAAAAAGAAGACAAAAAAAAAAAGAAAAAAAAAAGAAAAAAAGAAAAAAGAAGAGAAAGAGAAATGTTCCTTTTCCTTTCTTTCTTTCTTTCTTTCTTTCTTTCTTTCTTTCTTTCTTTTTTTATTTTGTTTTGTTTTGTTTCATTTCGTTTTGTTTCGTGAAGAGAAACCAACTCGATAAATATAATATTCAGAGAAGGAATATATTCTTTAGTCAAATCCCTCGATCAAATCTCTTCGCAATATTATTTTTATCCTTCCTTTTATCTCGACGATTATAATTGTAAATATCTTGTAAATTAAAAAAAAAAAAAAAAAAAAAAAAAAAGAGTAGATAATCAATTATAAAAGATTAGATTGAAAATTATTTTCCAAAATCGATTTACAAGTCGATGAAAAAAGGAGAAGAAAAGTGAGTAAAGGTAAGTATATATCTCGCATAGATATAAATTAGGAAGGATGAATACAAAAATTATTTTTCTTGTTTTTCTTCTTATTATTATTAATAAACACGATTAAAACATTGTACGATATTATTATGTACGTAGATATAGTAATAATAAATCGTTATGTCAAATCGATGATAAAGAAGTAAAACGATGAATGGAGATAAATATATGGATATAAATTAGGAAGAAGAACGAATTAAAAATTATTATTATTATTATAATTTCTTTTTTTTTTCTTTTTTTCTTTCTTTCTTTCTTTTCTTTTTCTATTAAACACAATGAAAATATCGTAAGAGATATCTGTAACACTAGTAGTCATGTAATTATAAATCGAATTTTCTAAATGATGTTAAAGAAGAAGAGCACAGTGGGTGGAGATAAAAGTATGTAACCTCGTCGTAGATGCTCGTGTAGTCTCTCGTGGACAATGGCCGGTGAAAGGCGAGGGTTCGATCGATATCTCGCACGGCAATGCGAGAGCTACGTTGTTGCTCCACAGTTACTACGGACTTTGTCGATGCCGTTGGCTTGGTTCTCCTCCTGCGGTCTATGCGTTGCTGATGCCGCCCGGCGCCCGGTTACGGTTGCTGATGCTGCCGATTCTGAGATTGCTGCGGGCTTCTACTCAAACCTCCGTCCCCCTCACCTCCCACTTTATCTCTCTCTCTCTCTCTCTCTCTCTCTCTCTTTCTCTGGATTTATTCGTGTCTATCTATGTGTGTGCATGTGCATGTGTGCATGTGTGTGTGTGTGTGTATGCGTGTGGTGGTCGTCGATTACGAGCGACCCTCTCGATCGGAAAATCCTTCGCCGGAGGGCACGACTACTCTCACTTTGCGTTCTTTAAGAAGATAAACGTTGCGGTTTAGGAAGAAGAGCTACTTCGATAAGAGAATAATTGAGTTTAGACGATCCATTGTATTTTCTAAACTGAATATAATTCTGAGATTTCGATCGATCCATTAAATGGACAGTTTGAATGATTTATCCCTAGAATCGCGAATCGTGACAAATACTTATTTCTATGGAATATTTGTTTTGTATGGATGTATATATTTAATTGAATTGAAGAGACGTGTAATAATTAATATTAATGAATTAGAAAAATCTTTCAATTTGTCTCTCTTATTTTAACAATATTAGATATTGTTTATTTAAATGTTCCGAGATTATTTATGATAGATATAAATCGTTAGTGGCTTCATAGAATCTTCTTTTTTGTTTTTTTCTTATGATTAAATTTATTGTAAAAAAAAAAAAAAAGAAAAAAGAAAAAAGAAAAAAGCAAAAAAAAGAGAAAAAGGAGAGAAGATAAAACGAACAAATTTTTCGTTCATCTCTAAGGGAGAGAAAAATTAACCAGAAATAAAAAGAGAGAAAGAGAGAGAAAGAAAAAAAGAGAGGAAGAGAAAAAAAAGAGAGAGAGAGAGAGAGAGAGAGAGAGAGAGAGTAAAGATAACGTTTAATTTCGTCGAGAGAAGAAGCACACGCGCGCCCTCGTTATATTTCAACGATAAAGCCGTACAACGCGTGGCCCTTACGTAAATAACGATAAGGTCCGGCAAGTACGTTTGTGTGTGATGATGGTAAATGAGATTCACTAGCTAATATATAGTAGGTACACGTGCTTTAAGAATTTACACGTGGCCCATACGAAAAAAAAATTAAACCATTCGTTATTTAAATTCTTATATATAGGTCATAGTATTTAATTAATCGAGAAAAGATTATTTTTCTTTAAGTTTATAACAAGATACGATATATAATTTTGTTGAGATCGTAGCTTCCGAATCGTTAAGTTTCAAACCCCGCAGGAATAATTAAATGCTTCTTCGTTCCAGAGTGAATAGAGACAAAGAGCACCGTGGAAAGAGAGATACGATTACGTCGACGGTGAGATTAGCCCCGGGCACGAGCTACAGTATCCTTTCTCTTTCTCTTTCTCTTTCTCTCTCTCTCTCTCTCTCTCTCTCTCTCTCTCTCTCTCTCTTTCTCTATCTCTCTCGTTCACTCATTCCCCGTCGTCGTTATCGTATCTCGGATATCGGCACGGGCTGACTCGTGATTCGAGATGCCCCCTGCAGACCGTTTGCGATCGAGTTTATCCGGTAACGTCGGTGAACGCGATAGCCGTACACGTGTTAGATCGAACTTCGGCGCGTTCATACTCAACGTAAAGAGCAATTGTACCGCTTTCGACACCATGGGGAGAAGAATCGTGCTAACTTAACGAGTTTCTAGACCATGAGATGAGTCTCGTAATCCGTATCATACAAGAACAAAATTCCTTTTTACTTGAATGATCCTTTGTCAATGAGTTTTATCGCATTGTATCGTCGAATTAATATCGCGAACAATGAATGGACTCGATCGATAGTTTATATACGTAGATATGTTATTACATTAATCACGTTTCCTTTTATTTTTTTTTCTTTATTTATTCCTTTTTTTTTCTTTTTTTTTCTTTTTTTTTTGTTTTTCTTTTGTACTCTTCGAACGCCTCGTAAGTTGTTTTATAACTTTAAGAAAATATCTTTACTAATATTTAATTAATAAAATCGATTTGCACGAGTCGAAAGGATAGAAAAATATGATCGAGTGGACGGATAGAGAGAGAGAGAGAGAGAGAGAGAGGGAGAGAGAGGCGTTTAATCGGATTCACTTTCTGCTAATTTCAAAGGCCAGATGTATCGAGAAAGAAATCAAATATCGTATTGGGGAAAAAAGAGGGACGAGTTCTCGATAACTCAAGTGGTCCGAAGGAATTTGAGAGAAGACGGAGGAGAAGATGGAGGAGGAAAAGGAGGAAGATGAAGAAAGTGGATGAGGAGGTAGAATTCTCGAGTTTCGACAGACGACGCGAGCCGGGAAGAGTAAATTGCATTTCGAGCTCGTTGTTCCGCGGCGATTCTCAGTGCCGGCCGGAAGTCGCTCGGTAATGGGGACCGTAGAAGAGAGCAGCGCACTTGTCGCAATAAAACTTCTCTTCTCCTTCTCTTCTTCCTACTCTTTCTCAACCTCCTCCTCCTCCTCCTCCCTTTTCTGCGTGTAACTCCCGCCATCTTAACTACCAGACAGGACATTCACACTGAGCGATACAATCGCTAGAAAGAAGAGAGAGAGAGAGAGAGAAAGATACAGAGAGATCTCCTCCTCCTCTTCCTCCTCCTCCTCCTCCTCCTCTTCATCCTCCTTATCCTCCTCATGGCCTTTCTTCTTCATCTTATATCTTACATTCTCGTCCTTGCGCTATCCCACGAGCATAATTTCTCATCCGGATGATATGAAAACCCTCCTCCCCTCCTCCCCTCCCCTCCCCCACCGTTAATAGTTCGAGATCTACAGAACTACGGATGAAAATCCGTCGCTTATTACCTCGTATTACGTGTAATTTAATCGTTTTAAATTTTGCGAAGGGGACTCGTTGAGCGAGAACGAAGAATAAAAAGAATAAAAGGAGGAGGTGAATGAGGTGGTGGTGGTGGTGGTAGTAGAAGAAGACGAAGAAGAAGAAGAACGCAAGGAGGCCTGGGAACGACCATCGTTCGAGCAGGCGAAGGGAACTTGCCGTTCTTTTAACGACTGCTAAACTTTAAATAGCGTCGAGAGACCGTGTGCTCGCGTCCTCACCAGGCCCGCGTGTATATCACGAAACTTTTGACTTTTAAAACGCATTAATTGTCCTCTCCGCGCTGGTAATTTCGTTTCACCGCATCCTCGCGATTTAGTTTCTCTTTTTTCTTTCTTTCTTTCTTTCTTTTCTTTTCTTTTTTTTCTTTTTTTTTTTTATCCTCAGCTTACTTTCTTCGAATACCTTAAGTGGCTATGAATATATATATATATATATATATATATATATATATATATCTAAGAAATATATTAATATTGTAATTATAATATTTGTCGGAGATAATGTCGAATACAATGATACGAAATTAGCACGAAAAATTTTTATTTCAATACTCGTAACGATGTCAGGTTATTTCTTTTCCTTTTAATACAGAAATAAAATTGAATCGATTAAAATAAAACAAATAGATCCTGTCGAATCAATCAATTTCCTTAATTTAATCCCCCTTTAGTTTAAATTCAACAGAACAATACTGGTTCAATCAAGCTCCTGTCGACTTATTCCCTCGGCGGATATAAATCTATTTTTATTTTCAATTTACCATTAAATTAATTCAATGGGCTTAAACGTTTCTTGGATGCAAAGTTTGTTTATTTCCATCGTTTCATTGATTTAATCTTATCGTTCAAAGATAGATAAGTATTACCAACCTCTGACATACATATATACATACATACACAAACATTCACTCACTCACACATTATATATATATATATATACATATATATATATAAAGTACATCGTTGTGTCCTGACCCAATTTAAGAAGAGACACTTTATGAAGTAGCGCATTAGTTGATATTCCTGACCTTTACCAACTCAAACGAGATACCCAACGACACTCAAAGTCCTAGCGATTATCCTGATGGCCGGATTAAGGAGCCGAGGATTCTTGTCGTAGCAGTAGCCGGGAGATGCTTCCCTGAGCTATGGCATGATCCCTATGGCTTAGGGCCGTTTGTCTGTCGGCAAGAGTGAATTTAATCGTCTGAAACGTAGTAGCACTCGTTCGTTCCTTCGTTCGTTTCTACGTTCCTACGTTTGTTCGTCCCTACGTTTTCTACGTTCGTTCGTTTGCTTGCGAGTGGCTACGACGACGTTTGGTAGCCGCGCTCAGGGCTACGATCGTTCTCACTGGAATCCTTCCTGTCGGATGACGCTATCCCCGGAGGTATTACGAGCTTGTACCAAGAAGAAGAAGAATAAGAAGAAGAAGAAAAAGAAGAGGAAGACGAAGAAGAAGAAGAAGAAGAAGAAGAGAGAAACGCCTCGTCGTACGTCTCCGGACGAAGCTCTACGGACGTCTCGAGAGTTCAAAACAAACGTCTCGCAGTAGGATGTCATCGGACTCGACGTGATAAACGTCCGACTTTGGCTGAAAATACGAGGGTGCCTTGCAAAACCCTCTTCTTCTTCTTCTTCTTCTTCTTCTTCTTCTTCTTCTTCTCCTTCTTTTATTTCTTCTTTTTCTTCTTCTTGTTCTTATTCTTATTCTTCTTATTCCTCATCCTCTTCCGCTTCCTTTCTCCTCCTCGTCGTAAACTCGTACGAGTAATTTTTGATCGAGGCACGATCCCAATCCCGTTCAAACGAATCGTGTGTCTCTTAAAATATCGTCCTAACCATGAATGCAACAAATCGAGCGTGGGAAGATACGACCATTATCTTTTGTTTATTTCGATTTTTTTCTTTTTTTAAGGACTCGTACACTTTCTCCCTTTCTCCCTCTCTCTCATTTCCTGTTTCTTTTTCTCATACACAATACCGAATATCGCGTGTAATTCCATAGATTTCCCTGGTACTTAAGGAATTCACACTTATCTCGGTAGAACGAGGCGACGTGCTTGTCTGAAACGGACATTAGCATACTTAATGGCCCTTTGTTTGGTCAACTTGAACTACGAATGTTACGAGAGTGACACGGTTCGTTAACTTGATTGAATCAAATTATATCAAAATTTATCTTACATACAACTTAGCCTTCGTACTATTTTTTTCATCCATTTCGATCTATAAATGCAACATCTTAATTGGGCCCTTACGACAATTCGTTATGTTCGATCAAATTCGATAGCGTCTTATTTCTATTCGATCGACGATACGACGAGAAATTATTTGACAAAAAGAAAAAACAAAAAAAAAAGAAATAAAAAAAAAAAAAAAAAGAAGAGAAAAGAAAACATAAATATATCCGATCTCTATCCTCTTTTTTTCTCTTCTTCTTCTTCTTCTTCTTCTTCGTCTTCTTTTATTTCCTTTTTTCTTTTCTCTCTGTAAAAAACAAGAAAAAATAATAATAATCTCTCGTCATTTTCGACATCAAATTTGATCCAAAATACTTCGACGTTTCGATCTGGATCCAACTTGTTCCCTCTTGAGCCCCTTTCTCTCACTACTTCTCCCTCGTCCCTTTCCTCTTTTATATTGTCTCCCCCTTACCACCCCCTGCTATCCCACCTATCGCCAGTTCGTGGCTCACCGCTCGTCGTTTTATAGCTTCATTAGAGGGAAGGGCTCCCGTTTAATAATTCATCGAGGGAGCCACGGGTTCGCCGCATTCTGGCCGTCCTTCTTTGCCTGACGTCTGTCCTTCGACGACTAATCGGCCACCTCTTTTACGTACTTATATCTATCTACTTTGTTCCCCAACCAATAGATAAACCAAAGGATGATTCCGATTGTCAGATCTTCGGACAAAACAAAACAAAAAAAAAAAAAAAGATGTAGGACGTCAGAAAAAGAAATTCGACGAAAGAGAAACGAAACTCCATGGACACGATTCCAATTAAATATTAAAAATTCCGTTCGTTTCGTTTCTTCTAATAATTTAAATGTATCATGGAGATTAAACGGATGGGATATAATTAAGAGGAAGTAAAAAAAGAAGAAGAAGAAGAAGAAGAAGAAGAAGAAGAAGAAAAAAATAAATGAATAAATAAAAGGAGAAGAAAAATTTACGCTGCGATTTAGAAAATAGAAAAAAAAAGAAAGAGGAAGAGAAAAGAAAAAAAATGGCATATATTCAAATGATAAATATTCTCGTAAAATCTATTTCGTTTCTAGTCGTCGATGAGACGAAAAGAAAGAAGGAATGAGCAAAAGGAGGCGTGTCTTTCGTTTTATCCAACGGCACAACACGTGCGCACAAGGTGGGCTAAAAAGAAACGAGCATCTATTCGAGATAATTACGTGCGGCTTTCCGAAAGGCAATCCACACGGAACTTATAAATTCGGTTCTTCTTTCTCATCTGTAATTTCTTTTTTTTCCTTTTTTTCTTTCTTTCTTTTTCTTTCTTTTTCCTTTTTCTCTTTTTTTTTTTTCTTTTGCCCTCCCCAGGGAGAATACGCGGTTCCAAAGGGAAACGGCTGCTCGTAAAGTAGAGAAGAAATATCGTCGGGCTATTTATCGAATCATTACTGTCCATAGGAATCTAATGGGCCGAACAAAAGGAAATTCGAAATAATGAATGGAGACATCCACTTACGGATCTTACGGTGATTTTCATTAAAGAAATTCTAAATGTAATAATAACGACAATATTATCATTAAATATAATCAATCGAGATTAATTAAATCCTCGTTAATTCGAAGATTTTCTTAAAACGAAAGGGAATCTATTTCACTTTTAATATCACGAATACAGTGACAGGTATAACGAATGAATATAGCGAACGGAGAAGGGGAAGATTATGAATAAAAAGATTTGTCGGCTTAAGAGAGGGATTTTGAGGTGAGTAGGGGGAGGGGGGTGGAGGGGAGAGGGAGTTTGTAATAAAAAGAACGAAAAAGAAAGAAAAGAAAAGGAAAAAAAAGGGGTGGGGGAGGCCGCGTTAAGAAACAAAGACAATTTAATCGTTTACCATTGGGAAACGAAATGGTAGAAAGAAATTCCAATGTAAAAGGGAGATAACGATGTGGCACGCTGTGGTAGGGATAGGAGAGGGACCGAAGTTCAGACAGCGCGGATACAGGCCAGCGGCCCTTCGGGCGATCTCGAAAGACAAAGAGAAGCCTTACGCGGGCTCAAGGGTCATAGCAATGGAGGAAAAGCAATGG
The DNA here is from genome assembly GCF_050613455.1 of Vespa mandarinia. NCBI lineage: Eukaryota > Metazoa > Arthropoda > Insecta > Hymenoptera > Vespidae > Vespa > Vespa mandarinia. The sequence continues at coordinate 10,360,660 of NC_140812.1, read as the reverse complement.
AGCCTCTCGTAAAACGGGAAAGAAATACCACCGGAGACTATTTATTACCGAGAACGTTGCGTTTCCTCTGCGCGATGTTCAATGGAGCAAGGAATTCGTAGGATACGTAGTTTCGGTGTTGAAATCGTTGGTGGGAGTTAGTAGGTGGGAGGGTTTGGTAGCACGTTTCACGAGGAAATAAGAAGAGAGGAAGTGAAAGAAGAAGAAGAAGAAGAAGAAGAAGAAGAAAAAAAAGAAGACGAAAGCTTCCGAAACGTCGTGGCAAGGTAAAAATCCAATTTCTACGGCTTTAGATGGCAACGACGAAGATGCGACGACTCGTCGACGTGCTCGATGGCTCGTGAGAATGAAGATGCGTAGCCTTCTAGTCCTCGAAGAAAGCACAACCTCCGACCCTATACTCCTATCTCTATCCCTACCCTCTAACCCTTAAACCCAACCTCAAACTCAACCCATCCTTACCAATTTCCACCCCCTCACCCTTCTTTTACTTCTCTCTTCTTACGGAAATGTGTACGTATGTACGTACGTCGGTACGCCTCCTTGCACACGATCTTCTACGTGGTGGGATACTTTCTTCGAGGGCTTGCATCGGAGAGCCACTTTCAAGAATCCCGTAGTAAACTCTCTCTCTCTCTCTCTCTCTCTCTCTCTCTCTCTATCTATCTATCTATCTCTCTCTATTTCTATATATGTGTCTGCATGTATGTGTGCGTATGTGTGTACATATCTATTCCCCCTTTCATTCTTTTTTCCTACTTCCCTCCCAAATCTTCGAAACCTTCCGCTATATTCCTCCGATGCACTTTGTACTAGCATGCTCCCAAAGATTTATATACCCTTACTCTTCCTATCCTTGTATTTTTCCATCGTTCGATTTTTCAACAAAAGTTTGTCTCACTCGATCAAGATAATAAATATCTTACCGTCTATCCTCCATCGACGTTTTATCCGCTTATTTATCTATACGCGTAACTGTCGATCTTTTCTCTTTCTTTTCTCTTCTCTTCTTGTCTTGTCTCGTCTCGTCTCTTCTCTTCTCTTCTCTTCTCTTCTCTTCTCTTCTCTTCTCTTTCTTTAGAGAAGTTTCACGTAGCCGCAAGTTTATCGCTCGTGGCCGGGACATAAAGTATCAATTCCGATTCTCTCCTCCGCCTCCTTTAAACCTTCAGTTGCTCCGCCTCCCTCGCAATGTTTTACTCGACTACTCGACTTTACGTTCTTCATATGGATTTTACGAGGCATCTCGTGAAGGAAAACGTTCTAGCACGCGCGACAACGAATTCGTATTTGAGCGAGCAAGAGAGAGAGAGAGAGAGAGAGAGAGAGAGAGAGAGAGATAGAGCAAGAGAGAAATTGAGAGAGAGAGAGAGAAATTGAGAGAGAGAGAGAGAGAGGACTTGGTCCATGCTCGTTACGATTATTCCGCGTAAAATCCTGCGGCGATTCGGATTACGCGCTGGTGTTACGGCTCGTTCGTCCCGGAGACAATGGATTCGCTGGATCGAATGGAATCTGACTCCGTGCAAAACAGATAGTATTGTCCTCGGTCACTTTCTAACCGCATGTACGTGATTTCAAGCGCTGCCAGGGAGATTCGCGCGAGAGATACGCTCTTTATCTTTGTCTCTCTCTCTTTCTTTCTCTCTCTCTCTCTCTCTCTCTCTCTCTCTTTATCTTTCTCTCTCTTCTTATCTTTCGACCCACGATATTTCTAGCATCTCCGGATTCCGGAGAAGTTCAAATGCCGCTGAGATTCTGTTCCGTCGTCACGACTAACTTGCTTTATATAAATCCATTCGTAAAAATTTCATTATCTTCTCTCTCTTTCTCTCTCTCTCTCTCTCTCTCTCTCTCTCTCTCTCTCTTTTCTTTCTCTCTCGTTATTTTATCGTAAATACCAACAACGTGGACACGTGGTATATAACGGAGGGGGATCAATTCGTTGTTGTAAAACCGCAAAAAAAGGAAGGAAAAGGAAAGAATGAAAATGAAACGAAAAGGAAGGAAAAAAGAAGAGGAGAAAAAAATTGGGGTGAAAAACAAAGGAACAAATAAATCTCGTTGTATGTCGCCTTAGTTGAAAAACAACGCATTAATCTCCCATGCAACCCCGTATCGAATATTAATCATCCGTCAGACGGACTGAACTATTGGCAAGCTTGGGACGAAATGTTGCACCCGGATGAAACTATATATGTATATTGTACGTTCGTACGTACGTACGTACGTATATCGGGGAAGGTGGGGAGGGTGGGTGGGGGGGGAGGACCCGCAGAATGATACCGCTTGTTTTCCAACGAACGATTAAAATCACGAAGCGGGTGGCATTTAAACGAAACGCACGGGAATATTCCAAAAATAGCTAGGGTGTGTGAGCGAGGGAGAGAGAGAGAGAGAGAGAGAGAGAGAGAGAGAGAGAGAGAGAAAGAAAAAGAAAGAAATAGTATCTTGCTTCTTCCAACTCGTGAGTATAATTGAGTTAGTCATGTGACACGTCGTTTCCGTCTCTCACCCCCCTAGCTCTTTCCTTCTCTTCGTGCTCGCCACGAACGCTCGAGGTACTTCCAGTTGGTGACGCTTCTGAATACGTGTTGGAGAAGGGGTTGGTGGTGTCGGTGGTTGGTCACTCGCTGGACTACGAGTGGTGAGCGGTAGTGGCATGTTGGTGGCAATGTGGCCGATGTTGCCTGCTGGTAGGATAGTAGCATGGTAGTAGTAGATTCCGTGCTGGAACTACCAGAGGTACACGGAGTGGTTGTAGTGGTGCCGATGGTGACGCTAGAGGTCGGACGCGCCGATAAAACGCAAACATTTAATTAAAAGATAATCAACCGGATTGGCCGACGGCCGCTAATGTTGCAGAACGGGAGATAGGACGAAACAATCGGTTCTTTATGCATATGAGCTCGAGCGACGTCCCTTGCTTTTCCCCCACCTCTCATTTCCACCACTCCTACACCCCTTTCATGCGTACACCTCGACCACCATATATGTGATTTAATTTTACACGAATATAAATTCCTATCGCGCCGCACGATACCGTACATGATTCGCCCTACCAACCTATCTCTTTCTCTTTCTCGTTCTCTTTTTCTTTCTCTCTTTATCTCTCTCTCTCTCTCTCTCTCTCTCTCTCTCTCTGCAACTACACACTGCTCGCCGAACCAACTACCGTCGACCAAATTTCGAATCGTTCGACGCTATCACCACGATATTTTTGCTTGTACGAATCTCCGATGTATTATAAGGGAGAGAGAGAGAAAGAGAGAGATGAAGTTATCTACTCATGTAATCACAAACGAAGGGTACTTTTGTAGAGACGAATAATTAGGCGAATGAAATAGGTTCGAACGAAAGATAAACGACTCTTTTATTTTCTTTTATTTCTTTTACCACCAAATGTAAAGATAGATAGATGAATAGATAGTTAGATCCGTGAAATTATTCGTGATAGTGCGTACTTTTTTTTCTTTTTTTTTTTTCTTTTTTTCTTTTAAATCAGAATCACGAATGAAAAAAATTTCTATTTATCTATCTATCTATGAAATACGACTATGAAATCTTTCGGTGAATTTGAAGTCCGTTAGATTATGTAAAAGAAGAAATCAAAAGATTAATATGAATTCAAAATGTAGAGATGAAATGAGGAAATGAAGGGATAAAAAGAAGAGTCAATTTTTATCATCTTTCGTACGATATAAAAAGAAAAAAAAAAAAAAAGAAAAAAAAGAAAAGCTGCTGCTTTTCTGTAAAAGCAACGAATAGAAAATGTAGAAACATTGAAATTAAATGCGGGCTATATTATTGCGTGTATGGAAATATATATGAAAGCTATTATACGGCAGATAACGAATAAGAAGAAAAACAGCACTGACTAGAAATGAAAAACTCGAATAAAAAAAAAAATATATATATATATATACACTTAAAGTTACGAACGAATTTATGAGATATTTTTACGATTTCATGAGTTTCAAACGATCATCTATCTCCCTTTATTACAAATATTTGATAGAATCATTTTTAGAATGGCCATCATTGAAATTTTCTTAAGGGTGTTCCTACTTAGATGTCATCGTAATCTCGATAGAGCAAATTTTTCTCTTTCCCTTTTTATTCTATCCGTTCATGTAGACAAAAGTCACGTGGAAAAGGAAGCGTGATGTAGATACTTATGTACTACTTATGTGCATTTTATCTTTTAACGTGTTATATAGTAAGGAGAAAGAAAAAGAGAAATAATAAGAGAAAGAGAGAGAGAGAGAGAGAGAGAGAAAGAAAGAGAGAAAGAGAGAGAGAGAGAGAGAGAGAGAGAGAGAGAGAGAGAGAGAAAGGAAGAAAGAAAGAGTGGAAGAGAGAGGTAGAGAAAAAAGAGGGATTGCTAAAAAGGGTGAAAGGCAAAGGTGGCGCGATCGTCTCAGGATATTAAGTTCGCGGTCACGTACGCCATTACCGAAGCTAATGCAAAGCTGCCAGTCGTTTTATGCCATCTGTAACCGGATCTTCCTTCGACGACGATACTGCTTTCCGTCGAGCGATCGATTCGACGTGGGTTCGATTAAAGGTCTCTCGCTCTCTCTCTCTCTCTCTCTCTCTCTCTCTTTCTCTCTCTCTCTCTTTCAATCTATCTATCTATCTTTTTATCTATCTCTTTCTGTCATTCACTTTCCTTCCCCCTTTTTCCTTCTCCCATCAATCCATCTCGTTTCATTTCGCTCTTTCACACAGTAGATTCCGCATACGTTTAGCCCTCAACCTTTCCTTCAAGAAAACGTCTTCTCAGATTTTTTTCTCCCCTCATTCATTCATCCATCCATCTTTTTCCTTCCTTGATTCCTTGATTCCTTCCTTCCTTCCTTCCTTCCTTCCTTCCTTCATTCCTTTCTTTTTTTTTTTCCTTTCTACAAGTGACTCCCCTTTTGAGAGTGTCGATATATACAGACCTTACGATAGTGATCTCGAATGTGATAATTATGATACTCTCTCTCTACGAGTTCTCTCTCTCTCTCTCTCTCTCTCTCTCTCTAAGCAAAAAAAAAAGAAAAGAAAAGAAGAGAATAATCTTTCGAAAAAAAAAAAACACGTTTCCGTAAAAATGATCGGTTATCGTAAATATCACCAAGGAAAAAAAAAAGGAAAAAAAAAGAAAAATAAAAAAAAAAGAATTATTCGTACTATCGTATGAATACAAATGAGCTATCAACAATACAATGCACGATACTTATGTACGTAACTACTCGTTACACTTCGACGCTCGCTTACAAAATTACATCTCGACTTGCTTGGGCTCTCGATCACGTGGCCACTCGAGTAAGTAAGTACTTACTTACTTACGAGCGACACCCTTTTCGCGGGGATCTTGTAGTGTGCACTCTATAAAAAAAAAAAAAAAAAAAAAAAAAAAAAGAAGAAAAAAGGAAGAGAAAAAAATGTCGCTGACTTCTCGTTGTCAAGATGAAAAGGCAAACTGATTATTTACCCTGGCACGAAAATTTTCTTAATCCCATCCACTTTATCAATTTCGAATACACCCTCTATTCTCATTACTCTAAGGCAATTCGAACAATACCGCTACTACTGGATTCGAATACTGTGGGTTGGTTCGTTGGTACAATCTGGAATCGGAGAAGGTTGTTGGTTGCTCGTTCAAAAGATTCTCTCTCTCTCTCTCTCTCTCTGTATGTATGTATGTGTGTCTGTCTATCTCTGTCCTTCATTCAGTATGCAAGATATCTCATATGTTCGCATACTTAGGTAAGTACAATCCTGTTCTACGATCCACGATTCAAGAAGAATCGCGAAGAGAAAAATTCAAAGGTTCCCAACGATCTCGGGTTACACGTATGCGGGTCCTAACGTTCTTACGAAGAAACCAGAGAGAGAGAGAGAGAGAGAGAGAGAGAGAGAGAGAGAGAAATAGAACTACTCAACGGACGACGGGCAAGCAAGCACGACGATTGACGATAACGAATGCTAATAGGTCGGATGAGTTAATTTACCTTCATTAATTGATTGGTCTTCGGGTCTGTGTTCGGTACCGTGAATCATTCTTCGCTCGAAGAAAAAGACGAATGCTGGGAAGAGAAGAAGATAACGAGAGAGAGAGAGAGAGAGAGAGAGAGAGAGAGAGAGAAAGAGAAAAAGACGAAAAAAGAGGCGGAGGTCGTAAAGGTCGTTCGAGGGAAGTCTCTTTTCGCGAAGCTAAGCTCGGACAGGTCAATAAACCCTTTTCTACTGAGGGAAAGACGAGAAGGGTGTAAAGGAGGAGGTCCTCTTAAAACGTCGAAATTAAATTCCATCGAGTGGAGAAAGACTCCCCTTTCTTCGTTTTAAGCTGTTCTTCTTCTATCTTTCTCCCACTCCACATACGCTCGCCTCCATCACCGTCAACGCATTCCCACCCTCGCACCCCTCCCCCCACCCCGCTATTTCATCTCACCTACGGTTCTATTTTATTCGTTATTGGCCCTTGCAGCTGAGGCTGAGACGTAACTCGGAGGTAACCTAAAGACCTAAACCTACGGTTCTATATTTCCCATGTAGGAATAGTACTCATGAAGGGATGGTTACCAATCCTAGGAACCAACCTACTACCATGGAACGACTGTGGTTTGGCTCAGACGAATCCAATAGTGAGAAAAAAAGAAAGAAAAAGAGAGAGAGAGAGGGAGAGAGAGAAAGAAAGAAAGAGGGAGAGAAAATTTATAGGATCGTGGTGTTAGGAAAATACTAGGGCGTTCCGTTTCCAAGAGCCACAAAATTCTAAGGGAGATAGAGGAAAGAGGAAAATAGCATGTGTTGAAGTTGAACGTAAACGTTAATAACCTTCGATGGTATGTACGTGTTTCTACAAAAATGGTTTTTTTTTTTTTTTCTTTTTTTTTTTAGCTCTGTCGTCCCTGCGATAAAAGATATAAAAATAAATTGTAAAATCTTGAAAAACTTAGTTATATCCATATCATGAAAATATCTCTCAAGGCTTCTTATCCTTTCACATTTCTTCCTCTTAATTTTAATGCTCGTCGTCGATAATTGCAAGAGCAATGAACGTACCGGATAAACGATCGGTTCTCCTTCGCGTAAGGTAGATATCCAAGGCGCTTCGAAAAGGTAAATAGGTATTGGAAATTCAATTATCGGACTCCCTTCTCTCCGCAAAGGTAACGGCTCGACCTTCGTTATTTTTAATGAGCAAGCACTTAGACGCTCCCGAAGAACGAGGAAGCGGCCCCCGTTCCCCTACCTATCGGCGACGTCGATACCAAAGGGGTTCAAGGGGGAAAGGCGAGGGACTCAAAGGCGAGTACGATCCTCGCGAGTTAAGGATCAGGTTCTTTGTTCTTTGATACCCTAGGATACGCGATTATCGGAACCGATAACGAGATCTACCGGTCAAAGGAGATTCGCTTTCTCTGAATAATTCGAATAAAGTTAAACGCGTAGAATGAAGTAGGATTCTTTATGAATTCACTTGGATTCATTCGAGAGACAAAATGATAATGAAAGAGAGAGAGGGAGAAAGAGAAAGAGAGGATTTTTATATAAGCAACCTCGACGGAATGCATTTTGATGCATTGATGAGTAATGAAGAATATTAAGCTCCTCTTTCCTTTTCTCTCTCTCTCTCTCTCTCGCTCTCTCTCTCGCTCTCTCTCTCGCTCTCTCTTTCTCTCTACCTTCTTCATATTTATCTTCTCATCTTCTCGTGTAATCTGTTGCATTTCCAGCATATCTTTTCTCGTTCCAATGAACCTGCCTACTCTGCGAGGAACATTATCGATACTATTGATAAGTCTTCTTTTAGGTAGGTAATCCTAGAACGCCTTTCGTCCCTATAATTTGCAAAATCGAATTATACCACCATTCTCTGTGTAAAGGAGAAAGAAAGAGAGAGAGAGATAGACAGAATGAGAAAGAGTACCGTGGAATCTGATCTCCGTGAGCTCCTCTTATTCTTACCTTCCGTATCGTGTTTATGCAAGAGATGGTAGGATGCAAAAACAAAAAGAAAAAGAAAAGGATGAAGCAAAAAAAAAGAAACAAACGTAAAAGAAAAAATGCAAAAGGAAGTATTGTGTCGAAGATAAAGCATCTTCGAAACGAGGTAGATCATTACTTACCACCGATAATGGTCGTTGCTGTTCGCCGTAATGACTGAGAACGACCTGTAACGACCGCTTCGATGGGGTCGCTAGGTTGGAAGAGAGAGTGAATGAGAGTGTAAGAGAGAGAGAGAGAGAGAGAGAGAGAGAGAGAGAGAGAGAGAAAGAGAAAGGAGTAAAATAGAAAAAGAGGATAGAGGGAGAAGTAGATAGGGAAACGATTAATTACTGCGGTTTATTACTAATCTTTTATTTGATAAAATATTTGGAACTTCTGCACGTGAAAACGGGGATGAACGTACGATGCGTTTGACCGTATTAATAAACCAATGACAATTTCGACGCGAAAGGATTTTTACGAATTACATCGATTGATATCGATTAAACGATTCAATGAATATTAAAAAATTAATTTAACGTCCCTTCCCTTCGAACGCGAACTCTGAAAAAAAAAAAAAATGAAATCGCAGTTTATAAGACGAAACGAGTAATGGGGAGGGATGTTTGACAGGTAGAGGGAAAAAAGAAAGAGAAGAGAGAAAAAGAAGAAGAAAAAAAAAAAAAAAAAAAAAAAGAAGAAAGGAAAAACTAAAGAACAAAATAGAAAAAGCGGGATTAAAAATAAAAATATGATTATGAATGGAGAGAAGAAGGCGTCGGTACCTCTTCGATAAACAGTCGACAGGAAAAATCGTTATGTTATTTATTGCTTCCCATCGACAATGGCTGCCGCCACCGACCGACGCTATTAATTATCGAGAGATCCGCGGTTTTACGATATTCCACGAGCCGTACGAGTAAATATCCCTCGGCAAGTTATCGCCGAGCGGATACGCGCGGATTCGTTCGAGCGTAAATCGAAAGATCGATCGATTATTCTCGAAGTTGATATATATATATATATATATATATATATATACATGATATATATATATATATATATTTGCACGTACCCAAGTATTTCTTTGCTTCTCCGTACGTTCACCCGTTTTTCATTTTATATCTCTTTTTCTGCCTGTTTCATTACGATCGTAAATGAAAAAAAAAAAAAAATAAATGAAGGGGAAGGAGGGAGATGGGAGGTGGGGGGGGTGGTTAAGAAAATAAATAAACAAATATATAAATAATTACCCGTAAAATCATTTATGAGACAAGTAACGATAAAAATTCGTTCGTGAGAATACTCATTAGAAACACTTTGCTTATCGATCTTGAAAAAAAAAAAAAAGAAAAAAAAAAAAAAAAAAAAAGAAAAAGTAAGAAACGATAAAGAGAAAAAAGAAGAAGGAAAAAAGGAAAAATAAAAAAAAAAGAGAAAAAAAGAAAACTTCAATGTCAGAAGGAACACGAGAAAACTCGTTCTTAAAACGTACGTATATATGTATATTCAATGTACGTTCAAGATGAGCGTGTGCGTTCGACCGTGTTAAGACCGATAGCGTGCTTCTCTCGTTGGTTTTTCAGTAGCGTTTCACGGTCGCGCGACTCCAGACTTTGAGGCAGCCGAGACTCCGTTCTATCGGCCCATTACCAGAGGCTTCTGCGTTCAACGCATGCTGAAACACACGCAACCCGAACGCACGTTGAACGTCCTCGTAAATCACTAGACGCGTAGCCCCGTAGGTCCTTCTGATTTCTTGTTGGCGCGATCATCGTACTTTTCTCTCTCTTTCTCTTTCTCTTTCTCTTTCTCTTTCCCTGTCTCTAACTATCTATCTATCTATCTTTCTTTCTCTTTTATCCTACCCAACTACCCTTCGAGAAGGCGAGCTCGTTGAGCTTCGCTCGATTTACTCTCAACTCTCTTTCAACGTTGGATAAACAAAGTTAGAAAGAGAGAGAGAGAGAGAGAGAGAGAGAAAGAGAGAGAGAGAGAGAGAGAGTAAGGATTTTTTTTTTATTGTACAAATATTTCGCGTCCTCGGAAGTCTTGCGATAAATCGTGATGAGAAGAGGATAGAGAGAGTAAACAGTATCTTATCGTACTAGGAAGAAGCAAAAGATCATTCTCACAAATGTAAGGCGTGTCGAGTGAGTCCTTCTGGATACGAAGAAGAAGAAGAAGAAGAAGAAGAAGAAGAAAAAGAAGAAGAATAACCATCCTTACGGTATGTCCCTCCTCCACCCACCTCTAAACGAGAAGGCAAGAAAGAAAGAAGTGTAAAAGAGAAAGAGAGAGAGAGAGAAAGAGTAAAAGAGAGAGAGAGAGAGAGAGAGAGAGAAAATCACATTCTTCGAAAGCATAGATCAGTCGAGTAGGGTTCCCTACGCTTTCTCTTCTTCTTTCGCAGGTATATTATCCGGTCGGTTCGTGGCGCTAAAAATAGCGAATCGCCGAAAAGCGGGCGTTAAGATAGCGTTGGGCGTGACCAACGAATGTCTGAGGGTCTGCCGGCATTCGTAGCTGCGTTTAAAGAAGGGTTACGGCAAAGTAATGGTCCGTATATTGGGGAGAAAAAGAGGACGTCTTTCTCCTCTCTCTCTCTCTCTCTCTCTCTTTTTTCTTCCTCTTCTTTTTATTTTTCTTTTTCTCCTTTCTTTTTTCCTCCTTTTTGCTTTTCTATTCCTTTCTTTTCTTTATTTCTTTATTTCGTTCACCGTCTCTATCCTCACGTTTCGCACGACGACGATAGACCACCTACTATTACCTACCTACGATCGTCGTCTCTCTAAGCACGAGAAATGGAAAATCGATATGCACCAACCTTTCGAAAACTACCACTTCTTTTAAACACTCGCCCGTCTTTCTCTTAAACCCCTTTTACCACGATATTTACCTCGGTAAATTGTCCTTTACTTTTTCTACATTCCTTTATCGAGCTTTACCGATCGTTTATCCTTGGTTGATTCCTTTTTCCTTGTTTATTGTCTCTAGTATGTTTTTTTTTCTCTTTTTCCTTTTTTTTTCTTTTTTCTTTCTTTCTTTCTTTTTTTTTTCTTTTTTCTTTTCTTTTATTTTATTTCATTTTTCTCATACTTTATGTCTCTCTCTCTCTCTCCCTCGCTCTCTCAAAAAAAAAAAAAAAAAAAAAAAAGACAGAAAAAAAAGATTATAAAATTCTTCCCCAAGAAGAACGGATTCGTTCGATCGATCGTCAACGATTCCTATTAAAAATGTTAGGAACCAAGGAATGAAAGGGAAATAAGAGGGGATCGAAGACAGGGGATCGGAATGTTTCCGTAATTCAATCGCGATTTTTTTCATTGAATGTAAGAGAGTAGCCCCACTTGTATTAGTCGGACCGATTGGGATTTTTATCGGTATTGGTGGGTTCTCAAGGAAGAACTTTTCGATGGACTCGATCATTTCCGTACGAATCGACTATTAATAATACCTCGAATCTCTCTCTCTCTCTCTCTCTCTCGCTCTCTCCTTCTGCTTGCTTTCCTTTTTTTCTTTCTTTCGTTCAAAGTGGAAGTAACTTCTCCGATAATGAGTTCTTTAGAAAAATTCTATCGATGGTAGACGAGGTACGCGAATAATTTAAGAGTCGGCTGGAAAAATATTTTTGATTGAAAGCTCCTGACTTTCTCATCTTCTCTCTCTCTCTCTCTCTCTCTCTCTCTCTTTTTTTATCTATCTCCATCTATTCGATTTTTACCTTCTCTTTTCGCGTATACGCTCAACACCATGGTGGTCTTCGAGATAAGAAAGAAAACTGATGCTCTCTCTCTCACTCTCACTCTCTCTCTTTCTTTCTCTCTCTCTCTCTCTCTCTCTCTCTCTCTCTCTCCTTTTTTCCTTCATTCTTATTTTCACGTTGCACGACATAGAAGTACCTTTTTCTATAGCGGTTTCTTCACGACAATGGAAAAGAGGGTCGCTTATCGACTAACATCTACGACGACGACGACGACGACGACGACGACGACGACGACGACGACGACGACGACGACGACGACATCATTCGATACGTGTGAAATGTAGTTTTTACGAGGAATACCTACGGATAGAAGCCATACGAGTACTCCTTTTTCTTTTTTTTTCTTTGAAAGCCCCTTGCACGATACTATGGATACTTTGCAACAGATTTTCGTGACGACTTTAAGCTCCGTAAATCTAAGCTCCTCTCTTACGGACGATCTAACCGATGATTTATCACATAGTACGTGTCATGGAACGGCACCCGATAAGAAAATCGCTAACTTCCTTGATATCAAATCGAGCAAAATATAATTTTTGCGTATGATCGAACTTAGTTGTTATTACGTATTTTATCGAATAAAATTGTTACGGTGATTCGTTGAGGAATAAAATATACGACAGAACGATTACAGAGGAATAAGAAATAAAGGTATGAGATTTCTTTTCTCTGTCTTTTTTTTTTTCTTTCTTTCTTTTTTTTTTTTTCTCTCAAATACCGTTAAACGCGAACGAAACGTGCCGACGAAAAGGTTTTTCTCGCAAGAGGAACTTCCTCCGTTCCCCCTCCCCCTCCCCAACCCCCCAAATTTATGCTCGAGAACAACTCTAACCCTTTTCCCGTTTTCGTCATTCACGCGAGAAACGCGAGATAGATTATGGCTTCTCTATGTATATTTCTGGGTCAGGGTGACCGAAATCCATTGAGATTTATCACGAATATATTTGAGGGAAAATTCGATGATATCTCTGTGGAAAAAGGATGAAAGTATACGCGAAAGAACGAACGAAAGAACGTAAGAACGTAAGAACGAAAGAACGAAAAAACGAAGAAGGAAGATGAGGGTGAGCGTGATGGTAAGAGAGAAGAGGAAGTAAATGTGTGCGCCTTCACAGTTAAAAGACGGAAGAATAAATAGCGTTATACGCATATCCCTCCGCAATACGTGCCACGCTTCTGCCTTTCTTCTCCTACGCGAAGGCCATCATTTCCAGAAGTCTGACTCCCTTGTAAATGGTAGGCGGCTTTCACGTGATGCATGCGGGCTATTTGCACTGGAAAAAGTATTAGAAGAGAGAAAATAATAAAAGAAAAGAAGAGAAAAGAATAAGAAGAAAAAAAGAAAAGAAAAGAAAGAAAAAGAAGAGAAAAGAAAATAAAAGAATTCTCCCACTTCTTTTCCCTCACGACC
>NC_140812.1:10330000-10342500 GCF_050613455.1 Vespa mandarinia | reverse complement strand
AATCATTTTTCTTTTTTTTTACCTATCAGATAAAATTATGATGATTTTTACCTATCAGATGAAATATTGATATATATATATATATCAATATAAGAATATTTATCATCAGAATAATGATTCGATCTTTTATTAATTAGTTATTATAATAATAAGTACATCGATCAATGTGAACGTTCGATAAAACGTTTTCTAATAATCAATTCAATAGAAATAAATTCTTTCATTTTATATCTTTATCCATGTCGTATAATGATATATTGCAATACATCGCAATTAGTAGTTAATGAATAATAAATTTATACGTAATACAATTCAATATCTCGAGAATAATGACACGAACACTTATTCATTAGCTATTAACGAGATACATATGTACTTTCATACACTCTCAGGTATTTCAATTTTTCTTAACTTCAATGTCAGACAATCTACGAGTTATGAATTTTCCGTGCAATGGAGGACTCCTTTGAAAAGCATTTTGAAGCAACTCACGTAAGAGAAACATTGAAAAGGCGCCGTTTGGAAAATCAATTTTTCTATCAAAGGCAAATGCTCCAACGACGACGACGACGACGACGACGACGACGACGACGACAACGACGACGACGACGACAACGACGACGAGGACAACGACGACGAGGATGGCGAGGAAGAGGAGCGAGTTGGCGCCGTCTAAGTGGACTATTGTTTTCCTCGCATCTTTTGTCATCTTCAACGGAGATCATTCGACGTTCCTTTCTTTTCTCGCAAATACCTACGTGGCAATAGCTACCCATAGTATCTATCTTTCATAAAGAAATCCATAGATATATATATATATATATATATATATATATATATATATATATAATATATATAGACATGTGTCCTCCCACGTATCTTCTTCAACTGGATGATCGATTCTAGCTTTCCTCTTGAAATTTTCATTTTCATAAAACCACAAAATTTTCATTTCGATACTTTATATCTATAGAACTAATGATTATTATTCTTTCGTGTTCTCTCTCTCTCTCTCTCTCTCTCTCTCTCTCTCTCTCTCTCGTATCGTCGAAAAAACACGATACGAGATATCAAGAAGAGTAAGTTCCATGTAAGAGTAAAGAACAGTAAAAAAGAAAAAAAAAAAAGAAGGAAAAAGCAGAAAGCAATGAAGGAATAAAGTCAGAGATAGGAGAGAATGCACTTTGTAGATGGCCTCGAGTCTCCTGAGACGAAGTGACGCAGGAAAAAGGATACACGATGGCTCTTATCGAACCCCTCGTACGGGAAAGAAATTTATGGAAATCACTTGTTAAGCCATCGACGAGACGAACGTCTCTCTTTGATCGTAGATACACTCTTCTTTAACTCTATGAGAAAGAAGAGGAGAAAAGGAAAGAGAACGAGTAGAAAAGAAAAGAAAAGAAAAAGAAAAAGAAAAAAAAAACGAAGAAGAAAAAGAAGACAAGATAGCAGAAGAAGCTAATAGAAAGGTTGCTTGTCTTCTTTGCATTGTTCATATCAGAGAGTCTATAAAAATCGATGTTTTATTTATCAGCTTATTTACACGGCCATTTCAGATCGTTGCATTGCAGATCCCTTTCCCCTCTACCTTCCCCACATCTCAATCCCTCCTACTACCACCGTCTAACCCCTGCCCACTATTCCCTACCCCTTCTAGCCACCCTATGCTTCTCGTGGCACGTTTCTCGATCGAAAGACAAAGAGGTTCCGAAGTTCAAAGTATATTCCACGTAATTACCAGCAACTGCAGAGCGGCCTCGTTGAAGTTATAGTTAGGTTTTGTTTGCAAGTCATTAAGCTCGTTCGTGGATTGTCGGGAGAAAAAGAAAAAGTAGAAAAATAAAAGACGGAGGAAGAGAAGAAGGAAAAGGAGAAGAAAGAGGAGGAGGAGGAGGAGGAGGAGGAGGAGGAGGAGGAGGAATAGCAGTAGGTAGCAGTAGCAGGAGCAACGAGAAGAGAATAATAAAAATTGAGGGAAAACGAGAAGAAACGAACGGCTGGCTAGAAGGTAAAAGTCGAAAAGCAATCGTTGTAGAGACTCGTCGTCGTTGTGAAAAGTTCGATTCCTCGTCTCTTTCTCTCTCGTTCTTTTTTTTTCCTTTTTCGAGATTCTGAATCAAGTGCTCTCCCTCTCACCCAATCACCACCCCATCCCATCCCACCCTACCGCACCTCAACCCATTCCACCTCCAATAACTCAACCACCCATCCTTTTTTCCGTCTTTCGAGAGCAGAGTCTCTCTCTCTCTCTCTCTCTCTCATTCTTCTTTTTCCGCGTTGTCGACGAGTTAACGGCCGGTAACGCACTTTACCTTGCGATTTACTTTACGAATTGGTGAGGATGAAAACGGATATAATGAGGTGGTCGAAGAAGAGAAGGTAGGGTGAAAGGAGGGTGCGGCGAAGGCGGGGGCATCGGCGATGGCGAGGGTGGAGAGAGAGAAGGAAAAGAACTTTTTTCTCTTCACATCTCCGTAATAAAACGAGACGGTTGCGATGGCGGATTCAGAGCCTGTTAAAAGAACGACTCGTAAGAAAAACGATAAAAGGTCGGTGGAGAGATATCTACCTCTATAAATCGAATATAAAGTGTACTTTATAAGAAAATTATTTGTCGACTGATTATTACCTGAATAATAATCGCTTTCATTGATTGTATGACACACAGAACGATAAAAAGAATTGGTGGCAGGCGAGATAATCGAGCGTGAAATCGAATCGATTGCAACGAAAGCGAAAACACGAAAACCCTCGAAATAGGAGGAGGAGGCGTCGACGAGACTTTTAACGTCAGTTTCGTCATAAACTTGATTTACATTGTATTCTCTTTCTTTTCTCCCTCTCTCTCTTTCTCTCTCTCTCTCTCTCTCTCTCTCTCTCTCTCTCTCTCTGTTTATTTCCATCTATCTATCGCCTCCACTTCCTCCTTCTCTTCCTCCTCTTCCTCCTCCTCCTTCTTCATCCTTCATATCCCTGACGCGAATCCTGTCGGGAGTACTGATCGAAATCGATGGCTCGTGCGATTGGCAAACGGGCAGGTTGGAGGGAGAAGGTTTGCGTGGTACGTCGAACAAATAAACCAACGAACGTTTACAATGTACGCGAAAGAGGGAAGGGGCGCGAAAGAACGAGAACTGACTGCTAGGAGGACCAGGCAGGAGACAGGCAGGAGGAGGCAGTCAGGCAGGCACCCAGGCAGGCAAGAGCAGGTCGGCACCAGCAGGCTCTATGCCGGGCGTCGGTTGCGGCGGGCGCTTGTCACTCGCTTTAAACTGCGTGTCAGTCGATATCATCGCACCGAGTGGAAATATCTGCTATTGACAAGCGTATGAATATCGTTAATAATAAATAATGCCTGCCAAGAACCCTCCCTACCCCCCGCCTCACCCCATCCCATCGTACCTAACCTATCGTCCCAACCTATCCCCCGTATTACTTCCATCCGCAGGGCCAACGGGATGGAGACGCATCGACGATTACCATCCAGCAGTCGTCAGAGGAAGAGTGCTAAAAGTGTACTCATCGTTGCCAGAGTACCGTTCCAGCGATCAAAAACTCCTGGAAAAGTGTTTTTTTCATGCCACTCCCGTTACGTTCGTCCTAACCCACTAACGTCAATTATCATCTATATGTATTCATATTTACATATATATATATATATATATATATATATATATATATATATATTTTGTATTTTTCCTTTTTTCTTCTCTTGTGGCATTTCTCGCGATAGACAATTTACGACGATTGAATCGACCCAAATGAATATTAATCGGTTCTATTTTGTTCTGTACTATTCGATAGGGAGAAAGTAAGACAGACAGACAGATAGACAGAGAGAGAGAGAGAGATAGTCGCGAATTTCTTATAATTCTTAACTCATCCGTAGATTTTTAGGAGGATCAATTTGCGTTTACATATTCCACTCAATGTTTCGGTAGGGTTCTCATATTTCTGGTCGGCTTAAAGAAACACCGTAAAGGAAGCTTTCCTCGAGGCACTACTCACAACCAGTTGCCGCCCCAGAATATTACCCTCCCTTGCTTCCTCGCTTGTTCACTCGCTCGCTCGCTCGCTCGCTCGCTGCTCGTCGAAAGTCATATAGATGCTAATTTCGTTGCAAGCGAATTAAACTCCTCCATTGGAGCGTCCTCGGCTCGTCGATAAATTAAATTAAACGACGATTATTAGAATTGCTAAGGTAGCGGATGTTAGCTACCTAAAATAACATCTTGCCTTTTTTTATTTTTTCATTTCTGCAAAAACAATTGGAGAATCTTGGAGAGGGATTTAAAAAGAAAAGAAAGAAAATGAAGGAATAAGAAAAAAAAAAAAAGAAGATGTATCCTTCCTAGACGAGATTCTTTCGTGGAAATTTCTCAAATATTATTCCGCATAGTGTATAAAATATAAAAAGGAGATAGAAAAGAAATAAAGAAGAAGAAGAAGAAGAAGAAAATCAATAAGATTCGTAATATATTTTAACAAAAAGGATTTCTCTTGCGCGGGTATTAGTAAGGCAAAGTCGGTAGAATAAAAATACGGCTCGTGATTTGTTTGCAAAACCGTGAATGGTAAGCTCACCGTGCAACGGACCGATATGGCGGATGAATTAAGACGCCTTCTCTCTTTCTCTCTCTCTCTCTCTCTATCTCTTTCTTTCCCTTCTTTCTTGAATTTCGACGGAATGAATGCACGGTACATATATATATATATATATATATATATATATATATTACGAGGTGCTGCACTTTCATCCGTGTTCTAGAACGGAGCGTTTGTATGAAAGAGCCGTTTACATAGTGTACACGTCTCGAGGGTGGCGCGCCTAGAAGCCGATGAATATGCAGATGGAAACCCCTCTTCTATCTATCTATCTATCTATCTATCTCTCTCACTCACTCTCTCCTCACACACACTCTTTCGAAGGTTCAACCAAATAAGAATACAAAGACAACGACCTGCTAGAGCCTATAACTCTTAAAAAAGAAGAAAGAAAAACAAAAAAAAGAAAAAAATAAAGGAAAAAAGAAAAAGAAAAAAAAAGAAAAGAAATCCTTTGCATTTTTAACGGACCTTCGGAGATACCTACGTGTTGTTTCCATGACGAAAGCACGAATCTTTTTCTTTTTTTTTGTTTCTTTTTTTTTATTTCATTTTCCAAAGCTTTCACGGATTTACGAATCAAGCTTCGATCGCTTGTCGAGTACTTACATACGTTATTCTCTCTTTCTCTTCCATTCCCTCCTCCCCTTACTCTCTCTCTCTCTCTCTCTCTCTTTTTCTCTCTCTCTCTCTTTCCCTTCCTATGGAAACTAGTTTCGTCTTCGTTCCATGACGAAACGTTTGCCGAAGCTGTATATATGTACCTGAAGGGCTGCTCCGTTAAGATTCGTTGAATATGTAGATTCTATTCTCCTTCTATTCCTCCCTTCCTCGTTCTATCCTGCTTTTCTCTATCTAATGTCGATATACATACGTACATACATACGTTCGAGGCGTAGATTTCGATCTTTGCTCGTTCCTTCTCGTGAGTTTAAAGTTACAAGAAGAGAGACAAATAGATAGATAAATAGATAGATAGAGAAAAAGAAAAAGCGAGAGAGACATAGTCGACGTCGTCGTCGTCGTCGTCGTCGTCGTCGTCATCTTCGTTGTTGTTGGCGAATGACGATATATATATATATATATATATATATATATATATTCTATATAAATTTTTCATAAGAGAGAACAATACGATACGAATTAGAAGAAGATATTCATCTTGAAAAAATTAAATAAGGATAGTCTATTTGTCTCATAAGAAAAAGGATCGACTTCGATACATTTCGAGAGATTTTAAAGTCGAAAGGAAAAATGATTGACCATGACGGTGCCGATTGTAAAAAGGGATTGGGTTGATAGAACGTTAGGAGGGAGGGAGGGAGAGAAAGGGAGCTAAAGCTTCGATGGAGGGAGTTAGCAACGATGGAAGGGATGGGAGGGTGACTCTGTCGCGACGAACGCAAAAGGGGAGAGGGGTAAATACATCGAAGAGCGACGCCATTGTGGTATTAATGGAAAGGATTGCTTGTTCAAGCGTGTAACGGGAAGTAGCGCTTCGACGGATCTAAATTGAAATTCGATTGTCTGGCTGGCGAGCTTTCGCGCGAGCGTACGGCGCTGTTTGCGCCGCTGATACAATTGTCAGTCGACGGAACAAAGACAAAGACAACGACTTTCCAACGCGAGGTACGGGAACTCGAAATGTTGACTGGTGGCTCGCGTGAATTCGTAATGAATATCGAACGGAGGGAGTCGCCGGCCTTGTTTCTAACTCGAACCATCGCTGATCGTTTGCACCCAAGTTTCAACGTTTGAGGAGAAAGAGAAAGAGAAAAAAAAGGAAGAAAGAGAGGGGGAAAGAGAGAAAGAGAGAGAGAGAAAGAGAAAGAGTGATTGGGTAGGGAATAACGAGAAACAGGAATTACTACAAAGCCGTCGTTATTCGATATCTTTTGAATGGACTTAAAACAATTATTGCTTACACTCCGATTCTATCACGATCGTACGCTTTTTATGATCGATCATTAAAACTTTCGACCTGATAAAAAAAAAAAAAAAAAAAGAAAAGAAAAAAAAAGAAACAAGAAGAAAGATTATATAAATTTTCCATTAGGTCACTGCGTAAATCAATGCGAACTTATTCATTCGATCGGTCCATTGTTCTAACCGTCGCGATTATTAAACGGGACAGGACATGAAAGTGGGTCGGGTCGGTATCTGAACACAAGCTATTCCAGATTACAATTTTGGCTCGGTTCCAAGAGGCACAGTTAACGATTCTAGAATACCTACGTACGTATCATACATATATACATATTTACGTCCAACGAACTCTTGCGATCGATGAATTTGTTTCACCTTTGACCTCTTCCTGATTTCGCATTTCGGAACAATACCATATTGTAGCAAGTAACTTTCTCGCGATCGAAGCTATTCAACGAGATGCAAAGTAGATATGTAATATATACATATATATATATATATATATATATGTAGTAAATACTATCTAACTATGGGACATTAGAAAATTTTGAAAATCGCTCGACGTCTTTGCTAACGATGAGACCAAGCAAAACGAAGGCGATCGTAAATGAGAATAGTATGATCTCGTTACATGAGTTTTCCGTGGGATGGATGGTCCTAATCCTAGAACACTCGTCTCAATTCAAAGGATCCCTTCCTACTCCTTCTCTATTTCACTCTACAACACGTACGCGTAATCAGACAGACGCGCGCCGTTCGCAATTAGTTCCACATTCAACGAGATAGCTTGCACGTGGTCGATAGCGACTCAGGATCTAGGAAATATATGTATATATAATCTATGTATGTGTATATATATATATATATCTATATATATATATATATATATATATATCAGTAGAGACTTTCCCATGCATAAAGACAAACCGCGTGCTGGTAGCCTGGCCTTGTCACGTTCAGACGTAAAGCAGACTCTCGCGGGTGCAACTAGTACCAATACACTAACATTAGTACCGTAACTATCGGGATTGTGCGGGGCAGGGAACACGCGTCACGGGGAGGCCTGCACGTCAGGAACACGAGCACCAGCTACGCACCGCACCTGGTTGTAATACGTATTCCGAGATAGGGATATATATATATAGGTAGTATAGCAAGATCCTCTACGTGGTTACGAGTCATATAGGATAACTGGTAACGTGCGTGCGTGCGTGCGTGCGTGCGTGCGTGCGTGCGTGAATGCGCGCGTGCTTGCGTGCGTGAGTACGTACGTACGTGCGTACGTGCATGCGTACGTGAGTAAATACGTAACTACGTAACTATGTACGTACGTACATACGTAAATACGTGCTAGTGAATATAAGCTCGTTCGATTCGCCGATCAAAGTTACCTTTTCAATATCCTATCCCATGCCTTTAAAACTTTATCTTCGAAGCGATGAGATTATTAATCGAGTGCTTTTCTATAGAACATACATATACATACATTCATACATACATACATATATATATATATATATATATATATATATGTACGTACATGTTCAGAGAAGTTAATCTCTAAATGGGCTGAAGTTGATAAATTAATGACTGTAAAGGAAGATCGTAAAAGATGAATTGGTTTGAAAAGCAAGACTGGTTGACTATTGCTTTAAGAAATTGATTACGCGGGTATAAATCGCAGTAATTATAAATCTATCCTATCGTTTTCAAACGAATTAACGTACATACTTATGTATCTTAGCGTGATGTAGAGATTTCTAATTGGAATATAACATTCTAGCCGGAAGCAAGAAAAACTGGAGATCGAAGTATGAGACTCGTCGTATGAGAAAAGGTATCTCCCTTTCCTTCCTCGTGCCACACCCTCCTCCTCTTTTTCTCTCTCATGATATGGCGTTTGCATTAAGCAAAAGCCCGAATTAAATCCCATTGCAAACAACAGAGGTCGCGAATAAAAGCTAACGCGAAAACGTGTCCCGTGTGATCAGATAAATCTCACAGTATAGTCATTTTAATTGTTCTTCGTGATCTCCCGAATTCAAGTTTTATTACGTCTGTTGTTACATTAAAAAGTAAGGGTAAGTCCGAAAAGAGAAGAAAAAAAAAAAAAAAAAAAAAGTCAGGCAGATTTATTATACGATTTATACTTATCCTTATCGCGTGGCGAAGAGGGAGGGCCCAATAATTCAAGTGGGATCAACTGTTCTTTGAATCAATAACGATCGCACAACGTACAATGAGAAGTCTGTCCTCTTCCCTCGTCGTAAGTCCTTGATCAATTCTTTTCCGGCCTGTAGTATACGCTTTATCGTTCTGTTAACGTAATAATAAAAAAAAAATAAAAAAAAATACGAGAAAAGGAAGGAAAAAAAAAAGAAAAAAAAGAAAAAAAAACCAGAAAAAAATCAGGAAAAAGAAAAATAAGAAAATCTCTCTCTTTCGGCATAAAAAATGCGAGATTATTATGCGCCGAGGATACAGAAGGGCTTATTCGCGACAGTTGGTCGTAGGAAGAAGAAGGTAAATCTCTTTCTCAGTCAGCGAACATTTTTTCCACTCACCGGTCAGGGGAATTATTCTATGCACGCGTGAGGAGGCACCGACCCTCCTTGAACCATCTACCACCACCATCACCACCAACCACCCTGTCTCTTCTTCTTTCATTATCTCCGGAAAGAAGTAGCATCCCCCTTTCTAGTATCTAGAGTACCGCAGATGTGCCTTTAAATTAGACGACCTCGTCTAACCGGAAAACACCAGAAGCGTTTCTCTTTCTTTTTCTCTTTCTTTCTCTCTCTCTCTCTCTCTCTCTCTCCCCTTTTTCTATATCTCTGTCTCTGTTCTCATGCCGGTATATCGATCCACGCAAGAAAGAAATAGAAATAAATGGGCGATTATAAAACTTGCCTTAAACTAGATGAGACACGCATATTTTATAACAAAGCACCGAGTCTCTATAATGTTTCAATTTAATCGATGGCATAATTGAAAGCATATAAATGTACATGTGAAACCATGCGCGCGCGCGTCTTTCTCTCTCTCTCTCTCTCTCTCTCTCTCTCTCTTGTATATGTGTGTGTTTGTGTTTGTGTGTATGAGTGAGTATGTCTCGAGTCAAACTAAAGCGGACGGACGGATAATAAAAAGTAAGAAGCCGTGTTCGTTCGGGTAGAGAAATTGGTATTCCTTCCATGTAAGAGTATACACACCTGAAACTGGCTCTGCCAAGACTCGACTAGTTTATCGAGAACGTGGTGGTCATAGAAAAATGCGATCGTATCTCACGGTTATCGGAAACGATAGTTTACTTCGAAGTTTCCAAGTCTCTCTCTCTCTCTCTCTCTCTCTCTCTCTCTCTCTCTCTTTTTCGCTTCGAGTCGTGCCTCTGGCCATCTATATTTCGAAGGCTTTCTTCGTTCTTCTCTTCTATGGAAAAACGAAAGCGAGAATGAAAAAGAGAAAGGGAGAGAGAGAGAGAAGAGATGCTTTTTCAATCCCCGCAGACCATGGAAAAAGGCGGCGAAACGCATGGGATTCAGAGCGTTAGGGGGACTTTATGGTAAGCAGGTTCGATTTTCCGTTAAGGTTACGGCCCACGGCTATGTGCTACGAGGCTGGCTTACAGCCGAAGTCTATTCTGCGGATTTTCGAGGATAACCTCTAGCCGATAACATTTTCCGAAGCGACGCTGGTAAGCCATTGTCCGCGATCTCAACGACGAGGATTTTTATACCAGTATTTTATATCGTCGTTCGTTCGCAATGATCATTTTCTTTTTTTCTATTTTTTCTTTTTTTTTTTCTCTCTTTTTTTTTCTATCAAAAAACAAAATACTCACAAGCGAACAAATAAGTGATCGTTTTCCTTCAAATTTTTTTTTTTTATCTCTCGACAATGTCTACATTCAAATGTACGTATATATTTAAATATAATTTCAATCATTTCAAGATCTTCGAATTATTTTTTACGTTTTCGCGATACGTACTTCGCGATTCGTTCTTTTCTTTTTTCTTCTTTCTGTTTGTTTGTTTGTTCGTTTGTTTGTTTGTTTGTTCTTTCTTTCTTTTTTTTATTTTTTATTTTTTTTTTTTTTTGACGTCGTATCGTCTCTTACGATCGTTGTTAATGCGCGTAACGAGACGTTGAAGAGCTCATTCAACCCTCCCACCACTCCCCCACCCCCGTTTCTCGTTGGATAAGTCAACGTAACGTGTTATCCGCGGTGACTGCACATCTGAAATCCATTTTCAGATCTTGGAAACGAGGTCGAACTCGAGAAAAGTAGAAAGAGAGAAAGCGGGATAAAGGGAAAGAGAGAAACGAGGAGACTGGGGAGAAAATTCGAGGCGTCGAGAGCAAACACGAGCGTTGACATTGTGTAAACATGCTGTGACTACCCCTCGTCCATGGACGACAGTTTCTCCTCCTCCTCATCCTCCTCATCCTCCTCTTTCTCATCTTCTATCTCCACTTCGAGTTCTTCCTCCTGACAACGGATCCTCTCCGTTGTTCCGTGACTTTCCGAGAATCTTGATATTCCTGCTTTAAGAATTGAAATTTAATAGATACTCGAGATCTATCCTATCTATCTCGTTCTCTCGTTAAATCTAATAAATATGACATTATAGTATTATATATATATATATTTTTTTTTTATTCGTATATCTTTCCTCTTTTTAAGCTATCATAGTTATTATCACAACAATACAGAGTGAGAAGGCTTGATGACGGCGATAGCGTGAAAATCGTTATAAGTCAATTTATCGTTACTGTCGATAATAACGATGGCTTGGTTCTATGAACAGACAAGTTGCATCAAATAGATGCATTCAATGCATCGAAAACATTGGCAATTAATTTTAACAACGTTAATTATAACAAATAAATCGTATTGTTTCGTTTCATCTTTCTTTTATTTCAAATAAAATAAAATAATTTTATCTGTATTTATTGTAAATCGACTTATGCCAATTTCTCTGTATAATACTTATCGATATCATTGATATCTATTTATGTATATATTATCAATGAATAATTTCATACAACCCTTAGCTATTTTAGGATAATAAATGTATGCAATTTATATAGCTTTTCTCGTAATCTCTCTCTCTCTCTCTCTCTCTCTCTCTCTCTCTCTCTCTCTCTTTCTATCTTCCTCCCTCTTTCTCTCTTCGTACATTAGTTAAAATGTAAATTCGTGCTATATGGAATCCTCGTGTTTAATCCTTTCTCTATGAATTTGTTTCATTCTTATTATTTTCTTTTTATTTCTCTTTCTTTTTTTTTTCTTCTTCTTCTTCTTCTTCTTTTTTCTTCTACTTCTCTTTCTGTATTCTCGCTATTATTATTGTGGTTTTGCGCGAAACCTATATCCGATGATATTGGAAATTATTGCGATGTTCTGATTTTTTTTTTTGCTTTCTTTTTTTTTTCTTTTTTTTTTCAGATATACGAAAAGAAAGAGATATGGATACCACTGTCGAATTCATCCCGATATCAAAGAGGATGCAATTTGTATTTGCTAGAGATATAGGGATGACTAACAAGCCGTGATACAGCACCCCTTTAGTACCAAAGCATAGCCAATATCTCTACCCTGCTTAGCCTGTTTCACGGTTCGAATAGCTCGAGGTTGTTTCGAGGTTCTATGCTCTCCGAAATTGGACATCGCTGCTCTCGAACGTGTCATCCGCTTTCCCAACTTTGAAAACTGTAGTGATAAAGAAACGAAAAACAGATTTATATTTGAAATACTACGGAAAAAATAAATGTGTATCTGTATGAAGGATAAATATATATATGTATATATATATGTATATATATATATATATATATATATATATATATATGTATGTATATATGTAAGTTTATATCTACGTACATATATATCATTATTCCGTTAATTCTAAAGATCGTGCTTAATTAAAAAATTCATCGAATTACGATATACGTAGGCGGATAAA
>NC_140812.1:10310000-10325000 GCF_050613455.1 Vespa mandarinia | reverse complement strand
CTCGGTGAATTCGATGTTCTCTTCTAAGAGTCCTCTTTATGGTTTCTTATTCTCTCGCATTTAACGTTATTCTTTCGAATTAATTACTAATATTTTTTTTCACGTAATATCTCATTTAACATTATTACGTTATATAATAAACATTTAAAATAATTATAAACATGTATTTTATAAATTTATATACATATGTACGTATATGTATATAATATAATATTTATGATAACTATTACTTCATATTTACAAAGTTGTAAAATATATAATTGAATTAACAAAGTTGTCCTATGTAAATCAGAACTGTGACATCAGAGAAACACGAAAGAGAGAGAGAGAGAGAGAGAGTGAGAGAGAGAGAGAGAGAAAAAGAGAGAGAGAGAGAGAGAGAACGAAATTTCTACGATCAAACGTTAGAGTATGTTTACGTGTTGAGTGTAGCTCCCACGAAGAACGACTGACTCACGTAGCTGACTTCGCAGAGTATATATACAAAGCATGTAAACAAGACCGTTCTATGTTGACTTTCAAAGCGAGACTCTTTTACGCTACATACATATATATATATATAGAGAGAGAGAGAGAGAGAGAGAGAAAGAGAGTAAAATAAGTTCGTCCTTTTAAGAGAACGCGTACCTCGTTCTCTTTCATATTTCATTGTTCCATGAAATACCACGTTCTTTTCTTTTTATTATTAAACATTATTAATCCTGACAGTAGTAATATCTACGTCTTTCTAGAATCTAATGTTTATACGAAAATATCTCGTAAGAAAAGTATTTCAAGGAATAGTTATTATTCCGTCGAATGAATAACGACGAAGGATTACGATCTTAGATACATATGTATGTCGTGATAAGAGGAATCAGATTTTTTTTTCTACGATATATCTACGATTTGTACGCCGAAAAATGAGCCGTAACTTTTAACATTCCCATCGTTCGTTTTTATAACTGGCTTCTTTTAGATACGAGTAACTATCTACCTATCTACTTATTTATTTATTTATTTATTTATTTATTTATTTATTTTTTTATTTACATGTATCCTGTTACAAAGTACGAAACTACGTCCTTTCCCTGGATGCGTTTTCATCATTTTGATTACACAGAAATGTTCATCTGATCGACCGATCGACGTAGAAAACGTGAGTAACTATATTTACATTGCAGATAAGTAAAATACATATGTACATGTAAAGGGGCAATGTAAAATGTAAAACATATTTGGGATCAATGGAAATACATACCTACGAGAATGACAAGTTATATATCTCTTATGGGAATGAAGTATCCATTTGCTCTTCGTTTATCAAAGTACCATTTACGTGGAAAAATGACATGCTATCATAAGTACTTACTTATTTACTTACTTACGTGATCTACTCTTTAAAACAGATTCCATGAGAATAGAGAGAGAGAGAGAGAGAGAGAAAGAAAACAAAATCGATCGATCAAGGTAATTTAAAAAGCGATTTTATTTCATGAAAAAAAAAAGAAAAAGAAAAAGAGAGAAAAAATAAAGAACAAAAAATTGCTAAGGAGACTTTTATCGAAAGAAAGAAATAGAAAAAAGGAAAGAAGAAGAAGAAGAAGAAGAATAAAAAGAAATGTTCGCAACAGATTTCTTCATTTCTCGTAAGATTTATCGTAAAAACGACGAAGAATATTTCAAAATGCCATTCACATTTGTGCTATTTAATTGTTTTTCATTCACGAATCGGGCAATGAGTTGGGGGGGGGGGGGAAGAAGAACGGTGAATGTTGTGGTAGACGAACGAAAAGAAAAAAAGATGGAAGAAAGATTGAAAAGGAAAAAAGAAAAATAAAAAAAAAAGAAAATAGATTAAAAAACGGGAGAGTGCGGTGGGGGAGAGGTAGGCGGGGGTTGGAGGAGGGGCGCGGGCGGGATTGGTGGGAGAAAAAAAGAAGTCGTTAGAGTGGTATTTTATTAAGGCTAGCTCGAAGGTTGCGTTCTAAGTACGGTATGTACGAGCTACAGACAGGCTCGTTGAGGCGTAACAGGGGAATTAGTTAACCGAGAAATATTAATGAGTTTTGCCCGGTACAACGCGGCGCTACGGAAGGCTATACTGATTGTAGAACACGCGTATTAACAAGTAGGCGCTAAAGACTAATTGCGTAACGCAGAATCACTTTCGGTAATAGTTCGAGTTTAAGAAAGATAGAGATAGATAGATAGAGAAAGAGAGAGAGAGAGAGAGAGAGAGAGAGAGAGAGAGAGAGAGAGAGAGAGAGATAAAGAGAACTTGCATAAGAAGAATGCAGCAACGAGTACACAGATACTAGTACTGGAGATAAAAACGATTGGGTTAAGATAGGTTGTTCTTTCGAGCGTAGGTGTTTTAAATCCACCAGTTTTAAATCCGATAATTAGTTTATCTCTTCATTAAAAAGTAGTCCTTGATTAAAAAGGAATATTATAGTAGACGCCGATTGCGATGGAATTATTAATCCATATGTTGTAAAATCGACGTAGTCGACGATCGAGCTGTCATTGTCGTCGAGAACGATAAAACGGGATATGTATAGTGGAAAAGAGGAAGAAGAAGAAAAGAAAGGTCGAAATAAGAAGGAAAAAAAAGGAGGAAAAAAAATTTTCTCGCGACTTATGTCACGCGAATCAAATAACTTACGCGTAACTAATTGAATTTCACTTCGTCGTCGGAACTTGATTTTGGAGAAAGTTGTTTTCGTTTTCGTTGAAAGGCCTCTAACGCTTTATATATTTTCTTTGTTGAAAATTTTCGTCATTTTCTCACGGCTCTCTCTCTCTCTCTCTTTCTCTCTTTTTCTCTCATTCTTTCGTTAAGAATTAATTGCTGGTTGCCGTCCGAGAAGCTTGGAGAAACGTATTAAAATTGGTGCCCTTTTCAAGGGACGTAACCCAAACGTGCAAGTGAGAAAGAAAAGTTTGACGAGTGTCGGAGGTCACAGGGAGTAAAGCGAAAACGATCTCTTGGTGTTGCATCGAAGAAGCGGTCCTACACTCGGTCCTAATTAACCCCTTTATAAATATCCCTACAAGGCATCCCTAATTTTCCCTTCGCTACGCCACAACGAAAGGGCGGCGAAACCACCGTTTTCATTTGTGTGCGCTTATGTATGTGAGAACCTTTCTTCTTCATCTCTCTCTCTCTCTCTCTCTCTCTCTCTCTCTCTATCTTTCTGTTTCTCTTTCTCTTATCTGAACAAATACAGAACGCTACGAAAACGGTTCTCGTTAATTATCTATACTATGAGGATTTCTATTCTATTTAATTTCCTCTCTCTCTCTCTCTCTCTCTCTCTCGCTTTTCTCCCACGACAAACCGTGAGTACGAATGTGCGAATGTGGTTAAGAAAGAGACAAAAGTAGGAACATCGTTGCTAACGAAAATTACCAGAGAAATCCTAGATGCTAGAGAACTACGTAATTTGACGTGAAAGAGATAAATAAATTTACGAATAAAATTTATCCAAGAAAAATGTTCATTTCGTTCGACAATATGACGTATATTTATAGGACAATCCTTCTAAAATTATTTTTGCAAATTTATCGTAAGATCTTTTCGTCGGTATAAAATATTCGGATAGATAGATGTACGTATTTTCAGAGAAATTGGAACGGTACAACGTGTCGATTATTGAACGAAAGGATTTGCTTTTCATTGAAATATTTGTCGATAGGAATGGAAAGATTATTGGTATCGTTGAAATGCCGATGGAAGAGAGACGAAATTGTAATTTCCATTGTCCATTGAAATATTGCCGATGAATATTGAGAAAATATTTTATCATAAATAATCGCTATAAGGATATTTATTATTCGTCATTGAGATTAGAATCACAAATTGAAAAATCAAATTCTATGATATAGTTTAATCAAACGAATAGATCAAGGTGGGTGGGCTTATATTATCTGATTGTTAAACCCTGACCTTCCTATGCTGCTGGAATTGTATCGGCATAATATCTAAGGTATAACCGATCGCGTAATATATACCGTACGTCAGCCCGGAGCGAACAATGTGGATTATCCGAGAGAATCGATCAGTCTGCTAATAGCTTGCTCAGGGGTAGAGACGGCGAGATAATGCAAAATTGATGAGTCCCTTGGAGTGTTTGTAATCCCGAGAAATATATTGAAATTGCTGATGATACGAACGCGGGTTTCGCCGTACGAATTGAACGAATGAACGAATGAACGACACAAAAATGATACGTCGACAACGTTGCAATAATTCTCAATTGTTATGGCTTGCGGTTACGTTTCATGATGTTTTCGTTTCTTTATTACGAAAAATCATCGGCCAATATTCTCCGATACGATTCAGCCCTTTTATCATACGGTAAATAATAAAAATCAAAAGGAAGAGGATGGGGAGGGAAGGGAAACAAAATTAATGATACAAATCGCATTCCCCTTTGATCTTATCATTGGATACAAATAAAATTCTCGGATAATACGTAATGCAGTAAAATAAATTGTCGAACTTTCACGTTATACTTCGAATACAAATTACTCGAATGAACGTAGAATTACGCGATAGGAATTGAGACCCGCATTCGCGCCGAAAATGTACGATAGTTCCGGAAGATAATTGCCAGCGCCGGGGCTGCTTTATCGCGAGAATACCGTGCGTTTATGAACCGGTA
This sequence comes from Vespa mandarinia, assembly GCF_050613455.1. Lineage (NCBI taxonomy): Eukaryota > Metazoa > Arthropoda > Insecta > Hymenoptera > Vespidae > Vespa > Vespa mandarinia. The sequence goes on along the minus strand of NC_140812.1, from coordinate 10,320,351 downwards.
GCTTCCATGCTTTCTCTATTGTTTTCAAGAGAAAAGAGAAAGAGGGAGAGAGAGAGAGAGAGAGAAAGAGAGACAGACAGAGAGAAAGGGAAAGATGGAAATCGTGGCATTGAATTTCCAGGAAGATACGTCTGTACTTCCAGTCTCTCTCTCTCTCTCTCTCTCTCTCTCTCTCTCTCTGTATTTTAGCAATGAAACAACGTCTCTCGTTTTTGTTACGTCATCGCAATCATTCCTTCGAGAAACGATGATTCCGAATACTTCCGAGAAAAATGATGCCAGGAGATCTCGCATTAACAAGAAAAACATGGAGAGAGAAAGACAGAGAGAGAGAGAGAGAGAGAGAGAGAGAGAGAGGTGGGGGAATGATGGGGAAGCGAGGGGAGAGAAGATGAAAGGAAACGAAAAAAAAGTGGAATGCCTTCCGGTAGTCGCGTTATCGTAAAAGATGTTGCTCCCTTGCTGTTTCCTGCTTCGAAACGACGTCAAAAGAAAGGGATGCTTACGAACTGGACCCATCGGACGGAATGATCCATTCGAATCCGCATAATTAGTAAATCCTTTTTAGCAATTGTGATTTCTCGTGGAAAACCTGTTTATATCCCGGTGGAATCGTACGAGATCGGAGAACGAGAGATTCCATGGTATCTTTTATAAAGGTGCGTTCAAACTGTTTCGATTAAATTTTCAGGGAGAGGGGGAGGAGGGGGCGAGTGGGAGCGGGGGCGAGGGATTGGGGTGGAAAAAGGGAAAGAACAAAAAAAAAAAACAAATTGATATTTTTAATTAATTAAAAATCGATGAACAATAAGATCGACTTTCTCGCTCCCCCCCTCCCCCCCTCGCCCCCGTCCCCGCCCTCGTCACCGCTCCACCCTTGCTTTTTCTTTTTCCCGATTAATCCAATCTTCTCTTCGAAAGTTTCGAATTGCTTTGAACGCACCATAAAATAATGTAACATTAATTCTAGAAAAGATACTTCCTCTCGTGTAACAACCGTGCCACCGGTTCGAGAAGTCGATATAAAGTACGATGTGTACGACGTAAATGAACGTCTAAGCTCGACGAGCAACATTTCTGATTAGAAAGAGAGAGAGAGAGAGAGAGAGAGAGAGAGAGAGAAAGGGTGACACGTATTTACTGGTTAACGTAAGCGATAAGTCACATCTGTTAACACATGGACCAGGCTCGTATAATTTGAATTTATTTCGTGGACAGGTTTTCATCGTTTTCTCTCATTTTCTCTCTTTCTCTCTCTCTCTCTCTCTCTCTCGCGGGGGCGCACGCGTGTCGCCAAGTTTTATAGCCGCTAAGTCGCTAAGACGCTGTTATAAAGCTTTTGCTTTATAGATTATCTTTACCGCGTGAAATATAAACGATCCATTTTCACGTTCGTTAACGAGTTGAAATAAAATAAGGCCTTGCACGAACGGATAAAGAGATGTACGATGTAAATTATAAAGAAGATACGATAAAAGGAAAAAAGAAAAGGAAAAAGAAAAAAAAGAAAAAACGATTTATACATCGAGGAACTTAGAGTCGACGAACGAGTTAAGTGACGTCCAATGACAGGGATGTTTTCCTTAAGCTCCCGTGCTCGTCTCTGGTTTTCTTCGTTCTTTATTACAGCAAGTACGCGCCAATAACAACATCCTCGGAACGCGGATACGTTTTAAAACGTCATTTATATAGATACGGCCCAATTGTTTTTTTTTCTTTTTTCCTTTTTTTTCTTTTCTTTTTCTTTTTTATCTATTAGCCATTTCCCATTGATATTTATCGTTATATTTATTCATCAAGTGACGCGTGCTATTTGTCTCCCCATGGCTTGTTGTATACAATGAACTTGTCAGATATATTCCATAACTTTTTCTATTTCGATATTCTGACACTCTTTTCTTGTTTTTTCCATGCCATCCATCAGTGTTAATTTAAATCGATTATCGATTATCCATCGATCGATTTACGATAACTCGTAAATACGTTTTCGTCGATGTCGTCGGATTAAGGAATTTGACAAAAGATTGACGAGAAAAAAAAAGGAAAAAAAAAAAAGAAGAACGAAGAAGGAAAAGAAAAGGAAAAGGAAAAAAAAACAAAAACAAAAACAAGAAAGAAAGGAAAGAAAAGGAAAAAAGAATCTTTTAGTTCGTCGAATTTATATCAATGCTCTTTTCTCGTACTCGATAGAAAACGATCTTCTCTTTTACGTCGTTCCTCGATCGTACCAAAATGAAATACCTGCGATCAAAATCCACTCGTCTTCCTCGGCCTCCTCGAACACCAACTATCGTTCGTCGATACTCGATCACAGGATCCTCTTCTCTGACCGTTAACAGCAATATCGTTTCGAAGAGAAGATGCTGTTCCTAAGAGACGATGAAGGAGAGTGTAAAGGAGAGAGAGATAGAGTAGAAATAGATAGATAGATAGATAGATAGAGAGAGTGAGAGAGAGTGAGAGAGTGAGAGAGAGTGAGAGAGAGAGAGAGAGAGATTCAAGCTTGGCTTTTGTAACGAGAGTCTATCCACGTGAGTGGCTTCTACCTACGAAGGTACTTCACATAAAGGTGAATGCCGAATCCCTTGGCATTCACGTGTCTGTCTGGGAATTCGCTCGACGTTAACCAGTCGGTGCATATTAATTTCGAGGGATGGAATATCTCGAGCTTTGAAGAAACCCGAACGAGGAAGGACTTAAGGATAAAGAAAGATGAAGATAGAGGAGATATCGAAGAAGAGAAATAGGAGGAAAAGGAGGAGAAAGGTGGATAAGACGTAGAGATAGAGAGAGAATCTGCCAAGGAGGAGATCTGCTCTCTCTCTCTCTCTTTCTCTGTATCTGTCTTTCTTCCTCTCGCTCTTTCTCATTTTCTATCTATGTTACTACCTCTTTTCAACCATGGTGGTTCTGGGATTTCTTCGTGGGAATTCTTAAGATCGCTTCTCGAGTAAAGAAAGTGGAAGGGTTTCCAGGATGAAGTAGGACAGAGAAGGAAGAAGAAGAAGTCACTTGGCTGGTGAAACGAAAAGAGAGGAAAAAGATAGAAGAAAAAAGAGGAGGTATAGAAAATGAGAAAGAGAGATATATATATATATATATAGAGAGAGAGAGGGAGTTATTAACGATTATCGAGGTCCAAGGGCTCTTCTACTCTGATCTTTCAATTTCTCTTCGTCCAACGGCGAGTCATCCTTATCGACTCTACTGCGATTAAATACAACGTGGTATATTAACCATAACACACTTTTCAATAGGTATTAAAATAGATTAACGTACTATATATATATATATATATATATATATATATATATATATATACATATAATTACGTATGCAGAGATATTACGTATGCAGACGTTTGGCACGGCGAAGAGAATTACGATAGATTAAAAAAAAAAAAAAGAAAAAAAAAAAAAAGAAAAAAAAATAATTCCTCCAAATGAATAATATATCCAAGACGTCTCATTAAAAATTAAAAAAGGAAAATGTATGTTGCGTATATTAATTAACATTTTGTCATTACAATATTTCACATTCCATTCTGATGAAAAGAATTGTAAGTTATTATTGGTCCATATTTAATACGTCTTATTTGTCATTCTCTCTCTCTCTCTCTCTCTCTCTCTCTATCTATCTATCTATCTATCTATCTATCTATCTATCTATCTATCTATCTTTGTCTATTCTTTCTTTCTTTGAAAAAGAAAAAAATACAGAAGTAAGTACTCCTCTTTCTCTCTTTCTATCTCTTTCTCTCTTTCACCCTCTCTCTCTCTCTCTCTCTCTCTCTCTCTGTCTCTTTCTCTGTCTCTCTGTCTATCTTTCTCCTTTTTCTCTCTTTCGCATACGTAATAAGCCGGCGGAAAGAAGCTGCTATGTTGAGATAAAGTCGCGAGTAACGAGTACCAACTGCGGAGGAGTAAAAAGAGGGTGAAGAGAAAGAGAAAGACGATGAAGAAGAGGAAGAAGAAGCAGAAGCAGAAGAAGAAGAAGAAGAAGAAGAAGAAGAAGAAGAAAAAGAAGAAAGGTTGAGAAGAGCCGGGCTTAGTCAAATGCACGCTCGAGGGGCTCTGCATAACTTGTCGACTGCTGTCCTCCACTCTTTTGTTTCGCCTACTCGCTCGATCCTTTTATTTCTTCTGCTTCTTGTCGGACTAAAGAGAGAGAGAGAGAGAGAGAGAGAGAGAGAGGTAGTACAGACGCAATGCATGCGTCCGTTAACATGATTGGAGCGTCTCTTGAATGTCGAGCAATCGCTCATTGTAACTAAAATAAAATTGGTCTAGAAAATCACGAAAGATAATTTTGGAAAAGGCTGTAAGAAAATCTTAACTTATTCTGGTTACTCTCTAAGTATTTAATTCGATTTGGTGCATTATGAAAATGCTTGTTAAGATCCAATAAAGTGATGCGAAGATAAAGAGAGAGAGAGAGAGAGAGAGAGAGAGTCAGAGAGAAAAAGAGTCAGAGAGAAAGAAATATGATTGGAACGGTGGCTTCTTCAGCGAAAGCTTGGAATTAAATTAGATTTTAAATATACGACTGTGGAAATCGTTACAAGCATGGTAAAAGAGAAGGAGATATAATGAAGAACGAAAGAGTGAGAGAGAGAGAGAGAGAGAGAGAGAGAGAGAGAGAGAGAGTGAGTGAGAGGCGAAAGAGTGGGAGAGTAACTTCAAAATAACATTATGCATGCGGCGCCAAGTACACTCGGTAATTACTCGTATTAATAGAATCAATCTCAACGCGCATGCCGGGATGACGTTTATTAGTGACACGTGTTTGCAACAGAAGAGGCTTTATACGGTGAGTACCACCTACCCTGTGATGCTTGTACATGAACGCTTATGCAACGAGGTAGACCGGATCACATCCCGTCGTAACATCGATCCGTATTCAGTACTCTTATGTATATATGTATCTATATGTATGTATATAACTATATCCATTTCGACATAAATAAGTAGAATTTACTTTAGGAAAGATAAATGATATAGATTTATATCGATCTGACAATATTTCGATCATTCCTTATGTATCTTTTAAAAATTACGTTTAAATATCTCTAAGGGGGAAAAAAAGAAAGAAAAGAAAAAAAAAAAAAAAGAAAAAATTAAAAGAATAATAATAAAAATTTATTATTAATTTGACCGTCAACGTTCGTGGTATTAAAGTCAATGGAGAAAGAGAAATTACGTTTCACGTTAATCCAAAGCTATGTGAAATTATGTGCGAACGATCGCTGACTATTTTCGAGCAAGAATGAGAAAGAGAGGGAGAGGAGGAGAGAGAGAGAGAGAGAGAGAAAGAGGAAGGAGAATGATCGAACGAGCAGGGAATAACCGCCGCTTTGTAATTAATGTAAATCCGGCTACGATGGGCCCAATCGATGCCAGGGCGTAAAGTGTATTCAATATGCCGCGTTATTTAATGCCTCGTATTAACACCGTTTACGTGCGAGAACGTGCGTTGATCAATGGCGCGTAGAACGTTTGCAATCTGCGAACAATTTTTCACCGTACTCGAACGATACAAATTTTTTTACTACACGTTAAACGTTATACCTACCTTATATACTACATACATAGCATATATTTAACTTGTATTATATATTAACTTATATAAACGTTATATGTGTAGGTGTGCTACGTTATACAAGAAGAAAAAGAAGAAGAAGAAGAGAGAGAGAGAGAGAGAGAGAGAGAGAGAGAGAGAGGAAGAGAGAAAAGAGAGAACGTCCATCGAACGTGAAGATTCGCAATTAACCTTCGATCTTATACATTATCTTTTGCTACGATCGATCGCTCCCTGTCGAAGTTATTAAGAGTCAAATTCGTCGCGTTCTATACAACGGCGTTCCCTTCCCACGGAATTCATCGCCTCCGGGCGATTTCGTACAAGCTCCACCTTCTTTTCCTCCCTTTTCGACGAGAGAAAACCAACGTTAAGAAGCTAAGACAAAGGGCTCGCTGTGCGTGATCCCGAGGCCAAGGAAATGGAAGGAGAAAGAAAAAGAGAAGAGAGTGAGAGAGACAGAGAGAGAGAGAGAGAGAGAGAGAGAGAGAGAGATAGAAGTTCGTAAAGATAAATCAAACGAATAGGGCCACTCAAAGTGGCTCTTCGTGTGTATCGAAAGGAGACTCTTAAATATCATAAAAGTTTACTTCCGGTTCTTTAGATCGCAGGTAACCATAAGTATTAGATATTTTAAACGCCAGGCTTCTTCTATCAGGACCCACTTTTATAGCGAGATCCCTCGATGGCCGATCGACGAAACTTTCGTTCCCACGTTTATCCCGACGGAAATAACTGGGATTATGAAACACCAATGGTGGAAATGAAAAGAAAGAAAGAAGAAGAAAAAGAAAATGAAAAAAAAAAAAGAAAAAAGAAAGAGAGAGAGAGAGAGAGAGTGAACGGGCGAGGAGAGTTTAATGACATGTAAATACGCACATTCCATCTCTCGTTTAAGTTATGCCGAATAACTGTCAAAACTTCTTACGATAAGTTCCGTGAGTTAAACGATTCCTTTTTCAAATGGGAACGAATGAAATACTACTACGATGTGGTCGTCCCTTCCTTACGAATATAATAAACTCCTCACGATTTTCTTCTTTTCTTATCTCTTTATTTTAATCATAAATATTATAGGAATTTCATTATATCAATAATATCGAATTGTAATTAATTATGTAGATAATAGGCCTGTTGAACTATTACTCACGTGTTTCTTGTAGTAAGTATAACGTGTATGGTATATAATAGCGAAAAAAAAGAAAAAAAAAATAACAAAAGAAGAAAAACTTTAGATCGACCGACTGAGGGAGTCACGCGCATACAAGTAATTTATGTAGGTCGTTGTGTCAATGGTTCCTTAAAGAAATTATATGGGTCAACGAGTCAACGTAAACATCTGTTATTTACTTTTGTATCTACATTTGAATATTCTCGAGACAGAGATACTTGTAAAAACATTAAAAAAAAAAAAAAAAAAAAAAAAAAAAAACCAGAAATCTTTTTACATGTATCAACGATTATTTATTGATTTGTTAAAAACAAAAAAATAATAATAAAAAAAAAAGAAAAAAAAAAAGAGAGAAACAAAACAATCGTTCATAATAAATAATTAATATTATAATAGATATTATATTACTCTGCGCTTATTCTTAACGCAAAGGTATAATAATCGATTAACAAATCGTTATAAATTAATTTCCATAAATAATTTCCAACGAGCTTAAAGCTACGTAATCATATCGTTTATTTACTTTGCATATTAAATAGCGAGTAATTAAAGGCAGGCAGGCAGGCAGGCAGGCAGGCGGGCAGACAGGCAGGCAGGAAGGGAGGGAGGGAGGGTGGCAGGGAGGGAGGGAAATATTAAAATTCCTGCGTAGAAAATCAACGAGTTTCAATATATATATATATATATATATATATATATATATATAACTAATCGGAAAATAACTCGTAGGAATGGTAGATACTCGAGTATTATTAGTTGTAGAACGAATCGCGAAACGAATTCCAAGTGTCTAGGGTTGGCGTTTAGCAAAGTAAACGAATCGGATAAGTCCTACATATATACATACATACATTTATATATATATATATATATATATAGAACGAAGCTAGGCTAGTAGAAGTTGCGCGAGCGCATGCGATTATGCGCGAATACCAGTTTTACTGTCATTTGCTTTATCGGCGGGAAATCAGAATGCGTTATATCTCAGGGACCACAGCGATCGGCGATCGGTAGCGACGATAACGACGTCGTTACGGCGCCGGTAGCGGCCACCAAGCTTGGTGGATGCCGCCGTCGTCCCGATGCTCGATAAACGTTCACCAAGCTCGACCGACTACGAGTTTGTTGCTAGGACTAGATTGGCTAGACCAGCTCGGCGCCGATTCTTTCTACTCCACCTACTCCGTAATTGTTAATTAGGATGTCCGTGAAACATATTCCATAGTCGCATAATCGAATAATCTAGCGGCGTTTTCTTTTTTCATTTCTTTTTCTTTTTCTCTTCTGTTTTTTTTTCTCTTTTCTTTCCTTTCGATCGATGATCCTTAATGTCTCTTGAAATTCTGTTCTTTTTTTATTTTTCTTTTTTTTTCTTTTTCATATTTTTCTTCGAAATCTTTTTCTCTTCGGTTATTTTAATTTCAACGACATACGAAGGGATAGGACAGGAAAGTATAGAGTGCTCGTTTTAATAGAAACGCTCGTCTAATCTATTTTTGTAATTATTATTATTATTATTATTATTATTATTATTATTATTATTATTATTATTATCAGTATTACTATTACGCTTGGACGTTTGAATGTTATCGTACGGGATAGAGTGAGATTAGCTTGCTTAATTACACCTTAATTACTTCTGTAATACCAAACTCTAATATGGACTTATGTCGGTAGATTATCCGTCTATGATCATACATGTAAATATCTTCGTTGTTACAAAAAGCTCGAAAATGTATGTGATACGCGATCTCGTTTGTATTAACAACGTCAGTTGATTTCACGTGGCACAAAAAATCGAAAGCAACGAACATGTATCGCCTTGCGTGTGTAACAGACAAACAAACAAACAAACAAATAAGCAAACAAACAAACAAATAAATAAACGTTTTTCGATCGAAAAACGTTTCCTCAAGCGGAAATAATAGGATTGCGGATCTTTCTCCTTGGGATTTTTGTCCTCACTATTCTCGTGGGAGTTTCGTCCAAGTAGAAAATCGAGCTGAATCTTGCGATACCTAGCGCAAAGTAGATCTACTCTTTGCCTTTTCCTTCCTTTTCCTTTTTTTCTTTTTCTCTTTTATTTGTTTCTCTTTCTTTTCTTCCCTTTGTCTCTCTACTGCGTTTTCTTGTTTTTTGTTTTTTTTTTTTTGTTTTTTTTGTTTTTTTCCTTTACAGTTACTTACGAGTCCTTCTCTCTAGCGCATCGTTTAATCTACCTCTACCGAGAAACATTCTACGATTTTCTCTAGACGATAAAAATGTCGTCGGGATAATAAGATTTTGACTAAGATAGGAAAAGAAAAAAAGAGAGAGAGAGAGAGAGAGAGAGAGAGACATAAAAAAGATCAGGTGGAAAATTTTCAAAGTAAAACGCAAGGTGCGACGACTTTGGTCGCTGGTTAAATTAAAAATATATCCCAGTGGTTAGACATAGAGAAAAAGAGAGAAAAAAAATGAAAGGGAGAGACAGAGAGACAGAGAGAGAGAGAGAGAGAGAGAGAGAGAGAGAGGGAGTTTACGATGCTTCCATAATATAAGGGTAGTTCCAAGAACTAGTTGGCTCGTTGGTAGCTTATCCTTTCTGAAAAAAGAAAGCTTAAGAAAAAGAGAGAAAGAGAAAAAAAAAGAAAAAAAGAGAGAGAGAGAGAGAGAAAGAGAAGAGTGCTACCAGTCGACTGCTACGTAACTTTTATTACTGTCACGCTTGATTACGCGAGTGGATAGTGGAAAGTGCAAAAGTCTGACTCGTAAAGAGAGAAAAATAATTAGCAATAAATGTTACCGAGTCACGTAACGAGAGTTATTCCCTTTTCACGTTGCTCGTAATAATCTTCCCAAGCAAAAAATAATATGTCTCAGAAACATTTTCTTTGCGACTTACCAATGGAAAACGGTAGAAAATCTCACGGAATATATAAACGTTATTATCTATGTAACTCGAGAGTTACACTCTCTTTCTCTCTCTCTCTCTCTCTCTCTCTTTACGTGTGTCGTTAATAAAACTTCCTCGTTGGACCTCCCATCGTTATTCTACCGCTTTCCCCTTACTCTTCCCTCACTTGTCCCCTCGATATACTATCATCGCGACATTCCTCCCGAGAATTTTCGATTCTCTACCGTGCTTCGAATTTACGAGGTATTGTAAGTAGTAAAGTCGCAACAAGACGAGCCGAATATTCAATATTCTTTCTCTCTCTCTCTCTCTCTCTTTCTCTCTTTTGTCTCTCTCATAATAAGTATATCTCTGAATGATTCTAGGATCATGTTTATCGAATGACACGCTTTGAAAATTTTTTCTCATCTCTTTCTATCTCTCTCTCTCTCTCTCTCTCTCTCTCTCTCTCTCTCTCTCTCTGTGTGTGTGTTTTTGTAAAATTCATTCGAACGATATGAAACATTTCGTTTTTTACATTAGAATAAATGAGTTTTCTTTTTGAATTCAGAAGCGTAAAAGATTTAAAACGAATTAAAAAGGTTCAATCATGGAACTATGAATATAGAGAAATATTTTGAGAGGGATATGAAGTTCATAGACCGTGATAGAAACGATCGTAAGACGTCAAACGAAATGAGCTAACGTGATTATACTATGCGGTACGT
>NC_140812.1:10240000-10307500 GCF_050613455.1 Vespa mandarinia | reverse complement strand
GTGTGTGTGTGTGTGTTTTTTTTTGTTTTTTCCCATCTCTCCCCTACCCACCCCCGACCCATCCCGCTCTCTCTCTCTCTCTCTCTCTCACATTTTTATCGTTTTATGGGCTGTTAAAGAGTTTTGAATCGGATTGGGTTGGATTGGGTTGAATTGAATGATGGAAGTGGGGATAGGTGGTTTAATAGGACTAGAGAGAAACAATAATCGAATTTACATACTGGAACTAACTGTAACTCGTTATTAATTCTCGATCGCATAAAACCTCATTGGATTTTGGATTTACGAAGGAGACGTGAAAAATCGAATTCACCTGCGATAAGTGAAAGTCGAAGAGTCGTGCACGTTCTTCGATTAAAGCGCGGATTAAATTCGCGAACGAGAATATAATTTATCGAGAGAAAATGTACCACGGATGGCTCGTCGACGATTTATCGACGTTCACGTTCAGGATTTTACATAATGGCGAATGCAAATGGCCGCTGGATGCCGTGGTCGTTCGAAGTTCCTTCGACGATCTTAATCGAACGTTCGCGGACCGTTCCGTTGCGTTGAGGTAAAACGAAAAGGAATGAATAAAAAAAAGAAAAAGGAAAAAAAAAGAGAAGAGAAAAAAGAAGAAAAGGAATGAAAAGAGAGGAAAAAAGAAAAGCCTCTTTCGAGCGATAAAAAACAACAACAACAAAATTGTAAGTAGGTACGCATATGATATACGCGTCAAGTCGAATCACCGAGAGCGACTTCTTCCTCGATAGAGAGAGAAAGAGAGAAGGAAAAAAAAAGAGCGAGAGAGAGAGAGAGAGAGAGAGAGAAAATGTATGTACTCTCTAACGACGAGAATAAATTTACAAAGTAATAACAACGTCGTAAGTGAAGAAAACGACATTCCTTCTTCTTGTAAAACGCGCGATCTCGTCGATAGCCAACCGCCAGGATAGATCTTCGTAAAGATCGTGCAATTTAACGAGTCGATCGGCAATGAACCGAGAAAAGGTGCAATCGACGAGAATGCTCCTGGTGGTCAAAGAATAGACGAGAAATAAGGAATCACAAAGAAAATTGTGAAATAAGAGAATGGGGGAGATGATAGCTCGATTTAAAAAAAAAAAAAAAAAAAAAAAGAAAAAGAAAGAAAGAAAAAAAGAAAAAGAGATAGAGATAGAGATACAGATAGAGAGAGAGAGAGAGAGAGAGAGAGAGAAATAGAAGAAGAAGAAGAAAAAAAATTAAGAAAAAGAATAACAAAAAAGTCAACTTCACTTCGCTGAGGTACTTCGAAGTATCGATCAAGGTATCGATCAAGGTATCGATCGATCGATCGAAGTACACGATCACACGATACGTGTTCGTTGTCGGGAGCACGATATAGACTCTTGGCAATGTGCGAGTAATCAGCGAAACACTTCAGTATTCTTCCTGCTTCTAATATTCTCGGGACGTGCGCCGACTCCTCTCTTAGGGACCACCGCGATCGCCGGTGTTACCGGTTTCTCTCTCTCTCTCTCTCTCTCTCTCTCTTTCTCTCTCTCTCTCTCTCTCTCTCTCTCTCTCTCTCTCTCTCTCTCTCTCTCTCTCTCTCTCTCTTGGTTGCTTATTACGAAGGCTCGCGCTTCCCGCTAACTTGCATCGTTCGCCACTGACTCTTTACCGTCGTCCGACGATATTGCTTTTCGAAATTCTTTTGGAGTCGTTCGGGTCGTATTCATGAAGTACGTATCTCATGAATTGCGATCGAATTGAATTTTTTTCTTCCTTTTTCTATTTTTTTCTTTTTTTTTTCTCTCTCTCTCTCTCTTTCTCTTTTTTTATTTCCTTTTTTTTTCTTCCTCTTCTTCTTCTTCTTCTTCTTCTTCTTTTCTTTTCTCTTAAGAGAAGGAAAGTGCAGTGATATTTCGGGGGTGAGGGGGTGGGGTGAAAAACCAAAACAAAAAAAAAGAAAAAGGCAATCAGATCGAAATCTACTTTATGTCCTTCGATTTGAATTTCTTCTTCAAATTCTCACGCGTAAATTAAACACGTGAATACAAATGTGAATCGTCAAACGATTAAATTATTTGTTACGAATTTATTAAGATGTAGAGAATATCATCCTTCCGACGAATGTAATTGCGAATGGAAATAATCATAATCATTTTGATAATTAGAGTACAGTCGTATAGAGGGCTAATACCCTATAGAGTTTCGATCTATCCTATCAGGAGAAGAAGATAGATGATAATATTAAATATTTTAAATTATACATGATCATTCGCCATGATTATTCATTTCGTTGATAACATTAATATTCTTGAATCTTGATTGGAAGTGTAATGTTTTCTTTTCTTTTTTTTGTTCTTTTTTTTTTCTTTTTTTTTTTTTTTCTTTTTTTTCAAATATTAAAAAGATCTTTTCGATAAAAATGTGTTTAATTCGATACGAAGGTAAATAAAAATGAAAAAAAATAATGAAAGAAAATAATGAAAGATGAGAAAAGCTTCTTTTTCTAAATTTTTTTTTCTTTTTTTTCTTTTTCTTTTTTTTTTCTTTTTTCTCTTCCACGTCAGAAAACATTCAATTTTCTTAAAGATTCGTATTTAATCTACCGGTGAGTGCACACTGAGGAAGAGGAAGAGTTAAGTAGGAAGAGCACAACAGCAGCGGCGGCAGCAGCAGTAGTGTCTGCTATCAGGCCCATTGTCCGGGCAGTCCTTTCATCTTTCTTTCCTTCTCTCTCTCTCTCTCTCTCTCTCTCTTTCTCTCTCTCTTTCTCTCTAAGAAGGGATCGCGTTCGGTCCCACGAGCGTCTGGTCGCCATAAATCGCGGACGGACGAGCTAGCTCAAACGTAGCGAGCTAGTAACCGAGAACCAAAGGAATCTCCGGTGTCACGACGTTTCCTTTCTCTTTCTTTCTCTCTTTCTCTCTTTCTCTTTCTCTCTTTCTCTTTCTCTTTCTCTTTCCCTTTCTCCTTATTCACAAGATTTTTCTTTCTCGAGACGTTAATAATTACTCGCACAAACGAGTCATTGCAGAAGGACGAGAATCTCTCTCTCTCTCTCTCTCTCTCTCTCTCTCTCTCTCTCTCTCTCCCTTTCTCTCTTTTGCGCGCTCGCACTATTCATTGCTCGTTACTCCGACACCACTCGAGTGATATCTACTCCTTTTTGCAAGGAAATAAAAATGAAAGAAAAGTAAATGAAACGAGAGAATTGAGATCTAAAGATTTTTATTGGACTCCGTTGCTTATCTTTTCTCGAAACGAGAGCGATCTTTTTCTTTTTTGTTGTTGTATATACATAAAAAAAAAAGAAAAAAAAAAAAAAAAAAAAAAAAAGAGAGAAAAAAAGAGGGAAGAAAGAAGAGAGAGCAAAAAAAAAGAAAACTGCAAAAAAAAAAAGTTGTAACGAATGGCAGTTGAAACGTACGATGAAATAATTTTAAAAGCGAGCTAAACTCATCGCGATCCAAGTAAGATACTATACAAGCCGGCTCTACCATCTTCATCTATCTCTCTATCTGGCTTCCTACTCGCTAATTAGAATAAACAGGTTGCCGACAGAAACCTCGTCGTGAACCTTATCGAGCTCTCGATTAAGGATAGCGATGTTATCGTGGTAAACGAGCGGAGACCCTACTGCCTTCGAAGATCTCGTAAACTCGTTCAGCATTTACCGGACGACGAGGACGACGACGACGACGAAGAAGAAGAAGAAGAAGAAGAAGAAGAAGAAGAAGAAAAAGAAGAAGAAGAGGAGGAGGATGAGGAGGACAGGAAGAGAGAGAGAGAGAGAGAGAGAGGCCAAGGACACGTGCCGAAAGAGAAAGAGTCTGATACTCTCTTCTCACAATATATTTTTTTTTTTTTCAAAGATATTCCAGAGTGTGTAGAGGATCCCAAGGAGGATCGTAATTGCTCGTTTCGGTCATTATAAAGTGATGCGTTTTATTACCAACGAAACGGCCGACCGATCGTGTTTCCTCATCGAGGACATCGCAAAACGTTCTCTTCTTTTCCCACCCCATGCGACACCCACCCCACTTTTATCCCTCTTATTCCTTTTCGTTTCGTTAAAAACACGACGGCGATACGCGCTTCACTCCGTGAATTATACCTTCCCTAACATCCTCCCTCTCTCCCTTCCCTTCCCTTCCCTTCCTTTTCTTTCATTACTTCGTAGAAAGTTTCTCGCAACTCTGAAGAACCAACAACGACATAAGCTCGACTGACTTGTAATGTTGTGTAATGAGTATTCACGAATACGAGTATTGGACATGTAGATACATACGTACATAACACACATATATATATATATATATATATATATACCTACATATATATATATATATACCTACTCTACGTGTTGTCTCTGTAAATTTTCGTTATCCAGAATCTTTCGGCTGCTTCTTCTTTTTCTTTTTTTTTTCTTTTTCTTTTTCTTTTTCTTTTTCTTCTTCTTCTTTTTCTTCTTATACAAACAATCGTATATTATCGCGAACATCGGCGAGAACTTTTAAAATGATATTCATTCACCTCTTATCGACTATCATACACAATACAAAATATGTACATACATATACAATCAATGTTACGAGAGTTAAATCGTTCGTGCGATACGCATAACGGTGTACGAAATAAATGTATAAGAATGACCAACTATAAGAAATTTAATTTTTATTCTTCGTGGTTAAAGGTCAATCGGTAAATTCGTTCTCTGCCCTTGTCCCCCTTCCTCCTTCTCCTCCTCTTCTTCCTCCCTCTTCGTTATTCTCTTCGAATAGAGAATCGCGTGAAAAGGTTACACAAAGGCGAAAAGTAAAAGTAAAAAAAAAAGGAAAGGGTAGAGGAGGAGGAGGAGGAGAAGGAGGTGGAGGAGAAGGAAGGGACAAGGTGGGACGGGGTAGGGGAGAATGAAAGGAGAAAATGAAAAAGTTTCGGATAAATCGCACAAAACGTAGGTACGAAACGTTGGAAAACTTTCTGAAGGGGATTACGCGAACCGAGTTGAAAGTTGATTTATCCGAGAGCTCGACGCGGCTCTCGTGGGCCGAGCGTGCGAGCTTTTATCAGGCATAAATCCTCTTAATGGAGCACACGCACGTGGTTAAGGTAAATGTAATTGGTATAGAAGTCCGAATGATGGGGATCGGTACGTAGTTGCAAATTATTTCAAATGCTCTTAGCTATTTGTTTTAAACACCGACACACAATAATTTTCTATTCTCTTAATTTTAATTTCCTATGTCTTTTTCCTTTTCATTTTCTTTTCCTTTTTCTTTTCTTTTTTTTTTTGTTTTGTTTTCTTTTTTTTTTCGTTCGCTCATTCGTTCGTTTCTTTATCCGTTGTTTTTTTTTTCTTTTCTATATTATTATTTTTTTCTATTTTTAATTTTTTCTTTTCTCTTTTTCTTCTTCCCCCTAGAATTCATCTGGTACCACACTTTTTTCACCTTTTTCACCTAAACTCTTCGTCTTATTTCGTTTTATCTTTCCATTTTATCGGAATTAAATTCCAATGACAATCGTTAAGAAACGACGAAAGTCGAAATTGTCGAATCGTGTCCCGCCCCCCTCCCCGTACGTCCCCGTCCGTCCTTACTAAATCCCCGTCTGATCTATCGAGTATGTTCCTGTAAATTTTCGTGCAGACGAGACGAGACAAAAGGAATTTACCGGCAATCAGGTACGGTTACACTTTTCTTCCAATGGAAAAAGAAAAAAAAAGGAAAAAAAAAAAAAAAGAAAAAAAATATAAGAAAAAGGAGAAAACGAAAAAGAAAGGAGGAAAAAAGAAGAGAGAAACGTGATTCTCATGTCTGACTGTACTGCTGCAAATTACATCCGATACGTCCGTCAATGCTGGACCAATTAACCCTCCTTCCTTCCTTCCTTCCTTCCTTCCTTCCTTCCTTCCTTTATTTCTTTCTCTTTTGATTCTTTTTTCTCTCTTTTCCTTTTTATTTTCTCCTTTCTTCCTTTCTTTTTCTCTTTCACGATGTATCCAATCGGGGAGGTGGAGAGAGTCGAGGCAAAAGGGTAACTTGCCAAGCTGCCATCGGCCTGCTGTCGAGGTCCGAAAAAGGGTGGCACCCTGTTTCTTCCTTCTGGATATTAGGCGTTGGATTAACTGCCAAAGCCGACAAACCACTCGTCCCTTTCACCTTTGTTCCCACCGACGTTGATCCCAGCCCGAACGATTTTCATTAACGAACGTTTCGAAACCATTTCGTCTAATAACGAAAACATTTATTTCTAAAAATCCATCCTACAATATCGAAGAATCATATTTTGATTTCATTCACGAGAACTCACAGGTAATAGAATATTATAATAAAAAAAAAAAAAAAAAAAAAAAAAAAAATTTACATGGAAAGAGGTATACGAAAAGAAAATCAATATCTTCGAATATTTTACAAGAAAGATATGAAGGATATGAAGGGCCAAATAAAATCTTGTGATAAAGAATCTTATGATATTCTTCTACGTTCGAAGGTAAACCAGCCTACCATGGAAATATAGATTCCTTTTCAGAGATAATAATATGATTTTTGAAAGCATCCATAACCGTGATCTTCCTTGATCCCTAACCATTGGATATACTTTGAAACTTCATTCAATCATCCCGATATTTCGATGTAATACGACTAAGCTCCTTTAAGCTTATTATATTTTTCATTATTTATCACTATATTGATTTTAACCTTTGTAAATTGTAATTGATTATAATATTAGAATAATATCAATGGATAATTTCTAATAATATTTTTTCTTATTTGTCGAATAGAAATTAATTATCTTTTTTTTTCTTTTTTTTAATAATAATAATAATAATAATAATAATAATAATAATAATAATAATATCCACGCTTTTTATGTATCTGACTTGGCAATATAATCCTATTTATAACATTTTGTTTCTATCCTATAGGACGAAGAGAAAAAGGAGAAAAGAAAAGAAAAGAGAAGAAAAATAAATAAATAAATAAATTTGTCGTTTGAACGAGACAGAACGAACGGGTGTGTTTACGAAGGCGCACGTTTATATGCTCGCGATAGAGTCCGAACGTACACGCATAGATTCTTGTCAGATCCAGTCTCATGGGGATCTGCAGGTAAAAGACAACTGGTACCTACACTTCGTGCGTGGCACAGCTTTCCGTGTCTGGACATTAAGCCAATAGAAAATCGCTTTGGACCGCTTCTGACACCGGCAGAATTCAATCTGCGATCTGTTGTGACAGTTGAGCGATAGCATAATAAGTTTTATCGGTACCGACCAATCGAGTTTCACACGTATACGTCCGTTTCAGAAGCGGTAGTCACGAGAGAGAGAGAGAGAGAGAGAAAGAGAGAAAGAGAAGAAAAAAAAGATAAAGAGAGGAAAAAAGAGAGAATTTAAATTATACATCTGGCCTTCAGCTTCGTTGGCCTTCCTCGTTTGCATATGGATTTAAAGAAAGACTCACATATTGTATATCTATGTATATCTAGATATTTTTATTATACTGATGTACATATTATAAGCAGGCATATATATATATATATATATATATATATATATATATATCGGTATAAGTTTGTAAATAGAAGCACATCTTTGCGCATATCGTCGCTTTCGTGGATAGAAACAAATAGGATTTTTATGCAAATATAACATAGCCATGCTCCTTACTAAAGGTCAGAGAGGAATCTTTCTTTCTCTCTCTTTCTTTCTCTTCCAGGATATCTTTGAGAGTTCGAAAACGAGTCGTACGTCTACGCGCTTTTTGTTTTACGAGAGTTTCGTAATAACACGCTGTTTAATATTTGTCGTTGACCATCCGTACCGGTCGGTCGACGACGTCCACTACGGTTTATTGGCGGTATTTAAATATTCGCGAGTCAGTGTAAACATGAGAAGTTACGGACGACTGACTGAGCCACAAGCAATCAACGTCGAACGGCTCCAACTCGGTCTCCAAGCGAGTCCTGAGACTTTCAGCGACTTGAAAAGAACTATTAATAAAAAGCATTTACGAGTCTATTATGAGGCCATTAGCGAACGTCGATCGTGGGATAGAAACGACACCGGTAATGCAAATGTCGTGATTAAGCAATTCGACGAATCGCTTTTCTTAGCATTTCTCTATCTCTTTCTCTCTCTCTCTCTCTCTTTCTCATTTAACGTTTTAAATAAATTTCAATTATAAATTTAATCTTATCGTATATGTTTGAATAATTCGTTCAAATCTTAACTATACACATATCTTTATCAAAAAATGATTTTCATGGAAAAAAAAAAAAAAGAAAAGAAAAAAAAAAAAGAAAAAGGAAATCATGTTACTCATAAGCAAATACATACAATATATATACTTACATGTGTACTCTTCAACGGAGAATTCGTGAGGTAAATATCAAGTTGGATTTGTTCATCTCGAGCGAATCTCTGGGATATCTCTCCTTTTTTCCTTCGTCTTCTTCTTCTCCTTCTTTCTTTTTCTTCTTCTTTTTTTGTTTTTTCTTCTTTTTCTTTTTCCTCAGAGACCCACTTAAGTAGTTTTGTCTACGTCCTGCTCGCCGAAGCAGATTCACGTCGAGGGCCGAGGAAAAGAAGGCCTCCTTCTTCGCGGTAAACCGTGGAATAAATTCACGAAAAGACGAATACGTCTGCCAAGGGAGAAAACGTGTCACCCTCTCTTTCTTTCTTTCTCTCTCTCTTTCTCTCTCTCTCTCTCTCTCTCTTTCTCTCGCGCATGCAGCACGTTTGCTACGGAACGTCGTAAATCCCGGTACTCGGTTCTACACATTGTTGGACGTGTTCCTGATTTCGCTTCATCCTTGCTTGCGGCTATCCCAACAGCCGGTCGCGTCATAGAGCGAGAAAATAAATTAAATGTCGTGCCATTTTAAATAGTTCTTAAATTGCACAAAATAGAGTTTTCTTTATTTCTGAATATATTGATACATATATATATATATATATACGATATATTTTTTCTAAAATTCTTCGGGATCACTTGGACGTAATAATAACGATAACGACGAACGATGACGACGAACACGTAAATAGAATATTTAAGGTACTCGATAAAAAGCAAAGTACTATAATTACTTAAATATAAATCATTCTCGAATAAACGAACCGATCGAACAATGGAGAATGACACTGATGTAAAATTATCTCGTGGCACAAATCGATCGATATTATTACAGATCGCAGATACATAGAGACTGTACATAGATATGATAAAAAAAATTGAAAATATCTCTAGTCTTATAATAATATCCGAGATTGGAAAAATTATGATGATAGCCGTACCGTTTCTTTTCTTTCCTATTTTTCTTCCAGTTTTTTTTTTCTCTTCTTCTTCTTCTTCTTTTATTTCGGGAAAAAAAGGTGATTATTCGGCGTCTCGTTCATTAAATAATCCTTCGAATAAATCAGTCGGACGCAAGATAGTTAGAGAGTGGCAAGGCACGAGAGCGTGCGCGACGCTCATAAATCGCAATCGTCGGCTGAGGCAAGGGCGTTACACGGACGTTAATTATCGCGTGGCCGATTCAATTGATAGGATAAAAACTAGCTACCTTCTTGACACCTCGAGGCTACTATGAACCAAAGAGAGAAAGAGAGAGAAGGAGAAAGAGAGAAGATGAAAGTCACAGCGGGTGGTCCATTCAAACGTATCATCTCATCCGATATCACATTTTTACTATTTACGATAGAACGTTTAACGGTAAAATCGAATAATCTTTTTATTTTTTCTGTTTTTTTCCTTTTTGTTTTTAATCTCGATTAAATAATATCGAATTATTTAAACCATGTTAATAATTTAAAATCATCGTAATAATTTCTTTCGGATATCGATCGAACATATGATATTATGCTATTTTAAACGCATACTCGAACGTTCCTTCCGACACTCATCGTATAACTGGTAAACGTATATACATATATATATATATATATATATATATATATATATATATACATGCATACGTGGATATATATCTAAGCGTGTTTCTCGTGCTTATGCATTTTCGAAGGGTTATGCTCGGCATATAAATGCGATCTCTTGCTACGGTCTATTCCACGCAACGTTCACATACGGAGCAGAAAAAGAACGAGTGTAAGAAAGAGAAAGAGAGAAAGAGAGAAAGAAAGAGAGAGAGAGAGAGAGATATGATAAACGGAAAACGTCCATCGGTGAACATTTTTCGTAAAGATGCGAATACACCGTATCCTTGCACGTATTTATATATTTTGGTGTACGAAGCTCCGACCCGTATTTATATGTACACACGTCCTTCGACCCGACGAAACGCTCGAGAGGATTATAAAGCTCGCGAAATATTTTCAGCGGACGACCGTCATAACTCAACCGACGCTCGGTTTATTCTCACACATGGACGAGTTCTCCTCTCCTCCTATCCCTCTTTCTCCTCTTCATCCTCCTCTTCTTTCTCCTTTCGTACGTGTACGAGAGAAAAGAGGGAATAGGATATCCTATATACATAGACGAATGTAACCAACGTTCTCTGAGGTGGTACAGAACGATTTCGTACGTATAGAAACCACTGAGTTTTGCCAAGACTCGGAGAAATTTACTACGAAATATGATATATACATACATATATATATATATATATATATATATATATATATACGTTCACATATAACGCATACATTGGACGTGAAAGAAACTAGATGTGTCTATTAACTGTGATACGTCTCAAGTATTAGATCATACGTTTACTCGGAATATACTCATTTCAACTAATTTTCGTATAGATAATTTAAAAAGAAAACAATCTCTCGTGATACCTTCGTCAAAACTTTGATAACTATGAGAAGATAAAAGATAGAATTAGGGGATGGATTGGTAAATACCAAACGGTGATAGGGGAAACTTTTATTCTATAAAGATAACCGTGAAATTTTAATCTAAGTGAAGCCTCCATTCTTTTTGAAATTTGACGCATACCCTGACTAATCGTCAAAATTGAATCACCCCTATAGAAGAGAAGAAGCGAAATGAGAAAAATATTAGGACAAATGTTCCCTTAGAATGTACTATGTAGGACTCCTGCGGCGACGATTAACACCGGGAAAATGAAACGGCACGCGTGACTAAACGATCTTATTCTAA
Organism: Vespa mandarinia; assembly: GCF_050613455.1. Classification (NCBI taxonomy): domain Eukaryota; kingdom Metazoa; phylum Arthropoda; class Insecta; order Hymenoptera; family Vespidae; genus Vespa; species Vespa mandarinia. The sequence goes on along the minus strand of NC_140812.1, from coordinate 10,296,395 downwards.
CCCTCGTAAGTTCTCTCTCTCTCTCTCTTTCTCTCTTCCTCCTTCTTTTCCTCCTTTGCCTCCTCTGCCTCCTCCCACCGCCCCCCCCACTATCTCCCTTATTTTAAAACGATCCGAACGGGTTATATGCATTAAGGTTAATCGAGACGAAAGTAAAAGCCAAGAGGCAAGACGATAAGTGAACTGCTCGCAATTTGGTTAATAAGGTTTATGAGGTTACCGCGTACACGCTTTTTCTTTTTTCTTTTTTTTTTCTTTTTTTTTTCTTTTTTTCTTTTTCTTCTCTTTTTTTTCTTCTTTTTTTTTCTCTCTTCTTTTTTCACTCCCTTACGACGCTTTTATTATTATCAACGATCGCGCGCACTGGAAAGGAATCGCATTAAGAAACGAGGTAGAAGTGATTAATTAGATCAAATTACAGGGCAACCTCGGATCGTCGATAAAGTGAGATGATAATGATCGGGATATTCGTCGGGTGAATAGCGAATCATGGTTTGACCAATTCGTTCCTTGGCGATCCTTAAAAATACCTTATTTTCGTTTGCTGATATGAAAGACGCGAAAGAACACTCGTCTGTTCTCTTTTATTTCTCTTATTCGTTTCTTCCTCGCTTCCTTCGTCTCTTCTCCCATCAGAGGCCGGTGAATGTCATAAAAGCCTCTCCGTACGTGAAACTATTTCCGTTGGTGACAACCAAGTATCCGTTCTGCTACCCAACGAAGATATACGATCCTTTTAACTTTCGTCTTTCTTTCTTTCTCTTTCTCTCTCTCTCTCTCTCTCTCTCTCTCTCTCTCGCTCTCTCTCTTTTTTTCTCTTTGGTACTGCAAAAACATCATTGACTCCAATCTAATCACGAACGATTTCTATTCGTTGATATATTTTTCTTTTCTTTCTTTTCTTCCTTCTTCTTATTATTTTCTCTTTTTCTTGTTTTTTTTTTTTTCTTGACGAAAAAAACACGACGATCCAACTCAAACGGCAAAAATGTTAATAATAATAATAATAATACAACACGTTCTCGAGGAAGCCCATAAAGGTCGTTCGAATGACGTGAAGATGACATCGTCGTGGTAACATGTCCGGTTAAAAGAAATGTGATTCGTAGAAGAAGCTCGTACGAGATTTTATGAGCCGTGTGCCGCGTCTATCGTATTTTCTATCTAGTCATGATATCCGAGGGTCGAAGAGACGAAAGAAATAGAAGAAGGAGGAAACAGACGTCGAGACTTCAAACTACATTTTCGTTAACGGACGCTCGTATCGTCGTATTCCATTGACTGTAATAGACCGTTCGTCGCGTCGAGGCCGACGTAGAGAAAGTGAGAAAGTGAGAAAGAGAGAGAGAGAGAGAAAGAGAGAGAGAGAGAGAGAGATAGTTGGCCAGCAAAGCGAATGGTAAATCACAAGACGTTGTATTTTCCGTGCAGCTCTACGGAACGGTGGCACAAGTCAAAATAATACGTCGTAAGGATTTACAATCTTGGAAGGAGTAACTCGGAAGAAGATAATGTCGCCCGTTACGTTTTGCCACTTCGGCATTCATGAATTCCCCTCGTAAACGACAATGACATTTCTCTCCTCCTCTTCCTCTTTCTCATTCTCATTCTTCTCTTTATTCACCATCACCTTTCCACCTTTTCTTTCTTCAACGAAGTATAGACGAATGCCAAGCTCGGTACGACAATACACCGTTCGCTTTTGTACTTAAATTAGAACGAAATCGACGGCATTGTTTTTCCTTGGTGGCGCCCCTTTAAAACGTTCACGAAACGAATTGAATTCCTGGAGAAGACGTTCTCGTTGAATATCAATTTCGGCCTCGTTCGAACGCAAACGATTTTCTTTTTTCTCCGTTCGATCGAATATTTCCAGACAACGTCTGTATATATATATATATATGTATATATATATATATATATATATATATATATATATAAAAAAACAAACAAACAAAAAAAAACAATACCATGCTTAAATCAATACTAAAGTACGGCGATATTCGAATTACTCGAGGATCTCTCATGGATTGTTGTAATAAACACTTTTACCCGTGATATTTGGACGTTTTCACGTGAATAAAGAGAACAGGATCACGTGGATCGTTTTATATATACGTCCAACGAATATTTCAAGATATTTTCGTACATACTTTGCCGTTAGCCAACTATCAAGAGTAATGAAAACCTCGATGCATCGTAATGTGAAAGATATCCGACGAATTTCAAGAATCAAGATGGAGATGGAACGAAGTAGAGAGAAAGAGAGAGAGATATATATATATATAAAGAGAAAGAGAGAGAGAGAGAGAGAAAGATAGAAGGAAAGTCTATCGTCGGGTCCGATCTGCTCGTAAAGACACTCTTCGAGCATGAATTTCCCTCGAAAATGCTTTAACGCAGTGACTGCGTAATGTGGTAATCCCGTGCTGTGAAAGCATAAGCGTTCTTTCTCTCTCTCTCTCTCTCTCTCTCTCTCCCCTCTCTTGGTTAATTAAAAGAAGTATCGTTATAGGCTTGCTTAGACGTGAGGGAAATTGATCGTGGCGGGACTCACATACCGCAACGTCGACTGTACCATGTGTGTTAGGAAAAGAGAAAGAGAGAGATAGAGATAGAGATAGAGAGATAGATAGAGAGAGAGAGAGAGAGAGAGAGAGAGAGAGAGGGAGAGAGGGATCGGGTGAATGAGAGAAAAAGATAGAATAGAGGAAGAAAACGGAAAAAGAAAAAAAAAAAAGAAAAAAGAAAGGAAAAAAAAAGACAGAGAAGGGATAAAACGTTTTCTCGGCGTATCGTTCAATGTACGTCAATTAACAAAACAAATGTCGCAATTAATGGCTAATATTACGCGCGCGTTATTCACTCCTGCCGGTCGTTAAGAGCAAACGCAGAGAGACGAGGAGCAATTTATCGCGACGTTTCTACGCGCGCTGCCAATTTATCGCCCCGATTCCAACGCGGATGATGGACTAAAAACAAATGAATGTCCCCATTGTAGGGAAGAAGCTTCTTCTTTATCTCTCACTCTCTCTCTTCCTCTCTCTCTCTCTCTCTCTCTCTCTTTTTGTCTCTCTCTTTCCCCTTCTTTCTCTCTTTATATCTCTCTTTCTTGCCTATAGCACTTTTCTATGTTCGCACTTGAAAATCTCATACGCGCGAAAAGAAACAGACAGAGAGAGAAAGAAAGAAAGAGAGAGAGAGAGAGAGAGAGAGAGAGAGAGAAAGAGAGAGAGATGAAATACTCGATAATGATTCATGCTATTTAAGAGCCTTCCTCGTCCAGCAAGCAAAATCCCGCGAGTCTTTCACCAATTATCACAGTGATTTCCCTCAGATTTTATCGCTTACTTTCTTAGTTTCTTTCTCATGAGGAAAAAGTGTTAACATCCGTGGGATATTTGTTACAATATATCATAAATATATATGTGTACATATATATATACACATACATATATATATATATATATATATATATATATATATATATATACATACAGTTTTCTGCGATCTAGCGTACTATTAAACGCGTCAAAGGATAGATATAGTGTACCGTATCGATAATGATTATCACGTTAATGGCACTCGTCTACCTATCTATCTATCCATCTATCTATCCATCTATCTATCTATCTATCTATCTATCTATCTATCTATCTATCTGTCTATCTATCTCTCTCATCGTGTGGTTCGGCGGATTAGCTTTTAGGTTCGACCAACGTTATATACGCTACGAACTCTTCTATTATATTAGAGAGACGCGGGCTCTTTCGTTAGAATATGGATACAAATTAGATTATTGTATTATAGTAGATAATGGCTTTCTAAATTAGGTTTTATATGGCTCGGCTATGGATCGAATGGGTATGTACTTACATGGACGGCGATACCTTCCAAAAGCAATGATGCGGATGGCATTAAATATTTCCTGTCGTACGACGGACAGCGTCCGGTATCCCGTCAATTTTCACTGCCAGTAATGCATCTCGTTCGACGTTAATATTTTATCTCGCGTCATTTCTATATATATATATATATATATATATATATATATATATACATACATAAAAAGGCCAAAAAAAAAAAAGAAGGAAAAAAAAGGTGGAGGAAAAGAAAAAGTCATCATATACGGTCGACCCCTTTAACATTAACTATCTTCAACTATGATCAGAAATAAAAATAAATTTCATGTTTGAATTCATTTCGATCCAATTTTCGCATCCGTCCATAACGTTTGACGATCTATGTAAAAACGATCGAAGTACATTCTTACCGATTGCTCGTTAGTCGCATGATTTCTTACGAAGGAAACCCCACCCTATTAGGACGAAAAAACCTTTAACCATCCTGATCTGAATGACCGGTTTTGTTATTGGTTATTAAATCCCTTTTTATAGACTATACGATAAGATAAATACGATAAGAAACGGCAATTAAGAATAACAAGGATTATCTTTCGATATTAATAAGATTTCTATCTACAATGTGTACATTGAGATTTGTTTTATTTAAATTAAAATCTACGTTAAGGCTCTATATGTAAAACCTTTTCTCTAAAAAGACTTTACTATGTTAAACGTATTTATGTACGACTCAACAAGTACATTTTGCTCGTTAGATGTTTAAAAATTTTCATTCGTCGTAACTGTTACCTATATACTCCTATCTCTCTCTCTCTCTCTCTCTCTCTCTCTCCTTCTCTGTCTCTCTTTCTAGCAGATATCTTTTAATACACCGCGGCTAAGTTCAAACCGTTTCGAGGCCCTCCGCGACGTAATCACGTAATTACGCGCATTAAAAGGAACCTCCTCGTAGGTACCAATTTAATTTCCGAATTTCCAGCGGCGAATTACCTCGACCGTAGAGAGTAACAGAAAGAGATATATACATATATATATATATTTTTATATATATATATACATATATATATATGTATATATATATATATATATATATATATATATATATATATAAAGAGGGAGACGAGACGGTCTAGTGATGGAGAACGCTAGTCTGGTACGAGGGAACGAGCCGACGCCGTCGCAATTCAGGACCATTAGCGAAATTACTCTGTGTGGAACGCGCCCGACGAGCCGCCCCGTATACGACCGCTTTTTACTTTTTGTTTTTTTTTTCTGTTTCGTTTTTATTTATTTTTTTCTTTTTGTTTTTTTTTTTTTTTCGTTTTTTTTTATTCTTGCCTCCTTTTATTTTCTCCAATGAGGTGAAAAAAAAAAAAAAAACAGACCGAAGCCCCGAAAAGACTTTCGACTGGTAGCATCGGGACATAGTTAAGGATTTTTGGAAGTTTTATCAAAAACCAAGATATAATCCTTTCGAACTATAATCCTTACGTTTGTCTTCGTTGTTTGTATGGAAATACAAAAGAGAAGAAAAAAAAAAAAGAAAAAATAAGGAGAGAAAAAGAAACGCGACCATATGAATTCATCGATGTTCGATTTCGAAAATTCTTACGTGCTAAGATCTATTTCTTATTTTCCACAATTTCTACGTACGAATATACGTATGTACGATGATAATATATTTATAATGATAGGCCGTATAATTAGTCGGAATAAACTAAAAGCGATAGAACGCGAACAGGCATCGGTATCCTCGTATCCTTGCAATTACCATTAGCCATGATCAATGAACGGTTCGGAGGTCAGTTCGTCCACGTCGTTAGCAGTATATCTTTGATTACCGTACGGTCCGTCTCTGCGGCAAATGAAACTAATTTTTGCGAGAACGGTAATCACCGGTTCTCGCGTTACATTAACGTGAACATGCGCACGAGCGAATGAACGAATGAGTAAAAGAGAGAATGAGCGAGCTCAACGTCGCGATTTAAACGTCGAACGAGTTACGTGCCAATTCGAGCGAACGTTAATTTAGTATCGGCCAATAATATACCTTTCCTTGTATCTGAATTTAATCCAAAACTTACGTTTCGAGATTGTAAAATTAAATTAAGATAGGAAATAACTGTAGTTATAATGTTTCGCATATACGTTGATAAAACTTATATATAAAGAATAAGAAAAGAAGAACTCTCTTATATACCTAATTTCCAATACAATGGTTAGTTAGCAGACGATTACGTTAGTTATCGATAATAGTAGTAGTCGGTATCGTTGTCTTTCGAATAAACGGTAGCTCTTAAGTATTCGAAGAAGCAATCATCGATTCTCTGGTATCCGCTTTAGACGGCACTCATCTTTCTCCTTCTAACGAGATAAAAGGGAAGAGTCGTTTTTGCGTCGTTGGTCATGATCGTTAAACGACTCGTTTACGTATCTTTGTCTTTGCAAAGTTCTAACGTCTTGAGTTGCTGGTGATCGTGGAGAACGAGCGTGCGGGCGTTCGCAAGACCGCGTAAGTACGCGTACACCAGTAGAAAGATTGGACGTTCAGATTATCGAAGCTTAAAATCGCGTTTCGCCTTTCGAGTCTAATAAAGACGGACGTGGTCGTGTGTTCGGTGACCACGCAATACGCGTGTCCCGATATACTGTACTATTCTATGCTATATGTGTGTATATATATATACATATATGTATGTCGTGATGTGTGCACCAAGCAGAAAATCGTTTACACAGCGACGCGATTACGCTTAACCTACGTGTACTTGCGCGAGTTTACTCGCGGTAAGATACGCGGATGTACCATTATCGAGTCCGCGTGGGAGGTTCTTATGTATACATATACCTTGGTTAGGTACGTGTAACTAAGAGTGTCGTACCAGGGACCGGCATCGATCTTGGCTATGCGATAAATACGACACGCTACTCGGCCACTTTGCTGTCTCTCCTGTCCTCCGATTTTCTCCTGAGAGAACCCATTGCACACAATGCTTTACTTTTAAATAATAATATTAATGATAATGATAATAATAATAATAATAATAATAAAAGAAACGAAAAAAAAAAGAGAGAAAGAGAAAGAGAGGAGGGAAAAAGAAAAAAGGAAGATAGAAAAGATCTATATGGTGAATGACTTCGATGCACCATCAATCTATCGTTCATAAATCATATTATTTTTGCGTATTTACTGAGTACCTGTTAGCGTCATCAACGTTGAAATATTATTGCGAATATTTTGAAAAATATATTTAATACCAAATAGGATCAAATTGAACGAAGAAAATTATATTATATTTCTAATTCTACATATATAAAATTTGTATAAACGATTAATCATTCTCGAATGCAAAGTTTACCAAAAGCTATATTTTCATTCGAATGCTTTGCCATCCGCTACATTAGTTTACGTCGACTACTAAGCGCTCCTTAAACGGCTCATACATTATGGATTAAGAAATCTGAATTTGTAGAAGAACGAGAGTAAGCTTGGAGGGAGGTGAGATTCACGGACGGGCAATCAGTAGATCCCCTCTCTACCACTCCTTGTGGCTCATCGCCGACAATGATAACGTTAAATTTATTCAGAGGAAAATTCGACCGACGAAAAGCCGTATCTCACTTTGCCTTTCCTACGACGTACGGTTTACCACCCTCTTATGCTGAGAAACGTTTTGTTCGGGAGGAACGAGATTCGTCCATTAGCGGTGAAACGTCTCTATTTACGAGACCAATAGAACTTTATATCTATACTTATTTTCTCTTTCTTTTTACAGAATAGAAAAATCGTCCAAGTTATTTCCAATGTACTATCTTGCGAATAAAAGAGTATTTAGAATCGATAATAAAAATAAACGATCAAAGGTTAAAGAATAATGATAAATCGATAAGATAAATTCTACGAAATGTGGGAGAGAGAGAGATTTAAAAAAAAAAAGAAAAAAAAGAAAAAAAGAAAACAAGAAAAAAAAAGAAAAAGAAGAAGAAAAAAAAAGCGACAAAAACGAAATAAAAAGAAGCGACAAAATAGAATGAAAGGGGGGAAAAAAATGGAATTAGCGAGCGCAAAGGATGATGTAGAAAATGTCTGGAAAATTAATCGGACGTTCCACGAACTTTCTTAATAACGTCCCAGTCCTTCGGACGTAGCAAATATCCTGTTCCGTTCCATATCCGGGTCGGAAAAGCGAATTCGCCGAGACTTATTTAGCTTGGCGGTCTCAAGAGAATTAAAGTTACTAGTAATTAACGGTGGGCAGTGCAGTTAATTCGTTTTCCTTCTTTATACCTTCTTCTATTATAATTTAACAATGTAATTAATCGAGAAAGAAATAATGAAAAAATTACAAAAATGAATTGAGAGAAAGAGAGAGAGTAAGAGAGAGAGAGAGAGAGAGAGAGGGAGAGAGAGAGAAAGAAATTAGTAAACTATTTTCTAATTGATTAATCTTACAAACGTTGCAATGGTAAAGTCTGTAAAATCAAATTATCGGCCACTGATGTGACTTGTCGGAGAAGTTAACGTGTTAACTAGTTTTTCGTCCCCCTTCATCCCACCCTACTAATTCTGTACTTCAAACTCTGGTCGGGAGATAGTAGAATAAAAATAAAAATAAGAATAAGAATAAGGATAAAAGGAAGAAGTCTGTGGACGGATGTCGTCACCGACGTCGTTGTCGTCGTCGTAGTCGTTCTAGTCGTAGTAGTCGTCGCGAAGAAGGTAACAGCTGTAAAGAGTCAACACGGCATCCAAATATACGACGGTACACAGACACAAGGTGTCAGTCCTTTTCTCGTAGAGAAGAAAACGCGGTGCGGTGCGGTGCAGTGGCACGGCACGGCGCGGCGTGGCGTGGCGCAGCACGGCACGGCACGGCACGGCACGGCACGGCACGACTGTCACGTACAGACTGCGACTGTGCTTCATCCACCACCCCGTCGAGGATGCAATTTCCGCTATTTTTACTCGAAAAGCTTCTCGAGCCATCCCCGCGGCACGTTCCTCAAATAAAGCCCACCGCTACCCTATCTTATTCTACGAGAAAGAAAGAGAGAAAAAGAGAGAAAGAGAGAGAGCAAGTAGTACCTACTACGTACTCGACCTTCTTGTCTTTACGAGAGAAGCTTGAACATATACATATATATTATATATATATATATACACATGTGTGTGTGTGTGTGTGTATATATATATATATAGATATATATGTGTGTAAATATATACTATTCGCTCTCGTTCTTCTTCCATCTTTGTCTTTCTTATTCATATAGATAATACAAGAAAGATGAAGAAAAGATAAGACTCGTCCAAAGTGTTGTCCCTACTGATCCACGAGAATCATGAAAACTCTTCTGAGCTGTCGATTTTCCATTAAGACACGTCGATCCTTCCTTTATCGAATATAAAAGATCCGATTACGTTATTTGCGAATCCGATCGTTCGACTCGATAAATAATTTGAGTTTATTTTTTTAATTGACAGATAAATAAAAGTAATCAAAAGGATTCAAGTTTCGAGCCGTCGAACGAAATGAAAAAATTCATTAGCTACATCGAATATGATGGCGATTATTGATAGTGACGAATCGTGACGAATGGCGGGCGTCAAGAGTCACGCTTGGCAAAGCCCACGCGTGCGAAACGTATGAACGAAACGGAGACGAAAATAGAGCAAAACGTGACACGGAAGGGAAAGGGGGGAGGGGGAGAGGGGACTGGGGGGCAAGCAAACTTGTATCGATAATGGGCACTACATCAACTTCGATATCTCGTACATCATACGGTGGCTTTCCCTTTGCGGGCACGCTTTTTGTGCGATAAATACGTTAGCTTTATCTTATGGTGAACGTGGTTACAGTTGTACTTATCGAGAATACACGATGACGTTTATAGGTATCGCTGGAGGTACAAAGAGAGATAGAGAGACAGAAACAGAAACAGGAAGAGAGAGAGAGAGAGAGAGAGAGAGAGAATGTAGGAGAAGAAGAAGAAAAAAGGTAACGAAGAAGAAGAAGAGACGACGTCAGTTCTCGCCCACGCTGCGAGGAATCTTATTCCTGCTACGAACTTTTAAGAATCGATCGGTAAAGGAGACGACCTCGACGATGTTCCTTACGGAGAAAAAAGAGAGAGAGAGAGAGAGAGAGAGAGAGAGTGAGAGAGAGAGAGAAAATATCGAGGACCCGATGACGTGAGATACTCTCAGAGTTTGTACAAGCTTCGTAACACGACACTCGATGAGAATCGACTATGACTTCGATAAACTTTAACTTGCAATAATGCCAACCTTACCAACAAAAGGGGACTTTAACTTCGTTATAAACTCTTAAGAATCATGAACCAATGGGAATTTTTATCGTTAACAGCCGGATGTTAACTTAAATAATCTTGAAATTACCCTCCTACCGAATTTTTTTTCTCGCAATACTGAATCTGTACTCTGTGGTGGCCGGGAAGGAGGAGGTAAAGGGAAAAGAAAAGAAAAGAAAAAAAAAGAAAAAAAAAGAAAGGGAAAAAGAGAGAAAAGGAAGAAAAAAATGGGGGGAGAAAAGATTCAAGAATCGCTTATAAAAGTCTACGATGTCTCGTTATCGTTGAAAATCGTTAAAGCAAATACCCTATCGTATAATCTCAAGCAACATCCATCAGTATCCACTAGCTCGACGATCACGTCGTCGACGACGACGACGACGACGACGACGACGACGACGACGACGACGACGTGGACGTCGACCAAGACGACGAGGACGATGAGAAGACTAAAGAAGATGGAAAAAAAAAAAAACGACACGCCCATTAACATAAAAGCGGCATATCGTACCGAAGCTACGTTAATTCATCCTCCTATCCAGCGTTTGCATATAGCTCGATATCTCCGATCGTTGGCCGTCACTCGTTCAACGGAACTCGGTAGCTAAACATCAGCGTCCCTCTGTTCGCCGATCATACGATTCGAACCTAAGGGAGCACATTCACGTTCTTTGGAGATATAAATCTTTGATTACCGACAGGAAGAACTGCCAAGAAAAGAGATAGAAAGAAAAAAAGAGAAAAACTACGAACTGCTGATCTCGATATATCTCCCTGTACACCATCGCCATCTTTCTTTCTTTCTTTCTTTCTTTCTTTCTTTCTTTCTTTCTTTCTTTCTTTCTTTCCTTCTGTCGTTCCAAGTTACGCTAACTCTTTGAAAACCTATGTCTTTTATGCACAATTTTTTACCCCTTTTTTCTCTCTCTCTCTCTCTCTCTCTCTCCCTCTTTATCCCTCATTTGCAGTCGTTATCGATTTCAAATCATCGCAACATTAAGCTCAAGACTTCTGTCGTTCTCACAGGAAAAAAATGTTAATTTTTCAAATTCCTCTCCCTTCCTCCATTTTCCTACATTCCTTTTCCCTTTCCCGAGGGATTCCCAGGAGGGCGTCTCTAGTTCCATACGACTATCGAGGGTATTTTTCGATCGGTCGCCATTACTCACGGAATAATTCATTCACGTTACCTCTCCGCGACACGAACGAAAGATTATCTTGAAAACGCGGATAGACGATTATTCAATGAACGATCGAACGGAAGTGAATGAAAAAAATTCTTTCGTTTTCTTTCTTTCTTTTTGTTTTTTCCTTTGCTTTTTCTTTTTTCTTTTTTTTTTTTTTTTTTTCTTTTTTTTCGTCGGACAAATTATACGATAGAATCGAATACCGTTATTTCAAAATTTATCTCACTGATATTCTTTTCTCTTATAGAAAATGTGTGACTGCGAATACGCTTGATTTATTTATTAATTACTATACTATAGGGTGCGTGGAAAAAGAAAAAAAGGAAAAAGAAAAAAAAGAAAGAAAAAAGAAATGAGAGTGAAAAATGACGACTAATATAGTGTCTAATATTAATTAATATTTGAATTAACTATCGCGCAATAATGAAAACATTATAAACGTAATAATTAATTTCACTAAGTATAGAATAATTTTATTTTATTCGTACGCGAGATCGTCGGATAATATATTAAAGTTTATGTCGTTGCAAGAAATATTTATAAACAATAATATTATAAACAAAAGTACGTGGACGACTTGGACATTTACCAAATTAGTTTCTTTTCTTTCTTTTTTTTTTTTTTGTTTCTTTTCTTTTTCTTATTCAAATTGCCCATAGAGCAATGTTTAAATAATTTATACTTACGAATTATTTTACATTTATGTATTTAAACAATGTACGATGTACATGGAGCTCAATTAAATAATATTAAAGAATAATATATTTATTTCAACAATACATAACTCTCAAAATGCTTTATATATACAAAGTAATTTGAATTTAATATTTCAGTAAAATTTAATTTTGAACTCGGAATCGTTCGTGTAATATCAACAGAAACGAAGTTTTGAATAAATGTGAGAGTTATCGAATCAGTTTTCCATTGCATTCCGACGAGTGAACATCAAAATTTTCTCTTTCCATATGGCTACGCTAAAATAATTTCTATTTACGAGACTTTTATAATTATTTAAACACTGTATAATATACATCGAGTATGATAAACTAATATTTAAACAACAATACATTCGATTGAACATTACCTAGGTCGGAACACGCGTTAAATATAAAATTATTTTACTTCAATATTTTAAAAACAGTTAAATTTTGAACTCGAAATTGTTATTTTTATTTAATATCAACAAAAGTGAACTTTCGATTTTGATTGTTATTGAATTATTTTTCTTTTTACGTATTCTTACGTATAAACGATTTCTCTTTTCAAATGTCTAAAAGTAAAATATTAATACTTTCGATTATTTTAGAATTGTTTAAATAATATAAAAAGTGCACGGACTTCAAGAAATTAATATTTAAACAATAGCACATTTATTTAAACATTTCATAGAACGAAATATACGCGTTAGATATAAAATGGAATTGAATTAACATTTAAATGGAATTGAAATTTAAACGCTCGATCATTATTTCTTTTGCATCAACAAAGACGTAGATTTGTCTTTGATCATAATCGAAATAATTTCCTTCTGTATTTTGACGAATAAAATATCGAAACTCTCTCTTTCCAAAATGTGTGAAATCTTAAAAAATTAATAACTATCGATAATTTTCTAATTATTTAAACAATCTTTAATGTACACGTAATATACAATGAATTAATATTTAAACAATAATACATTCGTATGAACATTAAAAAGATACGATAAAACGCGAGAAAGATAAAATAATTTTGATATAAAATTTCAATAAAAACTAATATCACACATTTCTTTTAATAATTTATACAATTTATTTCCTTTTAGACTTAAATTATATACTGGTGATCTTTGTTTACGTGTAACATCAACAAAACCAAACGTCTGATCGACTTTGACTGTTATTGGATCAGTCTTCCTTTGTATACAGACGATTAAACATCGTAGCTCTTTCAGTATGTCTTTCCTGAAAATATCAATGAAGATTTAAAGTAAATATATTTTTATATCGCACATTTTTAAAAATAATTTATACATTTGTTTATTATAAACAGTGATACTAATTATTTTTTTTTTTATTTTTCCATTTCATTGCAATCGCGCGCGTAACAATGAAGTAACCGAGTGTTTGTATTGCTATAATAAAAATATCGCAAAAATAGAAGCAGTGTTTGTTCGTACGCATTTTGCGATTTAAACAACAAGTGTTTTTGCATCGATTGCATACAATGCAGTCATTAGAGTCAGTGTTTGTTCGCAAAGCATTTAGCTTTTTTAACAAGACTCGCACAAACTGTATTTATAAAAGATAGTAGATTAAATTCAGTGAACGTCCATTAATAAATAACTATCGTGAATTAGAGTCAGTGCATCATTGAAGAGGATCTCAATCAACGTCGATATAGAATCTCATTATTTCATTTTCAATTACTTACGTATCATCCAATCTCAATTACGATCTAAATCGCTAACGTGATATTTTTAGATACCATCGCAGAACTTCTTAAGTAGTAAATGAATCTTTAATTCTAAAAGTATTTTTTGATTTATTTATTAGATCAGAGTATAATCTACTTCGTTATAATTATTTCAAATTGTGTCAATATTTTAATGAACTTTTAAATATTTTTCTCGCCTGGAAATAATTAAAAAAAAATCGATATTCACAAATTCTAATAAATATTCATGAACAAGAAGACATAATCGGATAGAATAATTCTCTGGATTACAAGCGATATTGTATGATTCTTTTTTTATAATAATTAGAATAATCGCTTGTAACATCCGAGGAATTTTCATTATATTTTTAAATAAAAATTCATCGAATATTTAATCAATTTTTTTGTTAAAAGAAATCGTCTCGATAAAATCATTACTTTTGAAAGAGAAAAGTCGAGTAAAGTGTCACTGATAAAAGATAAAGAAACTCGTAGAATCACAATTCGTAGAACATTAGAATAAATTAATCAATTCTTAATAGAGAATTTTTAGCAATTAATATATTAATTCTCGTTTCTTTTCGTTATGCTTTCTCGATTTTACTTTTTTCAGGATTGCGTTAGAATTGCATTAGAAATATTAATTTTTTTCCACGTTATTGAATAAGGGACGATTTTAGTTCTTTGACATTAACGATAAATATCGAATGCTCTATAATAATGATTAGAGCACGAAATAAAGAAGAGACTTTAACAAATTGTAACAAAACAAAAGGGCAATTATTATACTATTGAATTATTTTCGAAGATCCGTCAGAATCTTTCGAAAATGGCTCTTAATCATATTTTCATTGTATCATGTTGTCATTCAAAATGCTCTTATGGTGATGAATATAGTAATGTAAATTTAAGAAATTGAAATGACGTAATATTCCATTTCTGGTCCTACATTGCCAATCATACGTTTAATAAAATTATTTCATATATTATGCATTTTTTATTATTAAAGTCGAGTAATAAATTTTTTTTTCTTTTTTTTTTTTTTTTTTTTTTTTTTTTTCCTTTAAATGACGGCTTTTCAAAATCACGAAACGAATAGGAAATGGCAATTACGGAGAACACCGGAACTGCACTGAGTGAAGATGCACATGAGGATGAAATAAGCACGTTTAAATATATACCGTCTTCTTCGTTTATACCGTGTTACAGAAAGATTAAAGATTAAAGAACTTTTTAAATTCGATATAATTAATTTCGAAAGATTTTCGAAATATTTTAGAAGTTACGAATATATCGAAATTAGATTTACTGAAACCATAGATTTATAAGGAAACGATGATCTTCAAATTTATAGATATAGGAAGTAGAACTTTGAATCGAAATAAAATTGATTCTGCGAAATAGACATAGATTTAAATTTAGAAAAAAATAAATAATAAATAAGATTAGTTCATTGACATTTAAACGATAGAATATTCTTAATAATATTAAAAAATTCATAAGATACAATCGTTAGAAAATACATTTAGAATTAGCCTTTCGATAAATTGCTATTTCAAGAGGGAATAATTAATGAATAAAATTATTTTACTAATATTTAAACGCTAACATTTTCAATTAACATTGGAAATCTGAATTTTCCTTAAGCACGTATCACTCCGATTATAGATTAGAGTAGAATTAGAGTTGAATTTTTAAAGTATACTTCCGCCAAAATAACTTTTACGTGATAAGACCTGGCTCAATAACTACTTGCTATATATCGAAATCTAATTCGATTTAAGTACTATCGAGCGTAAGATTGCATATAATTTAATTAAAAAAATTATTCTAAATTAATTATACTAATTTATCTCTATTGATATCTATCACTTAATAATATATTTAAATAATATTATGTATATAATATTATTAAGATGAACGAGATCAATATCTTTGAACGTACACCATAAATACTTAAATCAAAAGTTGAAAAATGAAAATATATCAATGATCTTATTCCATTCGTATTAAGATTTGTCATTCGATGAAAATTTGCACAGATAGATCGATTTAAAAAGAGAGAGAGAGAGAGAGAGAGAGAGAGAGAAAGGAAGAAAGAAAAAAAAACAGCAAACGAAAAAGAAATCATCACGTATCCACTCACGTCGGCATCAAACGAATTTTCTTTCCCTTCAAGAGAATTATCTTCGTAACGAACAAACGAGATTTGCTTTGACCGAATACTCTCTCTCTCTCTCTCTCTCTCTCTCTCTCTCTCTCTGTCTTCCCTTCTACTCGAAATTTTGTAGAAGCAACGTTAGCCATTTCGGTGGCTGCACTTTGAATTCACAAGGTAATCTCTCTCTCTCTCTCTCCCTCTCTCTCTCTCTCGTTCGCTCTCTCGCGTCGATTGATTCGATTCGACTTGCAATTCGATATCGTACGAAAAGGAGAAGAAGGAGAGTGAGAAGAAGGACGAGTTCCCATTAAGGCTCGAATAAAAATCATCCCTGTAACTTTCCTGTGCTTCTATATTCTTGATCGAGAGTGTGTTAGGACAACCCTCGACGTGTGACTCATTCGTCATTTCGCGTACTCATTCTCTCTCTCTCTCTCTCTCTCTCTCTCTCTCTCTTTCTCTCTCTATCTCTCTTTCTTTCTTTCTCTTCTCTCAACATCGACGTTAGTAATATTGGTTCGCCCTTCTCTCTCTCTCTCTCTCTCTCTCTCTCTCTCTCTCTCTTTTCCTCTCTTTTTCTATCGGTCTGATCATTGTACTAGACATTTTCACAAGCCACATGTGATTCGTCGCTGTCCGGAAATTCTTCTTTAACGACTCCTCCTCTACCCTCTTGATGCATCATCAAGTATTCCGTCGTTCGTAGAGCTCCTAAAAGTAGGTACACACGATACGGCCCGTCGACCTACGACTATTAATAACTTTAACTATCGTTCGTCTAAAAATGGGATGATCGATAAAAATCCCCTCTTTGATAGTTTGAACGTTTAACTTCGTAGAACATAATTCTTCTTAGAATTTAGATTTCTTTCGCGAGTAATGCTCAAAGAGAACGATTAATGCGTTATCAATTTTTACAAATTCATCCTTTATCATTATCAAACGATCAAATTGTAATTATGTTGAAGAACGTGAATTATAGCGATTTACTTCAATGATATTTTCGTGTTTTCGTCGCTGATTCGTCGGCGAATTTGAAATACGATGGATATATTTTCTTTTCTTTTTTTTTTATTTTTTTTTTTTTTTTGCTGATTAACCTTAATCCACGGATAAACGTAATTTATATATATATATATATATATATTTTTTTTTTCTTTCTTTCTTTTTCTTCGAGTCATAGTCTTGAGAAACGCACTTTAAATTTCTTTTTCTATGGAAAGGTGACTATTCTTTTTATATTCAGCAACGCTTCTAACACCTATAAAACTGTAAATGCGATCGTTCGACCGCTTTTCGGAATTACGTACAAATTGATATCGCTTGCCTTGTACGAGAGGAAGTGATTTTCCTCTCTCTCTCTCTCTCTCTCTCTCTCTCTCTCTCTCTCTCTCTTTCTCTCTCTCTCTCTTTTGCTTTTCCTTATTTCTACCTTATTCTCTTCTAAAGAATGTCTTTAAGTGAAATTCGCATGTTTTTAAAAATAATATCGAATATCAAAATTAACATTTCTCCCGTCTCTTTCATTTCGTGAAATGAATAAAACATCGTATGAATGGAAATATATTTTCATAAGAAAAAAAAAAACGAGTGTTGTTTCTCTCTTTTCTCAAAAGTATCGAACTTATCTTATTTACTTTACAGCTTCCACTTTCTTTAAGCTCGTGGAAAAAGGGGATTGCGCGAATAGTAGCTGAGAAAAGGTTAAGAGAGAGAAAGAGAAAGAAAGAGAGAGAGTGAGTGAGTGAGAAAGAGAAAGTAAGTAAAAGAGAGAAAGAGAGAGAGAGAGAGAGAGAGAGAGAGAGGGAGAAAGAGACAATATATGCAAAGTAGAAAGAGCGACCTTGAAGGTAAGCAAAGTTGAACAATAAATTTTCATGCGATGCAAGCTTCACCAAGAATAAAGAGGGGTCCTCGGCCCTTCGAGTGTAACTTTCGAGTATGTTGATTATAATTGTGATTTATGCCGCTTTTGTCTTCCCCCTTTTGCTACTATTTCTCTTCTCCTCTTTTTTCCTTTCTTAAATTCACTGGGGTGTAAACGCGTCGATGGATGATGGTACACGCATTAGGGTGTCATTACTGATATTATCAAATTTTTGTAGAATTTCGTCGAGAATTTCGTAAGGAATGATCGTATTAGAGGAGAAAAAGAAAAAGGAAAAAAAATCAAAAATATCTTATCCCCCTTTAAAGAAAGAAACAAACAAAAAAATAGCAGCTGATTTTCTTTTTTTCTTCTTCTTTCTTTCTTTTTTCTTCCTTTTTTTTTTTTTTTTCTTTTTTTTTTTTTTTTGATATATTTATCGAAATTATCAATCGATACTTTTCAAGATAAAATGAATCGTCGGAGTAAATAAGAAAATTCTATTGGAATTTATGTAGGTCAGAAAATGTATAAGAAAAAAAAAAAAAAAAAAAAAAAAAGAAAATAAAAAGAAATATTTAAAAAGATACGTGAGAAGAAGAAGAACAAAGAGAGAGAATGCAGTCGTCGTATCATACGAATATACATACATACATAAGCATCCAAGAGTAATATATACTTCAGCATAGTAAAGTGACCGTCAAGATGCCTCACTGCTTCACGAAGTCTCTACGTTCCCTCCGGCTCGCGCTAGTACCATCTTTCTTCATGCTTATTTAATCAAGACTCTACGTCGGATGTCACGCTACGTACTCCTGTCCCTTTGGTGTCACGTTGTGATGTCCCTCCCTGACGTCGTGTCCCCTGGATTGGGGCAATATATAGACTACTCTCGGTCCTTTTAACAGGGCCGTACTTAACGAAACTTCTTGGGAGTAGGATTGGATCGGTGTGCCTGAAGATTTATCAAAAGAAAAACAATTTCAATGATAGAATATTAAGAATTCGAATTCCGATGCATTCATTCGTAAATAATATTATATATATATATATTTATTTATTATTTATTAACGTCAATGATATTAACGTCGATATTTTTCTAGAATAAAAAAAAAAGATATTATTAACAAATTCCGTGAGAATAGAAAAAAGAAACATTGAGATTTATCGAGGTATCAATTCCGATATCCTTCTTGAAGGGCGCTTATCTATTGAGCTGCCGATTTGTTTGTCATTTCTTTTTCCTTTCTTTTTTTTTTATTTATTTATTTATTTCTTTTTTCGTTTCCTTTTTTTTTCTTTTTTTTTCTTTTTTTGTTTTTTTTTTTTTTTAATCGAACAAATACGTTCCTGAGTTCGTATGTCACCCCTTCTCGGACCTCGCTGTCTGTGTCACTTCAGACTACAAGGGTGGTATACGACGGGTATTCGTTGGTAAACGAAAGATAGAAAAGAGAGAGAGAGAGAGAGAGAGAGAGAGAGAGAGAGAGAGAGAGAGAGAGAGAGTGAATGTTATAGGTATTGTCTACAGGAAATAGAACAAGGGTAGCGCTATATTCTCGTACGAAGAAAGAGAAACGAGAAAGGGCGAGTCGATAATCCAAAGGAAGAAGGACTTAGCGGCTAAGTTGTCGAGCTTATCTTGCGCTTTTTTCACCCCATTCGCATGCACCCTTCGACGTCAAACGGCATACTCCTTCTTCACCTTTGGAATTTAGCCCTCTTTGATTCCTTCTCTAAGGAAAAAAAGAAAAAAAAAAAAAAGAAGAAGAGTAAAAAAAAAAAAAAAGAAAAGGAACTCCGAATCTTTTTACAACTCTCGACTCCCCTTTATTTTTTACATTTGACCATAGATCGAAAAAAGGGATCTACTTTTATTTTCGTTTGTTTTTATTCGTTCGACAAAAAATAATGTTTATCCGTCGGTAGAAATTTGTATTTTTTTTTTTTTTTTTTTTTTTTTTTTTCTTACTTGAATAATTATTATGAAAGGAACGATCGAATTGAATAAGATATACGGCAGAGAGCTTATTGATTTTCAGGAAAAGTCTTGGGATATCTTTTGAACATTATCATTCCTTCTCCTTTTCCACCGTCGTCTTTCTATGTTTAGGACGATTCCAACTATGCATAGTAAGAAATTACGACTGAAGTATGCGCAGAGCTAAGGCAATAAGGTGTAATTGCGGCTATATCCTTACAAGTCGAAGAACTTTTCTCGTTTAACCCTCCAATTTGTGTTGATAAACTCTCACGTAATTCAGTTAACATCCCCGTTCCATAGAAGAGGGTGCTCTCTTTGCTAATCGAATAATTCCAATCCCCACTCCATATCCCACCCCCAACCTCACCCCTACATCCCTCTCTCTTTCGTCTAATACTCGAAAGATAATAAGTATCTACGTTTGAATAGAGAACGAGGGCCGAAATAAACCATGTAGGATCTGATATCGTTTGACCAATGATATATACATACATACATACATACATACATATATATATATGTAGGGTGTCCAAAAAATATAGGACTAAATTTATACTACGTATTACTGAAGTTATATAATTCATATAAACTTAGATTCGAAAATGTTTTATTAAAAAGATATATGCTTTCAAAGATATTTACGATTTATTTCCATTCGTTGAATTAATGATCACCGAAGAAGATCTTTCTTTTTCTTTTTTGTTTCTTTTTTTTTTTTTTTTTTTTTTATTATTATTATTATTTTCATCTGGACTTCTATTTATGGGTTCACGCGAAAGAATTGATTTATAGAAATATACGATAGAAATAAAAGATAAACTTTGAGAATTTATTCCAAATGCATTTATTATTATTTCCAATACTGTTGAAATATAAAAAAAGAAAAGAGAGAGGAAAGAGTTCGGCGATCATCAATTCGACGAATGGAAAAGTTTGTATTCTTACGGAGGGAGAAATTTTCAAACATTTCTTATAACTGCCACAAGAAATCTTTAAAAGTACATATATATATATCAAATGAAACATTTCCGGATCTCAGTATATTGACTGGACATATTTTTTTTGTTTTGGACATTCTATATATCGACGATAATGCGATCAAGTCAAGAGATCATCTCGTTATCTTCATTTAAAAGATTATTACCTTAAGAAATATTGATGAAGAAAGCGAACGCGAATGAGAGCGCGAGGACGAAAGCGTACGTTGGGTCAGAAGGTCGAGAAGTTTTATTCGCCATTGCAAAATATTCTTGGTACGTTATTGCCTCACTAGTCTGGGAAAACTAGTTTCTGTCGAGAAGAAAGAAAAAAAAAGAAAAAAAAAAAAAAAAAGAAAAAGAAAAGAAACAAGAAAAAGAAGAAGAAAAAAAGACGAAAAAGAAAAAGAAGTAGGAAAACAACAACAACAACAACAACAAGAAAAAAAAAGAAGAAGAAAAGAAAAAGAAGAGGTAGAAGAAAAAAAAGAGAGAAGATAAAAACTGAAGAAAAAGACCGCTGACAAATATCCGGAAGGTAATGCGGGATACGTCGCAACTGCGAAGAAGTCTCGAGCTTGCATTTTTCAACGTCGAAAGTTCTTCCTTCCCGTTGGGTCCCTCGGGCTGAATGGTGGTGGGTGGTTCGTTGATGCCACGGAAAGACGTAAGAATCGAAAAGAAAGTCAGGACACGAAGAAGAAAGGAGGCCGTATCCCTCGGCGACATTGCCGATGGCCGTTTACAAAAATCTCTGTTAGAAAACTTTCCTACGATCGTGATCCATCTGTTCTATCGTTTTTATCGATCTCTTTTTATCCTTAACCATGAGGAACATAAGTCGTTGGAGAGAAGATGAATGAAGATAAGAGATTAGAACAAAAATTCTGATTAAATTTTGCACCTGTAAAGGGGCCCAATATCTTCACCTTTTTTTTTCTTTTCTTTTCTTTTCTTTTCTTTTCTTTTCTTTTCTTTTCTCCTTGTCTTTTATTTTCGAAACGCTCGAAATTTGAATATTTCGTCTCACGAAATATTCATGCGTAATAAAAGAGAAATAACGCGAATGACGAAATTATTATCTAGAACGTTATGAAAGTTTGAATGTAAGAGAAGATAGAGATCTTCTTCAAAAGAAAGAAAAGAAAGAGAAGAAGAAAAATGAAGAAAGAAAAAAAGATAATTAATATACGATAATGATAGTAAATTCGTTTCAACAATGTTTCTCTATATTTTCAGAATCATCAAATCGTCGTCGTCATTGTTCGCGAGACGATCTAGAAGTATACTCGAATCCACCATCTGGATTCTTTTCCAAACTTGAGACAACCCCTGGCACGCTCCTGTCATGCAACGAGTATTAAAGGGGATGAAGCAAGGCGCGTGACACAGATTTAGATAAAACGTTCGTACGTGGTGGCACCCCTCTTCGTCTCTATGCATGTGCCTTCCTCGGCTTAAGCAAAGGAATTATAGAATTAGAATCACCGATCGGGATATCCTTTTATCGTTCAGAACCACCGTGCCTTCGAATCCTATATATTTTTTCGAGGGATAATTTTTTTTAACACAACAAAGAGAGAGATAGAAAGAAAGAAAGAAAGAGAGAGAGAGAGAGAGATAGAGTGTGTGTGTGCGTGTATGTGAGTGAGAGAAAGAAAGAAAGAAAAATAGAGAGAAGAGAAGAATAATGGTTACATAGAGATAGAAATGAAGATATTTAGTGTACAGCACAACAATAAGAGGAGAAGAGAGAAGAATAGAAAAGAGAGTGAGAGAGATAGAGAGAAAAAGAATAAAAAAAAGGAGAAAAGGAACGTACGTGGTGTCCAGGATTAAAATAAATCCGTTCTTGCGTAGAAACGATGATTATAGTAGTAGCATTTAACACTACTACTAGTACCACTATTACTACTAGTACCACTACTACTATTACTACTAGTTTTACTAGTACTGATATTGCTACTACTACTAGTTTTATTAGTACTACTGCTAGTGCTACTACTACTACTATTACTATCGCATATACCCGTGGGATTTCCATAATTTGAATTGTAAAAGTATTCGGCGCCAATTGCAGTTCCCGAGAATTTATGCAGTCCGCCCCCGTTTCGAGTATCCGCGAGGGGCTAGAGGATGGAGGTGGTTTGCTCGCTCGAGGGAAACCGTACATGACGAATATCGGCACACGCGTTCGCCCACGTCTCTCTCTCTCTCTCTCTCTTTCTTTCTTTTTCTCTCTCTCTCTCTCTCTCTCTCTTTCTTTCTTTTTCTCTCTCTCTCTCTCTCTCTCTCTCTTCCTCTCTCTTTCTCTTCCGAATTTTACATTGGCTATCGTCCGTAGATCGTCGGTTAACAAAAAAAAAAGAAAAAAAAAAGGAAAAAAAAGAAAAACAAAAAGAAAAAGAATAAAGAGAGAAAAAATAAAGAAAGAAAGAATAAAAGAAAGTAGAGAAACGCACGAAATCTCGCCTCGCGTATAAAATCCAATCGTGTTTGCAGGATTCCTGCAATTTCCCATTGGTTCTTTTTTTTTTCCTCTTCTTTTCTCCTCTCTCTCTCTCTCTCTCTCTCTCTCTCCTCTTTTTTTCTTTTCTTTCTTTTTCCTTTTTCTTTTTTACATTGTTTTTGTTATCTCAAAATCACGTCGCGTTTTCATTACTTTCCCATAACGTCTTTTACGTAGAAGAGGAATATATAAAACGATGAATAAAACGATGCGTCAGGTTCGATAATTATTTTTTTTTTTTTGGAAAAAAAAATTTAATCGAATATAATTCGCAAAAGTGTAACATATATATTGTGTGTGTATGTGTGTGTGTGTGTGTGTGTGTGTGTGTGAAAGAAAAATTCAAAATCCATTAATTGTAATTAATACATCGTTCGTTCGTTCGTTCGTTCGTTCGTTCGTTGACACCGTAGGAAAAAGAGTCGAGAGAAAAGCTCTATCTAGAGAAAGGGTATGAGGAAAATGAAGAGAAAGAAAAGAGAAAAAAAAAAAAAAAGAAAAGAGAGAATACAAAAAAAAGAAAGAAAAAATGAAGGGGAAAGGGGGGGAAAGGAAAAAGAGAGAAAAAATAAAAAAAAAAGAAAAAAGAAAAAAAGAAGGGAGAAAGGATCGTGAAGGTTCACAAGCATATGGGATCGACGTGAATTCTTCTATATGGATGTGGCTTGAGTTGCGCTCAACAGACACCCAACTCCTAAACTATACGACCCTCCTCAACCGTCGACGTCTCTCCCTCTCCCATCCCTTTTTTCTTTTCCTCCGGAGGGACAGGTGAGGAGCAGTGCATACTCCTATTACATATACATACATATATACATACATATATATATACATATATATATATATACGTACGTACACATAGTCATGCGTGCTTAGTGCGAATGGAGAAGCGAGTCCTGAAGTTCCACGTGAACGTACGGACGCGAACGGTGCACATAATGAGCCGGTGTCCGCCGGGCAGAACGAGTTAATTAATCCTCGAGAGACGAGCCGCGTTATACTCCGCTCGATAATTATGCGCGAGTGCAAGTGCACTCACACTATCATCTATCTCTCTCTCTTTCTCTCTCTTTCTCTCTCTCTTTTTCTGATGCTTTCCGTTGCAGCCGATAGAACGTCCGCGAATGTCTGATGCGCGAAAAGGGTGCACGTCGATGGCTACCCTTTCTCTCTTTCTCACTCACTCATTCACTCTCTTTCTCTTTGTCTCTCTCTCTCTCTCTCTTTCTCTCTCTCTCTCTCTCTCTCTCTCTTTCTCTGTACACTTTTAGAATAAAAAGGGATGGCGGCAGGATCGAATTGACGAGGAGTTAAGGTCGTTACGCTCCGTTGAAAATTAAAAAGCGCGTAACATCGACGTACCAAAGGATTTCGTTACGGCGGAATAAATTTCAGTTAGAATTGTTCCCGTACAATTTGAGATATATTACAATTCTTTCTTTCTTTCTATCTCTCCTCTCTCTCTCTCTCTCTCTCTTACGTACATACACACATACGTATACATGTGTATGTGTCCGTAAAAGTATCTTATTAATTTAAATATTATAGAATATAATGATATAGAAAAGTAAAAAAGGAAAACAAAATTCAGAGGCCCGATAGAATATATATATATATATATATATATATATATATATATATATATATATATGTATATATATTATCCTGTTTAACGGCAAAAGAGTTTATAAATAATTTGTTAAATAACTTTTAATATCATATTTTAATATTATAACTTAAGTTTATTTATCAAAAATCGATTGGAAAGTTTACCGGACGTATGTGTTACCCAATATATCGAAATTCTATCGAGCCGATAAATACCTACCAGCCGTGCGAATTTAATTACGTTAAAGTTAAATGAAGGACGTCCGGTTCCGAAGGATCGTAGGATCCAATTATGATCCTCTCAATTCGTACGATGAGGACATTCGAAGGGATTCCTTAATATACGTAAGAGTTGAAAAGGAAATCTATTTTTTTCTTTTTTCCTCATTTAGATCACGATCTTCCTCTCTCTCTCTCTCTCTCTCTCTCTCTCTCTCTCTCTCTCTCCCTCTCTCTGTTGTAAGAGAAAGCAAGACATTCGGAGCAATTATCCTCGAAACGGAAACGCACCCTAATCCTTCGAAGTCCTCGTCCTCATCCTCGTCCTCGTCCTCTAAACCTCTACCCTCTCTAATGCTGGTGGTCCCGCGCGAACATTAACGGCATGTGCGCCGAGTGCGTGCGACGTGATTGATTTCCTCGGCGTGCAGCTAACTCGAATCAGCTTTCACGTTCGTGCATTCACGCGATGAGAAGACTAACAGAGTGTCTGAGAAACTTAGACTATTACTATATTCATCAAGCTGGTGGAATCTCTCCTCGAAAAATAAAAGAAAGCCATGAAAGAAAGACAGGTAAATTGGACTCTTTCTTTTTCTCTCTTTTTTTCTTTCTCTCTCTCTCTCTCTCTCTCTCTCTCTCTCTCTCTCTCTCTCTCTCTCTCTCTCTCTCTAGTTGATTATGTAAATGGTTTCATTGAAAATTATCGTAAAAATTATGCAATAGTTCTCGTTTTTAATTGAAATCCTTTTTAATTATTTATAATTACATAAACGCCGTAATAATCTCAAAATAAGAAGAAAATGAAGAAGAGAAAGAAGATAAAGAAAAAAGAAAAGAACGAGCAATAATCATCGGTGGCTTTCAGATACTTTCATAATCACAGTCAACAATTAACGAAAACGCAAGATCGTATACACGTTTATACTGCTATCTGTAGTTTATTATCTCGTTACAACGAATATTGTAATTACAATCGTGACAGCTATTGAGCGGATAAAGCTAATTTCATTTCTGTCGTTTACGATTCGATCGTCCCCGTTTACCTCGAAGCTATTTGGGATTTGTGCTTGCCTAACGATTGGGTTTCCTATGGCGAATGGTTCACGCGTATCTACCGGAAACATTTGTTTCTGTATGTTGTCTGTATGTTGCTTATTGGTTTGTTTCGTATACATTTAGAAACTTAGAAATTAATATAAATCGGATATTTTCAATAATTAAAAATATGCAAATAATATATATATATATATAAGAATTTATTTGTAATATATCTTCCTGCTAACGTACATTATGATTTGTGAGTCTGATACGGGTACTTGAGTGACACAATAGCTGTAAATCCGATACGGGATAGCGTACAAGACAATGTTTTGCGCTTAATTAAACCGTGTTGTAAGCGAGATAATAGACTACAGTCTTGGTTGATTACTCCTCTATCTTGCTTGCTTTCTCTCTCTCTCTCTCTCTCTCTCTCTCTCTCTCTCTCTCACACTCTCTCTTTATGTATATATATATATATATATATATATATATATATATATTCTCTTTCTCCGAAAGGCAAGCCATACAATCGTAGAGTTTCTGCTTTTGGATTCTCTCGCTTGTTTCCTTCTCTTGTCCTTACCAAACTAATTGCCTTCCTCCAGAACGATCTAATTTGCTCCTCGTCCACCCTCTAACGACTTCAATTTTCTTCGATCGACGCAAACCCATTTCGAAAGCACGCGCCATCAAAGCGGAGAATCTAGAAGCAATATCTTAACTCGTCTTGGTAAATGGCGTAGAGAAACCTAGGTAATAACTCTTTGTATATAGAAGTTCTATTCTATGTATATATATATATATATATTTAATCTCTTACGAGAATAATATTCCATGTTGCATTCGTAAAATATACAGATTGAATTGGTAGAAATATTTTTATTCAAAAAAAAAAAAAAAAAGAAAATAAATAAATAAATGAAATGAGAAAAAGAAAAAAAAAGAAAGGAAAGAACAAAATTGCAAAAATACAATAATAATTGTACGAATTTTTATATATTTTTTGTAGATTAAAAATTCTATTAAAGTGTTTGTAAAATCTATGGGTCTTTAATTATGCTTAGGATTTAATTTTAAATGAAAAAATACAAAAAGAAATTTAATTATTCAAAATTTATATCGAAATGATCGATAATCGATAAGTTAGAATATCCTTATCAACGATTAATAATTTGATATTATTGTTTATTGTAGAAAAAAGTTTCTAACTTATTGTTCAATAATATATTTAATATATTTTATTGATTATAAAATGTTAGGAATAGTTTTAAATTCGTTTACGTTTATTCATATTTGTTTACTATTAAAATATCGACGTTTGTAAACACAGAGAAATCATTTACCGACCGACGGTATTGTAGTTAGCTGTTATCCATAACATCAGTTTCTTTCAACAAATCAAAGAGTCAATGTCGAAGTTTCTTACGATATCATTCACTACTAAATAATATATTAATATTATTTCTCGAATTATTTTATTAATTAATCATAGAATGATTACTCGATAACATTACCAGCTGATAAAAATCAAATTATCGACTGTGACAATGCGCCTTTTCCATACAGATTCCTACTTTATCGTATATTACTTTTTCATACAGATTCCTACTTTATCATATATTTCTATAGTTCATATAAATCTATAGAAACATTATATTTTAACGATGCAATAATTTATTTAATTGACGTTTAATATTAATCATAAACATTTTCATTACAACGATCGACTTTTGCAGTATATAATTTTTAAAACGATATTTTCTTGCAATTAGGATAAATCAAGAATAACTAATAATTAGATGATGTCAAACAATTCTAAGATATTAAAAAACAATTCGTAGAAAAATCAGTCATACATATGAATATAAGAAAATATAAGAAACAAAGAAGAAGAAGAAGAAGAAGAAGAAGAAGAAGAAGAAGAAGAAGAAGAAGAAGAAGAAGAAGAAAGATAACCGCGAGTGAAAGGCAGGAATGGAGGTGACGGTGACCTTTAACCTCATGAATGGTATATTCCAACGATAGTAGGAGAGTTTACGAGATGCATTTTAATCCGTCTAACTCCGTAGTATATAACACTCAAAATCGCGATTAAAGATCATCGTAGAAAGCTTTGAGCGAAATCTATTTCCTGATATAAAAATATTTCGATTTACGATCATCGTTGTCAATCCTTTGTTAACAAAGCAAGGAACATTAATATCTACTATATAATATTTTTACTCCAATATCTTTATCTGTGTCTGTATTTTTTCCATTTCTTCTTTTTTCCTATTTTCTTTTTTTTTTTTTCTTTCTTTTTTTATTGTTTTGTTACTTTTTTCTCTTTACACGGACTTTTTTTCGGTTAGAATCAGTACACCGTGGAAGAGGAAGGATGCTTAGGAAATCAGCGTTACGGCGTAAAGTCAGCAGAGCATGAACGGGGGGGTCCTACGACACAGGATGTTCTCCTACCTTCCGTATCTTTTGCGACTCTCTAGATCCTCCTACGAGAATATCGTCTATTCGTGGAAAGATACTAGCAACTCAACGTTTTACAATAGTTAGATTCGCTTGTAAATACGTGCGAACTATGACGCATAAAGTCTTTCTCAAGCAATGATCTTCTCACGTAGAACGTACTTAAATGTCAGTAAAAGCAACAGGTACTTTTTTTCTCTCTCTCTCTCTCTCTCTTCCTTTCTTTCTCTTTATTTTTTATTTTTCTTTTTTCTTTTTTCTTTTTTTCTTGTTTTCTTTTTTTGTAGCGTTCTCCTTGCACTGTTTATATCCTGCTTTTTTTTTGCATTTACTTCTATGCAACATGCGTAACTATTTATAATGATAAAAGAAACAAGTGAATGGATGAAAAGAAAGAAATCGAGAAAAATAAAATGATCATTTTCTTTTATATAACTACATGTACATATATACATACATACAGTTATTATTATTGGATATAAATTCTAAAAATATAATATTCGAACCAATCGTTACGAAGTATAGATGCTTATATAGATTTCGATCAGAGTTCGTTAGCGTAACGATCGCTGCCACGCTGCACTTTACACTCGAAGTATTTAAAGAGCCCACGCTTCGTAACAACAAGCAACACTTGTGTTTCGCTCTCTTAATGTACATGCATAAAGAGTAACGGTATATATGTATACATACTATATATATATATATATTTTTATATATGTATAGTGGCTTCGGTTGATGGTGAAGTAGTACAAACCATTTTTGTTTATAACTCGGATCTCCCTGTCACAGGAAGACAAGCTTTCTTCTTTCGAGCAAAACCGAGTTTCCTCGAGCGTGCCAGCGGAAATACGAAATAGTTTCCAAGTGAATCAGGAAGGCGCGAAGCAACCGTGATTAGTCTCACATTACCTGTTTCATTCTTTAGACATTGAGCTAAACGTTTATACCTGTCTGTCGACATTGTTGATGAAAAACTTCCGAGAACTGTGTCATAACAAAATAAATCTTTATTTAATTTCTTTTAAGAATACGTTGAATCCCGTAACATTAAACTTTTGTATTAATAATAAGTTAAACAACGTCTTCTATTACGTTTCTTTCTCCCACGTCATCTTCTTTTCTTCTTCTTCTTCTTCTTCTTCTTCTATGCTAAAAATAAAATGTCAAGTTGTACTTAAGATAATACTGAAGAAATGATAAAAAAGAATCGCGTAATCGGGGAAACGAGCTACGTCGTTTCTATAGACGATAATGCGCGCGAACTTGTAGGAACTGTTGTAGATAAAAAAAAAAAAAAAAAAAAAAAAGAAAGAAAGATAGAGAAGACGACGACGACGACGACTACGACGACGATGACGATGTTTAAGAGAATAAAAGGAAGAAGAATGATGACGATGAAGGAGGGCACGTAGAAAGAGACTCAGCGAGGGAACAATGACTCGGTGGCGGCGTTTACAGTGGCGTATCGGCCTCAAACGATGGGGGTTGGCTCAGGTGAGCGGAGAGGGTTGAGGGGAGACAGAAAGGGAACGGAACGAGCTCGTAATTAGTCATAGTGCGATGCGCTAACAGCGGCACTCTGCAAGAGTGAACCGAGCCTTCCTTCTCCTTCTAACTTCTACTACTATCTCTTCCTCTTCTTCCTCTTTCTTTTCTATCTCTATTATTTCTTTTTCCTACTCTCTTACCAACGTAAACTTCTTCGAAAGAAAAAGCTCGAGAAGCGCGATGATCTAACGGGTGATCCTTCGAAATTATAATTTCATCATCAGCCACGACAAATGTTTACCGATGATTTCGTTAAATATAAAAACTTTGCCACCTTTTTTTACTTTTCTTCTTTGCTTTTTTCTTTTTTTTTTATATTACATATATATATATATATATATATATATATATATGTGTATATATTTATATATGTGTACGTTTTTCGAAACGAACGATTAAACTCCGACGAGTTAACGAGTGGATACATAGAAAAAGGATGACTGCTTTCGTTCATTTGTTCGTTCATTTCAGTGTATCAGGCGGCACGTGTCGAAAGATAAAAAAATAATCGATTACACTACCCCGCATGAGAAATTCTGAGGGTTCTTTATACTGTCAAGGTGGGTTCCTGTGATAAAACAATGGACGAATCGATAACAGAACTTAAAGTGCGAACGTACGATTATACGTATCTTTTGTTATTTATTATTCGCGCTTAAGAAAAAAAAAAAAAAAAAAAAAAAAAGAAAATAGACGAAGAAAAAGAAAAAGAAAAAGAAAAAAGAAAAAAAAAAGAAAAAGACATTCGCATAGAATCCAACGAAACAGTTAAGATATTGTAAGTCCGTATCTCGAAAGCTTTCACACCCGCATCACCTCAATCGCACGAAATCGCAAATCCGTCTTTCCATGGAAGTTCACGTGGAAACAATTTCCCGATCCTTCTTGGAATAATTATATCGAAAATAGGTGTGCAACAAGCGAGAACTCGATTTCTTGCGAAAGCGATCCTAAAAGCGTAACGAAATCGTTTATCTTCATCCGAAGCGGCATATAACGAAGGAACGCTTGCCAAGGTATACGTATCACCGAACTTGTTGTATATATGCCCGATATATTACGTAAAAATACGTGGCAATAAATGTACTTCGGGTTAATAAATATAAATTAAATTAAATTAATCTCAATTATTATATGAATTATACAAAATAAACAAGTAGAAATATAATGAAATTCATTTTATCTTAGCTTTATGCGAAATGATAATCACACGAACGAGTGATTAATATCGTTGAAAAAAGGAAAAGGAAAAGGAAAAAAAAAGAAAGAATGTCCAAAAGGGACGCGAATAGAAAACGTTGAGCATGAAAAAAGTGATGGAGGATCGATGGGTAGTACATCGATCACGGATCATTTCTACATGACGAACAGAAGAACAGAAGAACATCGATCGGTGAAGAATGAACTTCGACCCTGAGTAACACAAATCCTAGTCTATGAACTTCGAACCCTATACGAGGTAGATCGTTTCACGAACATACTTATGTTTGGGAATGAAAAAAAAAAAAAAAAAGAAAAGGAAAGAAAAAAAAAGGAAAAGAGAAAAAGAAGAAAATAAGAAGGACCACGTAAAATGCAGTGAGTTTCCATGAACGAACGAACGAACGAACAACCAACTCGTTTTACACTGTCGATCATGAACGAACGATAGCGTGACTGTATAAACATTTTTCCCCTTTCGCAATAATTGCACGAAGCGTGGAAAACCATAAACGCATATAACTGAATGAATATTCATAAAGATCTCTCAGGTTGATATTAATTTTTTTAGCATTATTTTTTCTTATTTTCTTTTTTTTTTCTTTCTTTCTTTTTCCTCTTTTCTTTTTGTTTCTCGTTTTTTTCCCACTTTTTTCTCTCTCTTTTTTTTCTTCTTCTTCTTCTTCCTCCTCCTCCTTCTCCTCCTCCTCCTCCTCCTCCTCCTCCTCCTCCTCTTTTTCCTCTTTAAATGCATACGTAGGTGCATAAAGGATTTTAATCCCGAAGAAGACTTGTACGTAATCTATAACAACGGTGTCCAACTTCTTTTTTTTCTCTTTTCTTTTTTCCCTTTTTTTCACGTCCTAGATTTTCGCATTGGCTTAATTACAAACGATCTCTCGAGTTTTTACATTGGTATCTCGATTCCTCTCGATGAACACGAAGGATTAGTTCGTGATGCAGACGCATAACGGATCCAGAACGAGTCGCATCTGCGCCGGTACTAATCGATTTACGTCTCGCCCGGCTAACGGCTCTCCTTCGTAAGATCCTTGTAATCAAGCCTCGCAACTAGAAACTCATTGTATATAAGTAGAAAATTATTATTGAATTTAGCGCAATTAATATCAATACCATATGAGCAAATGATTATATCCGTTTCGTGGTGATCAACGTAGTAATAAATAATATTAGAAAAAAAAAAAAAAAAAAAAAAGCAAAAGAGAAAAAAGAAAAAAGAAAAGAAGAAGAAGAAGAGAAAAAGAAAAACTTACAAAATCATTTATACTCATACCCAACTAAACCAATATCATCATATCATATAATATTTTGATATATGATTTTTATTATAGCATTTGATAATAAAAATTAAAATGAATATTAACGAACGAATAGCCGAGTAATAAAAACTTAAGCCGCATTGAATATAAACGCGGGCCCCATTCGATATCGTTCTGTAAAGAGGGTTGCGTTGTATGGTGGCCGTCGGTATCGTTCGCGGCCCGATCGTGGAAAATAAGAGAAACGGTGATGGAAGGTAAAGAAAAAGAGAGATAGATAGATAGAGAGGTAGAGAGAGAGAGAGAGAGAGAAAGAGAGAGAAGTCGAGATAGAAACGAGCGGCAAGAGCGAAGAAAAGGAGCCACGAAGCGAAGCCACGGGCGGCCAGCCGTGTCTCCGGCAAACTCGCTCGACGCTGGCGAAGAGGCTACACGCTTCTCTTCTCTTCGTCTTCCTTTATATATATATATATCTCTCTCTATCTCTCTATCTATCTATCTATCTATCTATTTATCTATCTATCTATCTCTCTTTCTCTCTCTCTCTCTCTCTCTCCCTCACTCTCTCTCTCTCTCTCTCTCTCTCTCTTTCATTCTCCACCTGTGCCGGCTTCTCCGGGTCATCTCGTAGGCCACCGAGAACTCCACTTACGACACATCACACGCGATGTGCGTTCTACCGGCTGGCTCCCCGTGCTCTCTATAGTGCGCTGACCTTTTTGTTAGCGCGTGAGCATCGAACGATCGGTTGGCCGACCGACGAACCAACAGATCGGCCGACCGATCGACCGACCGACCGACCGACCGATCAACCGACCGACCGGTCGATCGGTCTACCGGTCGGCCACTTGGAAAAATCATTCCGCCGGCTCGAGTCGGCTTTACGAGGATCGAATCGAACGCGTGCGATCTCTCATCCTCTTTTGCAAGCTTTAAGATAAACCGTAGGGCCCCTGCCTACCTATCTTCTCACCCATTCCCACACCACACCATACCATTCCCCTCTTTTACTCGGATCCACTTTACTTTAACGTGGTCCCCTCTCGTACAATTTTTACAATGGCGGGTTCATTAATAAAATGAACTTCGGATAAAAAAATCGGTATCGGTAATTACGAGACTTTAAGTGACTAGTAATAAATCATGGTTTTACGTGATATTACTTCTCTTTCTTTTCTTCTCTCCTTATTTCATTTTAACGTTCATTCATGGATATTTATAAGATTATCGCAGGATTGATAATATATTCGTTAAAATAGAAAAATTGAGAAGTTCATAATATGTCTATTATCTATGACAAAGTGGACATAAGTATTCCTGTCGGTATTCGTTCGAGGTTCAAAGGTTCGGTGAGTGGTTCGGTATAAGGACGAGTCCGTGTCAAATAAAGCGATTTCTTCTTTCCCATCTCTCTCTCTCCCTCTCTCTCTCTCTCTCTCTCTCTCTCTCTTTCTCTCTCTCTCTCTTTCTCTCTCTCACTCATTTCGCAGCTGCGGGTTTCACCTGCGAAACGGTTCGTTGGCTGCAGGCCATACCTGTTGAAGCTAGCTAAGCGGCTGTGCCCGACGTCCAACACCTGTTACAGAGAGATCTTCAACGTAGCGAGTGACTCAGGTACCACTACTAAGTCGGCACCTTATCCTAGCTTACGTATTGACGTCAAAACGAAATACTATTCGACATCGAACAACGACGAGGACGAGGACGAGGACGAGGACGAGGACGAGGACGACGACAACGACTACAACGACGAAAAAGAAGAAAAAGATAGCCAAGACGATGATGGACGAAAGTTTGCAAAAAAAGTTGCGCACGCTTCTTCGCAGTCACGGTTCCAAGACGGTACGTCTTGATCGTTCACCCCGTCTATACTTCTATCCTTCTCTATCTCAATGCGTTACGCTACGTAGACACGAACGCTGAACGCACGTAACGAGCGTTAGAGAACGTTCATCGTGCAGATTCCGTGGAACGCACGGAACGGTCGACAAACTTTATGCCAGAGTCAACGACACTCGTCCATCTCGTTCACCGTGACGAATATGTCTTTCGATCTAACAAAGTGTCTTTTTCTTTTTCTTTTTTGTTCTCTCTCTCTCTCTCTCTCTCTCTCTCTCTCTGTCTCTCTCTCTCTCTAATAAAACTGACACGATTCGATAAGATAGGAACGTAAATTTGAGGAAATAACGTAGGGTCAGGGACAACGACGCCTTTCGAATGACCAACTTCCGTCGGCCTTATATAAAGAGGAATTTGTAATGCAACGGAAGCATTTTTCTGAAGGGGTGAGTCCGGAACCGATCGTCGGTCAGGTGCATGGAAAGGAAAAATAACTAACTCAAAGATCGATCGATAAATTTTTCATTAATATTACATTAGCCAACGGTATAATAACTGATCTACCGAGTGAGAGTTATTGTATATAAATTTATTCAATTCGAGAAGACAATCAGGAAGACGATGAAAATGTTTTACTTTAGACGAGTTCTCTCTTTTACTTTTTTCTTTTTTTTTTGTTTTCTTTTTTCTTTTTTATTATTATTATATATATTTTATAACGAGAATATTTTATCTATTAGAATCTTTGCGAAATGGCGAAAGAAAAATTGAAACTTTGAGAAATATTGATATTTATCTTAATGTTTCCGAATATGTCGGTGTAAACGAAAAGCTTGGTGCCAAGTTTGGTAATCCTCCCGGTCTTGGCGAAGCTCAAGGCATCTTGTCAAGACCTCTGCCCTTTTTCCGTAATCTCGGACGACTCCTCGGACATTTTCGGAGCATCCCACGGGATATCAGATACAAGATACTCGTTAGATACACGTCGCGCTACTCGGGAACCAGTTTTTCGTGTATAACGATTATAGGCCAACGAATGTGCCGACCTGAACTCGCGAACGTCGTAGCCGGCTCTACTTTTCTTTCTTACCACATATAAATACGAGCGTGTCCCACCGTGCCAACGCGATTAAACGCAAACATACTTTTCCTACGATCATCATAAATTTTTGTCTTTTGGGCGAGAACCTGACGGAAATCAGATCTTCTACGCGTTTCTTTGCAGACATTATACGTGCTTATCCGATAAATCTAACGATAAGGTTGATTCTACTTTGGTCTCTCTCTCTCTCTCTCTCTCTCTCTCTCTCTCTTCTTCTCTCTGTCTCTCTTTCTCTCTGTCTCTATCTCTTTCTCTAGTTTCTTTAATTGTCAGATACAATTATATTTTACTATTTATCAACAGTCAAGAACCAAGTCAATTTATAATACTAGATCTCTTCATTCGAGTAATATACTAGCTGTTTCTATTTATTTTTCCTTTACTTCGTGTCCCCTGCTAACGATTTACATTCTAATCAAAAACATCAGTAATCTACACTATATACCATCGTAGGAACAAGTATGTACTACATACTTGTGTAAAAGAGGATCAAAGTAGTCGTCGTACTTATCGAATATTTATTATGTTCTCTTCCTGGGTCAGAGAAAAACAGAGAGAAAGAGAGAAAGAGAGAGAG
This sequence comes from Vespa mandarinia, assembly GCF_050613455.1. NCBI lineage: Eukaryota > Metazoa > Arthropoda > Insecta > Hymenoptera > Vespidae > Vespa > Vespa mandarinia. The sequence continues at coordinate 10,260,243 of NC_140812.1, read as the reverse complement.
AGAAGAAAAAAAGAAAAAAAGTTCAAGCTCAACAGGTTTCAACAAAATCGGTCCAAAATTCTTTGGATCGACCTTGCAACAGTCACAACTTCCGTTCTTTTCGGAGAAAGAGAAGGAGAGAGAGAGAGAGAGAGAGAGAGAGAGAGAGAGAGAATAAAAAAAAAGAGAAAAAGAACAAGAAGATCTATTAAGGTTGACTTCCCAAGAGCCATAGAAATAATTTATCTCGATATATCACGCAATCATTCTTGGTACAAACGACAAGGAAGAAGTTGACCCGAAATAAACAGTGTTTTTTATATCAGAAATAATGAAAATGAAAAGGAATAAAAAAGAACTCGTTTTCGTTGTCAAGTTCTCTTTCTCTCTTTTTCTTTCTTTCTCTATCTCTCTCTCTCTCTCTCTCTCTCTCTCTTTAGAGGAGTCGTCCTCGTCACGACATTGTTCAGGATCGCGTGGCCGATCGCATTGCCAACCACGTTAAGGTGGTGCCGCCGCATTACCCGACCCTCGTGAGTACGCAAAGACAGTCCCAGGAACACGAAGCTTTCGTCGCCTAGTCAGAGAGACCGTAGAAAGAACGTTTGAGAGATATTCCCTGGGTTACGGGATGAAAACCAGTTTCTTCTCTCATCTCGAAAGCGACGCGTGTCTACATAGCTAAGTGTCAACCTCTCTCTCCCTCTCTCTCTCTCTCTCTCTTTCTCTCCAACTATTCCTCCAGATATAATATCACATCTCAAATTCATCTCTACCACCATCCATTTTCTTTTCTATCTCCATCATTCCCTTCCTCCTCCCTTCTCCCTCCCTCTCTCTCTCTCTCTCTCTCTCTCTCTCTCTCTCTCTCTCCAGTGTCGTTTTTATTTATAACCAAAGCGTCCTCGAACTGTTTGTTCCTCTACGTTGCAGCCGGCCAACATCGGTCGCGAGACAACATCTCGTTACTTTCCTACTTCCTTTCTCTTCCCCAGGCATGGGCGAGCACCTGTCGAATCAAAAGGTCGAGACCAGTGCCAAAATGCACTTTCCACGACGTGATATCCTATTCTGGCTACCTCCCAACGACGAAGACGATGACTACAACGACTACGACGACTATGACGACTACGACGACGTTTGAATTCTTTATTATTTTTCCTTAAACTCTGTCGTACCGCATTATGTTGTTGGTATACCCGGAGAGACATTGGGCCGAGGGGGTGGGAAAGAAGTAAAATAACAAGGAGAAACGCAGATTGTTCTTTTACTTTTTCTCTTTTCTTTCTTTCTTTCTTTCTTTCTTTCTTTCTTCCTTCCTTTTTTTTTTTTTTTTTTTTTTTGTTCTTTCCTTTATTTTCGTTGGAAGATACTGAAAGATATCCATTGTCCTAGCGCGTAACTTCGAAAGCGAGTGGACGTGACTCGGTTAGAAAACGAGTTGGTACAAAAGGATTCATGGGATGTTCCTTCCTCACCCCTTCCCATCACAGCCCACTCCCGGTCTCCCAAACGAGATGATGAATCATACGGGATTAACTTCGTTTGTTGTTCATCATCGATATATTTGCCTCGAGTAATCAGGAGAATCTTTCTTCGAGTAATCACGAGCGCCTTACCGTATATACATAAATACAATACAGGCATACATAGATAGATATATTCTCATTGACGACAAAATGTCTCTTGATATCCATAGACGGATTATACGATCTCTATAACCATGTAAATCAAAGCCACAAGCCACAAGAGTGGTGATAGGAAGTAGACAAAGAAGTTCTCTCGTTGTCCAAGCCAGTTTCAAACTACGAAAAATAACGATAAAAGGCAACGAAACGCATCCAGATCGCTTGGGTAGCTTTATCATCAACCCCATGAAGAAACTTCAGCATTCCTCCACGAAGAAGCTAACGTAGTTTAGAACGGTCTAGGTTTAGAACGACGATGGCGGCGTGGCCGAGGAATTCGAATCCCAACCATCTGCTCTAGCTGCTGAGTCTGGTACTTAGAGATGCTCTCTCTCTCTCCTATTTCCCCTCTTCCTTTTACTCCTTCCTTCTATATTCCATCTCTGTATCCTTCTTCTTCTTTCTTCTTCTTCTGCTTCTCTCCTTATTCTTCTTCTTCTTCTTCTTCTTCTTCTTCTTCTGCAGTTGCTTCTTCTTCCTCTTTTCCTTCTTGCCTCCTAAGGCCAGCGTTACGGTGCCGAGTGTCCGGTTAATGCACCTGCGTTACTCACTGTATCTAGCGAGTGGTACAGTACGAAGATAGGAAGAAAGGAAAGGAACGGAGGAAGAAGGAAGAATAGAAGAACACGGTGGACAATCATGGCGCTTCTCTTCTTTGGTATCCGCGTGGGGTACCTCAGGATATACAATCAGGATGACGTACGAAAAGTATCTCCGAAAGAGATCAAATCAAAATTGTTCCAAGTCTTTTTGCTCTTTAAACTTGAGCAATTTCGTAACTCGTTATGCGTGTGAACTTTCAAAGGTAAACGACTCGTAAAATACCGTGAGAAATACAGATGAGAATGGACCATACCGACGTACGGTTTCCTTTCAATGTCATCTTCATTAAAAAAAATTAATAATCTTTTTCACTCTCTTCTTTCTCTCTCTCTCTCTCTCTCTCTCTCTCTCTCTCATTCTCTTTTTTTATCTATCTATCGCTGTCTCTATCTGTGGCACTAGCTCTAATATAAAAGCTTACATTATGGACCGACCAGTTTCAGAGATAATAAACTTTATATACATATATACATATATATGATTTAAAATCGTTTGATTTTATTGGTAAAAACTTTTATTAATGCGTTCTCATCATTTTACTTGATTTTCTTCTTTTGTTAGTTCGTCTAGGCCCCTATAATTTATCGCTTGATTGCAGTTACCGTTTTCGCTTTACGGATGATCGATCTAAATCGTCGGATAAGGAAGAGGGAACGTATCGTACAAACTTTGTGAAAAATTCGGCTAAACTTTCTTCTCGTAGGGGAGAAAACTTCTTTCTTTCTCTCGGAATGAAAAACTCAATCTCAAGGAGAATCTAAAAGAGCAAACGGTAATTTGGATTTTCGTCAAGGAGGATGGGATCAACGATCTCTCTTGATAGTTTCATGGGAGATAAGAGGACGGTCTCGAAAATTACGACGTTCAATTCCGGTATTTTCCTCCTTTTATTCCGTCGCTTATTTACCTCCTCTTAAGTTCTCCCGCGCTATTCCCTTCTATGCACCAATTCATAAAGTCCCTGGAGCGAGCCTAAGCGCTCCACTAACTCCGACTCGGCAAGTCGCTGACCTCGGGGCTCAGCCGTGCGCATCAGCTGCATTTCTCCGTGTACATAGGCCAGTTGCTTGCCGCGATAGTCATGGTAATCCAGCAGAAGAGCCACGAAGAGAGGGTTCTAAAACCACTTCGGATATGGTCGAAGCTATGAGAAAGCTCAGAGAAATATAAGGAAGAGAAAAAGGTGGAAAAGGATAGATAGAACATAGAAGAGTTCGTTTTTAAATTAATCGAAGTAAATATCGTTTCTTTCCCTGAGTCATTTGATGACACGTCGTAAATAAAGAGAAACTTTGAATAAAATGGAAAGAAGACAAAGACGGGCACACGTGCTACCGTAAATGAGTGTCAAATCTGAGAACGTCGATAATTGCAAAGCTAATTATCACGGATTTAGTAATTTGGCGAAGACTCCATGAATGTGTGACCTTGTCGTTCGAAGGGGTCTCTTTTGTTCGCGAATATATGAAAGAGTTAAAGAGGAGAAGGGAAACGAAGAGAACGTGGAAAGGAAGAACTGTGGTTTATTCTTTTCAAAAAGTTTAATGACGATTTCTTTTGATGCCAAAGCAAAGATCCCATATCTGCGGAACTGGCGAATGCTCAATGATGGAAGGTGAGCACAATATAATACTACCTATATGTTCTCTTTCGCTCTCTTTCTCTCTCTCTCTCTGTCTCTCTGTTTCTCGTGCGATAAATGAGCTATAAAGATTGCCTTCGAACAGGAGGAAGGGAAAAATGAAGGATCACCTGTCGTAATCCGTGTCCATCGAGGTCCTTGATTCGTAAAGGTTCTTCGCTCTCTCTCAGAAGCCGCCGGTGTAAATTCTATCAAAGTCTATCTTGCTCTACGACGCGCTACGGACGTACCCCGTACCACCACGGTTACACGTGAAAAGTCACGCTCTGTTGGATTCAGGTATAGTTAGTCTTTGATCTACCGGGTGATCTATTATCATGTTCCTATGTCTCCAACCAAGTTCTTTGTTTTCATATTATCTTCCTGATGAATTTCCATAAAGATTTATCAAAGTTCAGCATTGAATGGTACGTAGGTAGATCGTATAAGACTCCCATTTAAATGCAAAACTACGAAAAAATAACAGTAACGCATTAACCGGAAATATTAATACAATCATTTCCTATCCTCCTGGCCTGATGCCGGGAGTTTCGAAAAAAAAAAATAAAAAAAAGAAAAAAGAAAAAAAAAAGAAAAAGTAAAATCAAAAAGAACATAACAATAAATCCAAGAAAAGCAAAGAAACTTTGTCCGGTGACGCAAGCAAATATAATCGGTAAGGATGACATATTAGAGACAATCAAATGATACGCTTTAAACATTTCATCCTGTATCATTAGGGAAAGAGAGTACGGTGTTCGGTAAGAACGATCATCTATTATAATCTCGAGCATTGAAGCAACATCCTCGAAAATTCGTCGAGAACGTATTGTAAAATATAAAGAGAAATATCTAAAAATAGAAAAGAGAGATCTCTACGCCAATGTACGGTACGATCACGTCTCTTTCGAACGGCGGAAGAGGCTCGTCTTTATCCGTACTTCTCGATCACTCTGTACGTGCACGTATCCCGTACACGCAGCGTGGCCAGCAGAGGAGAGCTCTTGCTATGCCGTTGGCCTATTCGCTCATTCCGAGCTGAGTCACACACAGCGCCGTGTCTCCTATCTTCGTTCCACTCACGCCTTCTCTCTCTTTCTTTGAGAAGAGAAGTCGTGTTGGGAGGGCGCGGGGCCTCCTCCCCACCAGCACCATTACAACCACCAGCTTCCCTCGGCCCTAACGCGCTCGGCCCTTACCGCTTTTACCCCCACCACTAGGGTCCCAGTACTCGGGCCTGTGCCCCTTTCCCGCGGGCGAGAAGGGCCGCAGGCTGACTCTCGGCCGACCCACACCGACTCGCCAACCACCCAGCCGGCCCACTACTCCTTCTCTCTTTTTCTATATAAATGTGTTCTCTTCTTCTCTCTTTCTTTGTCTGTGTACATGTCTCTCTCTCTCTCTCTCTCTCTTTCTCTGTATGTGTATGTATGTGTGTGTGTGTGTTTGTATGCTGCCGCTCGGCTCGAGTTTACCTGGCGTTACCTGCTAGCTCGCAGCCTCAGTTCACTCACGTCACTTCGAGCAACCGGTTCGCTGCTCTCCCGCTCGCGTTCTCCTCTCGTACTTGACTTTAAATACCTCCTTCGGGGCCTGTTCTTTCTCTTCCTCCTTCCTTATTCTTTCTTCTTTCCTTCCTTTCTTTCCCTTACGAAAGAATTCTGTATTTCTTTCTCTTTTCGTCAACGTGTCTCGAAGCACCTGTGGATCCTCGTCGTCGTCGTCATCGTCATCGTCATCGTCATCGTCGTCGTCATCGTCGTCATCATCGTCATACTCTCTTCTCAAAGTGCTGCTTACGTTCAACGAGAGAGGACAGTGAAACGAAAGAGGAAAGGAGGTACTTGGTTGGTGCCAAGCAAGAAGAACAGGAGAACAGATTCTTTTAAAGATATCTCTTTTATCCTTCTCTCTCTCTCTCTCTCTCTCTCTCTCTCTCTCTCTCTTCTTCTCTCCTTATCTCTATCCTTCTCTATTTCTCTCAACTGAGTTAGCTCGTGGGAGATACCTTAGAGAATGGCTCTGAACGACCATCCTAGAACGACGACCATGAGAATGGAAAGCGTTTCGCACGGAGGGCACTCGATTGATATCGATCGGAACGCTCTCATTGCCTCTTTGGTACCTGCCTCGCCTGGTCCTATGAGCATAGCAGGTAACAACGATGACGTTCGAAGACGTAAGCGAGGATTATCGAGAAACAGGTATCGCAAAAAGTATGGGTTCTAAGATGGATGAAGAGGATATGTGTACGTATATACATATACATATATATATATATATATATATATATATATATATATATATATACACTGGGTGTCCCGATTTTATCGAACGCGAATACGAATATCATCTAAATTTTATCGACGATAGATCTATAGCTAGATCTAAAAAATTTATTTATTATCCCATCGTAATAAATCCACCACGATGTTCATTAATAATTTAGATGATAATCGTATTTTCGATTTCGAAGAAAAATCAAATTAATTTTCGATAGTTTTTAAGGGAAAAGGAAGAGAGAAAGAGAGAGAGAGAGAGAGAGAGAAAGTTGGTAAATAAATTTTTTGTCGGCATTTAATCTTTTTTTGTCGGGGTATCTACGTGGTACTTACATAGCCTCGTCGACGATGATCAAGAGGGATAAGAATTCGCGTTATCAAGCACGGAAGTCGACTCGGGAATGTCTTCACGTACGGTAAGATGACACCGTTAAAGGCCGGGCACGTATCGCATGAGATAAAGCATCGCTCGTTGTATCTTCAAAAAGAACGAGAGAGAGAGAGAGAAAGAAAGAAAGACAGAGAAAGAGAGAGAGAGAGGGAGAGAGAGAATCATCAACCCGATTCTCGAGACACATGACGGACTTCTTCGGTAGAAAAATATTCTCGATTTTTCACAACGTTTTAGCCGCAAAAGTCTTAACGGTGTATATCTCGGCTCAGATCGGCGAGCACACGTCGTCGCGAATTACGTCCGACGTAATCCACGATGACACGTCATCCGTCTTTTCAAATCGTTTCGCCTCGGTCAGACAAGATCAGAATTCGGATCGGTAACTTTTCTTAGCCTGGAAAAGAAAATCGCAAATGATTCACACTAAGATCCAAGGTCGCAATGATTGAGATACGATCGTCCCGTTCGATAGTTTTAGGAGAAACGAACGAATCGACTTCCGGATCTCGCGCGTAGTATCTTTTTATCTCCTTCCACGATCACCAGTGAAATCTATTTCTTTACCTCGCTTGGTTTCTCAACGGTTTCTCTTTCTTGCGTATCTCTCCGAGATTTTCATCGGGTCAGCGTCCGCTCGTACAACACCGTTATTCCTCGGCTTCGACCTCGCTGCGAAAAGAACCACCGACTGGCAAAGAGAAAGAGAGAGAGAGAGAGAGAGAGAGAGAGAGAGAGAGAGAGAGAGAAAGAGAGAGAAATCAAGAACGAAGTAAAGTAGAAAAGGATCGATACGGGAAAGCAATACCATTCAAAATTCGCGGCCTCTGTTACCTACTCGTTATCCAATCGAATTTGTATTTCCTGCTTCGCGAACTACAAGTCTCACCGATCATCGTTAAAAAGAAAAACAGAGAGAGAGAAAGAGAGAGAGAGAGAGAGAGGGGGTGAATGGGGGAAGAAGGGAACGAGCGAGTTCCACTCATTAGCGTTGCCTCCGTAATTCGGACTGCGCGCTTCAAATTGCTGCGTAAATAAATGCGCAAGGAAACGTGTCAGGTCATAAATAGAAATACCGCGAAAATTTAATAGTAAATTCTCGTGGTAGCGGTCGTAGCGGTCGTAGCGGTCGTAGCAAAAACTTTTAATTCCGTTTCTCTCGGTATATTTCTCGACGACCTTTTTTCGAGTCATGTCGGAAAATTTTCATTTGGAAAGGAAAAACAAATAAACGAGAAGGAAAAACAAATAAATAAATTATTGCAGAGACAAGAGTTAAAACGAGTAATAATGGTAAAGGAGATCAAAAAAGGAAGAAAGGGATATATGTATATATAGAGAGGTATAAAGAAGTGTATGGCAGGTTACTCGGGAAATCTTGAATGGCAATAAAATAATATGTCGATGATGAGAATTGTAATAGTGTATGATATTTATTGCTCGGTAAAGATAGAGATAGAGAAAGAGAGAGAGAGAAAAAGAGAGAGAGAAAGAGAAAGAGATAGAGATAGAAAAATAAAGAGAGGGAGAGAGAAAGAGAGAAGAGGAGAAAATTAAAAAAGAAAAAAAAGAGAGAGAGAAAAAAAGAAAAAATGTTCCACTCACGATCCATCCACCTCGGTCGGGCGCGCTCTTATAGTAATCGTTTCGCGAGAATTCGCTCGCGTAACGCGAATAGCTTCGTTCGTTTCCGAGAGCAAATCTATGTCGTGATTTAATAAGGTTTCGAAAGTCACGAAGGCACGGAGCAGAACGTTAGGTCCGCTAGAGGAGGCCCCTTTGGTATTTTATTGTTTTCAATCCTTCCCTCTGTCGTCTCTATTCCCTCGCTCTATATTTCTCTCTATCATTCTTCTTTCTTCTAACTCCCGTTCTAACGTTCCCTCGCTCCAGATAACAGATTGCGTCACTTCGTCGTAATCCTTTCGTCGTGGCATCCGAACGTTCCTTGGTTGACGCTTCCGAAAAGTTTTCCTTCTTGGTCCTTTTTTCCTTTACTTTTTCTTTGTCTTTTCCTTTCTTTTTCTTTTTTTTTTTAATTCAAAAATAAAAAAAAAAAGAAAAAAAAAAAAAAAGAAAAAAGAAACGGAAATTCCGAGCGCAAGGCTATTCTCAAAAGAAAAAGACATTCGCCGTAACTCCTTCGATACGATTTACTCGTCAAGGTAGAAACAGAAAAAATGAGAATTCCTTCTTTCGGTAAGAAAAAGACGAAGAAGAAGATGAAGAAGACGAAGACGAAGAAAGAAAGAAAGAAAGAAAGGAAGGAAGAAAAAGAAAAAAAGGAGAAGAGAAAAATCAAAGTGGAACGTAAATCGAATCGTCTCGCGCCGTCCACGGTTGGACCGCGATGCGTTCCTGGCTTAACAGGTAAAAAGATAGAAGTAGACGAAACTAGTCTGGACGATGATGTAGCAAAATTGTACCGTGGGACGACGTTATTTCTCGTGTCTCCTTATCCAGGAACATTCGTCTCTCTCTCTCTCTCTCTCTCTCTCTCTCTCTCTCTATCTCTATCTATCTCTATCTATCTGTTTCTCTATTTCTATCTCTCTTTTCTCTGTTAGAGTTGAAATAAGGCTAAAGGAGAACGCAAGCGCGATCTTTCTCGCCGAGGAACGAATCAACGTGGAATCGAAACGAGTAGAACCGCCGCCGAGTGCGAGAGACGTGCGTAAAAGAAGGGAACCCGTGCGGAGAGATATCACGTGGAACCTGTTCGCCAAGATTCAAAGAGGAAGAGACAGGAGGAGAGGAAAAGAAGAATGAGAAAGAGAGAGATAGAAGAGGAAAAACGTCGGCCCGAGTAAGAGAGAGAGAGAGAGAGAGAGAGAGAGTACGCGTTTCCTTACGGCACGCACTCTCGCCGACGAGAGAACCTTTCTCGCGCACGTGCGAATCGACCGAATACCGCGAACGCTCGGGATTAAAAAAAAAAAAGAAAAAAGAAAAAGAAGAAGAAGAAAAAAAAGGGAGAAAAATAAAAAGAAATAAAAAATAAAAAATAAAAAAAGGAAAAAGAAGAGGAAGAATAAAAGAAAAAAAGAAAAGTATAAACACGTACTTACTTACTACTGCAAAAAGAGAAAATAAAAAGTAACATGTATTCCGCTACACGAAGTATTGATACGTGCGACTTATGGCAAAGAACAAGTGGATTCTCCTGTCAATTTTCCATTTGCTAAATCCGTCATACGTCGTTTTGGTCTTTACCGATGATCTTTTAAAGACAATCTTTTTTTATCTTTATTCTCTTCTTTTTATCTTTTCCTTTTTCTATTTTTTCCTTTTCTTTTCTTTTTTTTTTTTTTTGTTTTCTTTTCTTTTCTTTTATCCTTCCTTTTTTCAAATCGTTTAGAGATCATACCGACGATCGGAATTATTTTTACTGATACACCGGACGAACGTGACACGTGTGAATATATTTAAAAACACGTACACCTGTTACATATTTCAATAATAGATATTATTAAATATAAGATTTATAGTTCATACACATTATCCATCCTCATTATGGATTCAAGATAATTACAAATGTATATTCATTGACGCGTTCATTTTTCATCGACGAAATAACGTTAATTGATAATTGTAAATATGCGGATACAGACGACGAAAGAAAGGAAAAAGGAGAGAGAAAGAGAAAAAAAAAAGGAAAAAAAAAAAAGAAAGATAAAGAAGAAGAAGAAGAAGAAAAAGAATGAAGATACGACGAAGCTCGTTAAGTGCGACAACGTCTAAGTTGATCCATAATCGATCTCTTCGCATCGCCGTCCCTAAGAAGCTTGCCAAGGTTAGCACCCTTATTACCAGCAAATCGAAGCTCGCTTCGTAAATCACCGACGCGTGGGCTGACGTGGCGAAGAAAAGGATGACGGACATAAAAACCGATCGTCGTCTCTTCGTGCGGTTTGCGCGTGTAAGTAGACGAGCTCTTTAAAGTTCTCCCGATATAAATAACTTTAGAATTATCGTCGTTTTCTCTCGTATAACTACTTCGCACGTTAAGATGGATTATTAAAAGATCCTTATTATACTACTTCCTGGTATAGATTAAAAATGATAAAATCCTCTTTTCCTTTCTTTCTTTCTTTCTTTCTTTCTTTCTTTCTTTTTTTCTCTTTTTTTTTTCACGATTAAACAAGCCATTCGGAAGAGTTAGTAATTATTCCTCTTTCAAATACAGACGTTGGAAAGATCGGAACACCGTTATTTCAGTATCTTATCTTCCTCTTTCTGTCTCTGTCTCATCTCTCTCTCTCTGTCTCTCTCTCTCTCTCTTTCACTCCTTATTTTTCTTTCTTCAGTTCTGAAAGATTCGAATGAATCGTGAGAACAGAAACGACAAGACGACCGGAAGAACGTCTTGAGAACTTAGATAGAACGAACGCTTGCGAAATAAAGAAAGAATCGCGGATGCACATATACCAGATTGTAAAACGTCTCTACGCGTGAAGAAGATGCGCGCACGATGTGAGATTCGAATCGTGAGAACACCGCAGGAAAACTCGAATAAACGAAGTAACGTCGAACGGACGTAAGCTAGACCGCGGCTTGTTGTTGGCTTTCTCCGTTTTACGAGCAAATCCTTTCGCGGTGATGGTGGTCGAGACTTGCGAATAGAGTTGGGAGATCGCGTCGGTTACAACTTGTGTTGGCTTTGATTTCAAAGAGAAGAAAAGAGATGAGATGATGCGAAGGAAAGAGAAAGATAGAGTGATAAAGGGAAAAAGAGAGAGAGAGAGAGAGAGAGAGAGAGAGAAGTTCCTCGTGGAAAAGGACGACGAGTTTTTCGATCGAATCGAATTTGGATTCTTTCGTTCAGATTTCAATCGAGAAGTATGTGTATGTGTAAGAAAGAGAGAGAAAGAGAGAGAGAGAGAGAGAGAAAGAGAGAAAAAAAATAAGAAGAAAACTTGGAGGTAATTTCTTCGGCAAGATTAGCGGTCTCGAAAGTGCCTAACAAACAATCGAAAGCACTTGGCACGAAACAAGCACGGTAACGTGGGGGCTATGCGATCGACCTCAAGATCTTGCTCGTAATCGATTCGCTTTAGCACACTGTGACAACGGCCTTTAACGTCTCGACTTAACTCCGGTGGTGGTTAGCCGTGGGAATTCGATTTAATTCTCGTTGGAATGGGGAATAAGATGGGAGGACGGGCGGGGATACGAAGAGAAAGAAAACGAACAGAAGAGAGACAGAGAGAAAGAGAGAAAGAGAGAAGAGAAAGAAGAACGAAGAAGAGTAGACAACGAGAAGCCCATCGAATAAATGGAATCGGTGAGAATGATTCGAGGGTGGGAGAGAGCGTATCGAGATGGAAGAAAAGAAAAGAAAAATATAGGTATAGAAAGAGTAAGAACGTAACGATGAAAGAGAGAGAAAGGGAGAGAGAGAGAGAGAGAGAGTATATACGAGTACACGAAGAATGATGCCGAAGGAAGAAAAGAGGAGGAGGGCATGAAGGACGAGCAATGGAGAACGTTCGCGGAGAACGAATCGTGGTGGCGCACAGTCGCGAGATTCAGCAGACACCGCTTCCGGGAAGAACCGTCGATCCGTGACGGAAGAGTAAGAAGGAGAGAGAGAGAGAGAGAGAGAGAGAGAGAGAGAGAGAGAGAGAGAGAGAGAGAGAGAGAGAGAGATTACCGACATGGGCAAAACGCAAGGAGCGTGGAATCCGCGCGACGATCGTTTCTTCTTCTTTCTCCTTTTCTCTCTTTCTCTCTCTCTCTCTCTCTCTCTCTTTCTTCTCTCCTCCTTCATCTTCTCTTTCACTTGTCGGCTCTTCTTTCGATCTTAACTCGAGAGAAGGAAACGAAAATATCCTCTCGACTTGCCACGAAACGTGTCTCCTCTTTGTTGCAAGCCGACAGATATCTTCTTCCTCTCTTTCTATGATCGAGAGAACGAATTTTTCTTTTCCTTTTTCTTCTTCTTTTCTTTTCCTTTCCTTCTCTTTTTTCATTTTCTTCTATTCTATTTTTATTATCATTATTATTATTATTATTATTATTATTATTATTATTATTATTATCATCTTACCTTTTTTTTTTTTCTTTACTTTTGTTCTTTTTAATTCATTTTATTATTACACATGTAAACTCCTCCTCCGCAACACCTCCCTTCCTGTCCCCCCCCCCCTACAATCACTATCACCATCGCCATTACCAGTACCCACACCATCAACACAAACCTAAGATTTCACCCTTTTGTCAGATTGTAATGAAGGATATAAACAAGGGCGAGCACATAAAGCTCGATGTAAAATATCGATTCGCTAGTGACGAAAATACGTGACAAAGGTTCGATCACGATGCAAGAAACCAATGGTACTCTGTTCTGCATGATCGATGCTATCGCACAAACGCGAACGAGACCGTCGTCGTACCTTTTACAAATCGCTCGTAAATGTTCGAGATAAGAAAATTCGCTGCTCCGAGTTTTGCCTTTCCCCTCTTTGCTTTGAGAATACGACTTTGAAATAATAGACCGCGATAAATCGCGAGTCGAAGTTTAACACGTTGAAGTATTTATTTCTTTTTTTCCTTTTTTATTTGTCGTTGTTGTTGTTGTTGTTGTAGTTGTTACTGTTATTGTTGTTTTCTTCTTCAGAAACTGGATATCTTCTACGACGAATTTTTCAAGCAAAGAGAACGATAAGAAAGAAATACTATTTTTCATGGAAGACCTTCTTCTTTCTTCTGGCTTGGATTCTGTAAATGGCACTGGAAGAATTCACGGGGGTTTTAAGCGATTGGCCCGTGGAGCTCCCGTGTCATACACAGCGTCCGGCCTTCCAACGTTGCAATTATATCGTTCTGCCGATAAGGAACACAAAAACCGGAAAAGAAATTACCTGGCCGTCGTCATTGTTTCGCATAATCTCTATCGGTTCATTCAAATACGAAACTTTCTTATTTATCAGCCCTTTGGACCGAAGTTATATTGAAGATATGAGAAAAATCGATTCGATTCAACAGAGATTCGAATGAATCGAATCGCGGCAATCGAGGTTCATTGAATCTCGATAATATCATATTCTTTTGGAATCTTCAATGACATCGCATGTAAGTATACTAACACATCTACATATTTATCAATTGCACCCGATGCCGATAATTTAGTCGATTTTTTCTTTTCTTTTTTTTTTCTTTTTTTTTTTTTTTGTTGATCTTGCAACGTAACCATTGATCGGCCGATATCTTTCGGATAAATCGGGTCAATTTTTCATGAGACTCGTAGGGGGCTCATCCGGTCGTCCACGTGGATATTCATTCGACTTAGCAACGAGGAGAAACGAGCAACGACCTCCGTCTCGTCGGAAGGCACGCAGTAGCGGCTCGACTTTACTCGATTCGAAAGGATGGAAGGTGTAATACCATGGGAAGAAAAGAGGGATAGAAAGAGAGAAATATATATATATATATATATATATATATATATATATAGAGAGAGAGAGAGAGAGAAAGAGAGAGAAGAAGAAGAAAAACAAATAAAGAGGGAAGAAAGATGGCGAACTCGCTGGAGTCTACATTTACTTTTCTTTGGAAAAAATTGAAGGCTAGCAAGCGAGATATGGCGTTCGGTCGATGGCAGGTGGACTGGCATGGAATCGATATTTGAATGCAAGGTGAGTAACGCGATCGCGAGTTTAACTCGTGTCGAGAAGGGCTACGTTAACGGTGTCCGTCGTTTTCGTAAGGTAACATAATATTTTGTAAGCGCGAAGTTAAGCCGCTATAGAGAGTCGATAACATAATGTACATACATACAATGACACACACACACACACACATATATATATATACACAAAGCTAACCATATAAGTAAGAACCATACTTTGAATTTTATTACCGAAGGAAGGAGTTTAACCATTTTACGAGGGTGTCTCTGTCGGTTAAATGTTCTTCTTTAACAGTACTACTAGTAAGTTCGAAATCCTCTTATTTAACAGACCAACGGATAGATACGCTCGTCCACATCTTCTCTTTCATTCTTCATCGTCTAAATGAGGATCGTTATGAAACATCCTTTTTCCTTGCTTTCGACATTATTCTAAGCATTAGGTCGACGCTATCTATATCTCTCTCTCTTTTTTTTTTCTTTTTTTTTTTATCTAACAACGCTCGATGTTTTTTTTTCTTCTTTTCTTTTTTCTTTGTTCCTTCTTCTTTCTTATTCTTCTTCTTCTTCTTCTTCTTCTTCTTCTTCTTCTTTTCTGTTAACCTCATTGTAATGAATCAGGTATCAACGTCGCTCAAATATTACCATCTTACCAGATTTATTTTATTTCGACTAATGTTATATTTTTTACGTATCTTTACAAATACGTACATACGTGTGATTATATTTCGTTTCATTTTAAAGATAGAGATAACTCTAACAGAGAAACGAAATATATTATCTAACCGTTTCTCTCCTACAACGACTTCCTCCGTCTTCGTTACGTAAAACGTGCACGGAAAGATAAGTACTAATAAAGTTGCTTCATAAAATAATGCAAAGTATGTACGTACGATTGGGTGGGATGGAATGGTTGTGGGAGGGGTAGGTAGGTGAGGGACAAGAACAAATGTCGACAGTATAGGAATACGAGGGGAACCCTTCGTTGTTTTTTTTGTTTTTTTTTTTTCTTTCTTTTTCTTTTTCTTTTTCTTTGACGAAGAATTTTCGTAGACTCGCGAATATAACGGAGATGAATTTTACGAAGACCGACAACGACGACGCGAATTACTCGCATGGAATACACGATCGTTTGGAATTTGCGAGGCTACCGTACAAACCTCATGGAGGACAATCGACGGATTCGACGAAGTATGTATCATAATAGCGGCGCTTTGATTGCCCGTTGCGTCACACCTGTTGCCACATAAGCACCTATGTATAGAACGCATACATATACATATAAACGCCACGTGATGACAACGACCGTGAAAAGCCTCGTTTCTCGACGTTGATTATATCGACGATCTCGTGCGATCGATCGATGCGGAAAAAAGAAAAAAAAAAAAAAAAAGAGAAAGAAAAAGCTAGAATGAAAAAAAAACTTTTTTCGTTAATACATTTGTATCTAACAAAGCAAAAACGAAAAAAAGATAGAGAGAGAGAGAAAGAAGGTTCTGCTGTAAAGAAAAGAAAAAAAAAGAAAAAAGAAGGAAAAAAAAAAGGTCGACTGGAACAGAGCAACGATTAAATTTATTTATTTTCTTCTTTTCTTTCTGTTTTTTTTTTTTTATTTTCCCTTTTTTTCTTTGCAACGTTCGAAAAACGTATTCCTATTTCTCTATCGAACTAAAACTATGTTCGTATCTTTCAAAAGGAAATTGAGATAAAGAAAGAGAGAGAAAGAGCGAGAGCGAGAGCGAGAGAGAGAGAGAGAGTGTGAGTGTGAGAAAGAGAGAAAACAAAAAAAAAAAAAACATGTATGCGCTACACCGAGCGTAAAAAAAGTGTCTCCGGTGATACTTGGAAATCCGCTTGTTTTAGGGCCTGACTTTTTAAAGTCCGATAACGATCACGCGTTCATTTCCGTTAGCCCTGAAGCGGGCTTCCGGTGTCTCCCACGCCGTCACGTAACCGCTCCCCGTTGATTTTGTAAACGTCATCATCGTATCTTATCATTGGTCAAATGACGGGGCTCCATTCATGGAAAATAATTATAACGATTTAAAAACATGAAAATTGTTAAACGAAATATTTATTTCGTTGTTTATTCGGATAAAAGAAAAAGAAAGAAAAAAAGAGGATGAAAAATATGATTGAGAAGAAGTAAGAAAACGTTTTATAAGAAAAATTGATAAAACTCGTTTGAAATGAATCTTAGCAATTTTCCTACAATCGAAAAGAATGATCGCCATTTTGCGAGATAGTTGACCTGAGAAAGGAATTTTTGTCGATCGTCATCGTCGATAAAACACCTCGGTATTCGATCGTGCTCGCTTCTCTCAGGAATCTTTCGATCTTATTGTTCGTGGGCAGCAAGGCAGAAAGCGGTGCTTCCGGTTTCAGGTTGGCTTGTGCACGTTTGCTCGGACGAACGGACAGGCCTGGCTGCATCCTGATCGTCCCAGGTAGACACCTGCTCCACATTTTGTGTATAAATCGAGCCAAGGTCTCGACTTAATGCGTCGTGCCTTTTTCTGCCCTCGAACGAAACATCTTTCTCTTTTTCTCTGAAAAAAAAAAAAAAAGAAAAGAAAAGAAAAAGAAGAAGAAGAAAAGAAAATAACAGGTTCGTCTGGAAAGAAATCGACGTGTCGAATAAATACCCCCTTAAAAAAAAAAAAAAAGTTTCTTTTTCTTTTATCACTCCTTTCTTTTCTTTTCTTCTTTTCTTTCCTTTCTTTCTTTCTTCTTTTTTTTTTCTTTTCTTTTCTTTTCTTTCCTTTTATCGAGATCAATCCTTCCGATGAACATTTGTTATTTAATATAAATCTAAATTGTTCTAATTTGTTTTTCGCTCGTTCCGCAGATGAAAAAGAAAAGAAAGGAAAAAAAGAGAAAAGGAAAGGAAGAAAAAAGATGGAAAGAAAATAAATAAAAAACCGGTCAACGTCCGTCTTTCGAGCAACGAGATTGGACTCATTTGAAAATTGTCGCAGAACAGGAAGAGGATAACTCGCTACGGAACCGGAAGTTGTCGCCGGCCTCGTTACTGGGAAACTTGAAAAATATTGTAGATCATGAGTTCCCTGGGAACCACCGATCCGACCTACGCGCCTTCACACGCGCGCTCGTGCGTGCGTGACACGCGAACGGCCATGACTAGCCCCCCCCACCCCTTCCTCCCCAAGAGAAAGACCCGAGTAAGTGTTCACTCTCAGTACAGTCAGTTTCATAAATCATCGGAGAATCGCAAAGAAGGATCCATTGGATCCGTAATCCTTAACAAAAAGGATACTCTTCGAAATGGAAAAAAAAAGGGGGGATTTTTCTTTTCTTTCTTTCTTCATCTTTTTCTTTTTCTGCCTTTCTTTCTTTCTTTCTCTTTTTTTTTTCTTCTCTTTTTCGTCGGTGTTGAAAAATGACCATATAATTTCATGGAAGTGGTGTAAGGACAGATTAAAAAAAAAAAAAAAAAGAAAAGCACGATCTCATGCTGAGAAAGTAGTTTTCGTTATTAATCGTGTTAAAACTTGAGAAAGAGAGAAAGAAAGAGAGAGAAGTCGTTACCAGCAGATTCTACGGATTCGCGAGAGCAGACACGTATATATGACATAATCCAGATGCTCTGCTCCAAATGCATTATTCATCTTCCATGAAATCATGCACGAGTAGTGAGTGGCACGATACGAAACCCGTCTCCGCATTTAAATACAATTCTCCGGGTTATTATTTAGCGCGTTAAAAGCAAATTATGGATCACCGAGGGCGCCTTTTCTATCGTTAGACGTTACTTACGTGGCTCATAATTCACGGGACTTATCTTTATGATGGGTGAGTAACGTGTCGGTGGTCTGGTAACAATGGAGAAAGCCATGAAGGACCCGAACGAATCCAACAACAGGGAGTTCGCACTTGGAGCGAACGATCGTGCCACGTCATCGAATTCGTTCCTTTTGTTAAAGCTTAACATTTTCTTTTCTTTTTCTTTTTCCATTTTGTTTTGTTTTTACTTTCTTTTTTTTTTTTCTTTTCCTTTTTTCTTTTTATATCTTCTTCCTATGTCCAAATTGTCGTTTCCTTTTCTTTTCGATTTCTTTTCATTGCCAATTATTACGATCAAGATATATATATATATATATAAGATAATTTCTGAATCTATCTCGCATAAAAGACGCAGAAAGTACGAACGTTTGATAATCTCTGAGCGAATTGATTCGAATTCAAAAATACTCGAGACTCGTAGGTAATTTATAAATCATAACAGTTGGCCATTCTCCTTTCAGTTTTTAGCCACCAGACACGGACTTGATCGACATCCAGAATCGTAGGCGTTATTGGACGTCATCGAGTGCCACGTGTCCTTGAGAAATTGGAAGATTCCTTTAAGGAAGATTCGACGTATTATTATAATCGATAATTACTGTTAATCACCTACGTATTCTCTTTCTCTCTCTCTCTCTCTCTCTCTCACTTTTTTATTTTTTCTTCTTTTTTTTTTTTTTAAATAATCAAATGTGATACCGAATACGTCATCGATACTGTCCCACGCGTATCATATATCCGAACAAGATGGAAACGAGAGAAGATTCTTCCTTGCATCTTCCGTCTCGTTTGACGAACACAAAGATACACAACGATATTCGAGGACATAAGCGATGTTTACTCGTTGAACTACTTTTGCCCATTTGCTACTACGAGAACGTTTTCTACTATGAACGCTCGTACCATCTCGGAACTCATTAATCTTTAACAACCACCCGATACGATGTTCGTTGTAAAGTATAAATATTGTGAAGATAAATAAGAAGCCAACTTTATTCGGCCGAATATTTTTACCGAATTATTAAGGAGAAAATGAAAAAAAAAGAAAAAAAAAGAAAAAAAAAGAAAACACTCGCGCACGCGCACGCACACAGGCACGTACGCACGCACGCAAGCAAGCATGTGCACAAAAGACAAGGGAAAAAAAAACACGAATAAGCATGAAAAACAAAACAAGAAAAGAAAAAAAATTACGAGTCTCTCTTCAAAAAGATACCGATTGTACACGGCTCGCTTCGTCTTGTGGCATGCGATATTAATGAGACTTGAATTTTAAAAAATGGTAACACAGAAGAGTGAAAACGTTTGGATCCGAAGGATGTCATCCACACTTTCTCGATGGACGTCATCGTCGAACAAGTAGCCAAAAATAATTTTAACCGGAACAAAGGGGTTAACGTTTCATCGCGTTTAGTTGTTTATACGGATTTTTACACTTTACAGTTTGGGGTAATAACGTTTCTTTGTTTTTTAGATTCTGGTCAGTAAGAAAAAGAAGAAGAAGAAGTAGAAGAAGAAGAAGTAAAAGAAAAAGAAGAAAAAGAAGAAGAAGACAAGCAAAAAGAAGATGAAGAGTAGAAATTGTCTGTGATAATCCTGGGAACAATATGGTCTACCAACGAATGATCTTAAAACGATCTTTCAACATTAGAAGAAGAAAAAGAAGAAGAAGAAAAAGAAGAAGAAAAAAAAGGTCGAGAAAGAGGCAAAGGTGGATGAGAATATATGCACTCGCATAAAGCTGGGGAAACATAATTGGAGTCACTTCTCTTGACATAGAATGAATCTGCAAAAATGATTCTGGGAAGCTATTATTTCCAGTTCGGTTACGTTAATAATCCCCAACAGAAAGAAACGTAAACGATTAGAACGATACAGCACGAAACAACACTTTCCAGGGTCATTTCTAGAAGATCCATGATAAGACGAACTAACTTTCGATCAAAAGAAAAAATTTTATCATATGTTCGGGATGTTCAATAAACTTAATATCAACTGATGGACTTTTTCTCTCTCTCTCTCTCTTTCTCTCTTTCTCTCTCTCTCTCTCTCTCTCTTTCTCTCTTTCTCTCTCTCTCTCTCTTTTCACATTGACAACTTATGCGTATATGTTAGCTGCGTGCTCCAATCGTATGACATATCTTAATTGCATGCGACCCGACATTGCGATTCTACTTAGCATCGAGCACTTTTATTATTTATAATTATAGTATCATCGAAAAAGAGAAAAAGAAAGAGAGAGAGT
>NC_140812.1:10132500-10235000 GCF_050613455.1 Vespa mandarinia | reverse complement strand
CTTCTTTGAAACTTAAAACAAGCTTTTGGATCGACACCAAACTGTTCGAGTGTCCACGATGTTAAAAAAAAAAAAAAAAAAAAAAAGAGAGAGAGAAGCAAAAAGAAAAAGAGACAGAGAGAGAGAGAGAGAGAGAGACAGAGAGAGAAGAAAGAAGGAATAAGAAAAAAAGAAAAAAGAAAAAAAAACAACCTATAGAACTTGATGGCCTGACACTCGAGATCCAAGTAAAACACGCACGTCTCAGGAACGATTTTCTCTCTTACACACACTCTCTCTCTCTCTCTCTCTCTCTCTCTCTCTCTCTCTCTTTCTCTCTGTCTCTCTTGGGTATTCGCGTTCAATATTCGCACACGAACCAAAAATAATTTATGGGACCCTCGTCGTCCTTCCTTGGAAAATAGACTTAACGTTTTTCGTGCTATGATGTAGAAGCATATACGTACAATGCGTCCAACATAGAAATATATATACATATGTATATTCTCACATGGCAAAAGGGAAGATATATATTCGTTAAAAAGAAAAAAAAAAAAAAAAAAGAAAAAAAAAGACACAAAAAGAAATAGAAAAAAGATTAAAAAAAAATAAAAATAAAATGAAAGAAGAAGAAGAAAGAAGAAAGAAAAAAGAAAGAACATAAATCACCAATGGTGAATACATTCAGATTTCTTTTTCTTTCTTTTTTTCTCTTTTTTTCCCGATCATCGAGTCTTAAAAAAAAAGAAAAAAAAAAAGAAAAAAATCAAATGTAACGAGGAATGATTTATCGATGAACGAACGTGAAAGAGAGAAGATAGTACATAGATTAACAATATACATTTATAATCTCTCTCTCGAAAAATGATCATCGTACGGTCTTTATTATAAAGATGGTCGTATTTAAAGAGCACCTACGCCATCGCCGGAAATTCGGTACGCGTCGCCGTTCCGTCGATCGACACCTGTTGTCAGCTGTCGTTGGCAGACCTCGGTGGTCGTTACCGAGCGAAAGGCAGATACACGAATGTTCCTTCACGAATCTTCCTGTCCGTATGCTGCCAACTTCGTTCGACCTATCTATAGAAAACAGCACCGATTCTAAACATAGTCATTTCTCGATAGTGTTGCCTCGATAAAAACAACACCGAGAAAGAAAGAAGAAGAGAGAGAGAGAGAGAGAGAGAGAGAGAATGTATGTGTATGCGTATATTTGCAATGAAGCGATTAATTTGTTTGCCAAATTCGAGATGTTATTTTTCCCTTTTCTATCTTCCCCTAATCAACACCGAACACCACTATCACCTTTATCTTCAAATACCTTTATCACTCCTGCCGAGACGCTGTTCGAGCTAATTAGTCACGGTGCGTTAAACATCGCTAACTTTGATCACGATCATCATCTTTGTGGGAAAGCGTGCGATAAACCAGTTGCGTGCGCTAAATGCTCGACTCGAATTTAAACGAACGGAGAAAGCGTTAATAATGAGGTGTCGTTACGAGTTACTTCGTCGAGTAACTTTTCGTTTTCTTCTTTCTCTCTTTCTTTCCCCTCTTGATTTTCCCTTTTCTTTTCTTTTCTTTTCTTTTCTTCTCATTATTCAAGAACGTCTATCAAATATTTTTTTTGCAGGTACGGGAACATTTGGGAGAGTAGTATTATGCAGACATCGTGGAAAACCTCTCGCTTTGAAGATACTCTCTATGGTCGACGTGATCAGGCTGAAACAAGTCGAACACGTTCGCAACGAGATCACGGTACTAAAGGAGGTCAATCACCCCTTCATAGTCAACATGTAAGCATAGGTATCTTTTGCCCGTACGTTCTAAGGCATATTAGAAAAGTCAAAAGAAAAGTTTGTATATAATACATATATTATTGTTATTATCGATCGTTTATGTATTATTAATTATTTAAAAATATTATATATTACAGTCTCATAATATATAATAATATATATATATATATATATATATATATATATGATACTATAAATATTATATATTATAGTATCGTAATAAATGTATAAACTTTTATGAATCATTTATTGATTTTATCTAAGATTTTATTTAAGAAAAAAATTTCTTCATTGATTCACTTTAATATCGATTAAATGAATATGAAATTGCGGATATGTACATATGTAAGTCGTAAAGATAGAAGATACCAAAGAAGAGAAAAGCGTAACGTAGAAATCGAGCAAAGCGATATCGTCTCGTAGTAACTCGATTCGCACTATTAAATAGCTATTAACAATCCATAGTGAAGGAAAGCAAAAGGAGGACGAGAGAAACGATCTCTTAGCCAATTGTCTCTCTCTCTCTCTCTCTCTCTCGCTCTCTCTCTTCCTTTCTCTCTCTTTATTTTTCAGGCTTTGGAGCGGTAGAGACGAAGCCAGACTCTACATGCTATTCGAATTCGTAGCCGGTGGCGAACTCTTTTCTTATTTAAGAGCAGCCGGAAGATTTTCTGGACCAACCAGTTGCTTTTACGCGGCTGAAATCGTCTGCGCATTGGAATACCTTCACAGCAAACACATAATTTATAGAGACTTAAAACCAGAAAATCTACTTCTCGATAGTCAAGGACACCTGAAAATTACCGACTTTGGTTTTTCGAAGAAATTAACTGATAGGTGAGATCGTTAAATCTATTTTTTTCTTTTTTTTTTTTTGTTCTTTTGTCGTAAAAAAAAGTAAACGCGAAAAAAAAAAGGAAAAATAATAAAAACATCGTCTCTCGTCCTCTCGATATATACTTCGGTCTATTTTTCTACGCTCATAATAATCACCTTTCATTCTATATTATTGCAAACGATCAACTCGTTGATTGTACTTAATTATATCGTAATTTGTCACTTAAAAAATTTCTAATCTCCTTCTACGTTATTTAATAACGTCGTTAATTTTCAGAACTTGGACTCTTTGCGGTACACCGGAATATTTGGCGCCGGAAATCATTCAAAATAAAGGTCATAACAAAGCTGTTGATTGGTGGGCCCTTGGTGTACTGATTTACGAAATGTTGGCTGGATTCCCACCGTTTTTCGATGATAATCCATTTGGAATATATGAGAAAATACTCAGCGGTAGGATAGAATGGCCTAAACACATGGATCCCATTGCTAAAGATCTCATCAAGAAATTACTCATCGCAGACAGAACGAAGAGATTAGGAAATATGAGACAAGGAGCTGAAGATGTTAAGAGGCATCGTTGGTTCAAGCTAGTAGAATGGCCCTTGGTAATTTCATTTCCTTTCATTTTTCTTATTCTAATCATTGGATTTTATCGCACGAACAAATTATTCATTTTAATATACGAACGAATCACGAACAGGTACCTCAAAGAGCTTTGACACCACCGATAAGGCCAAGAGTGAAAGCACCTGGTGATCCTAGTTGTTTCGATGATTATCCTGAAACCGATTGGCGTTCTCAACCACCTTTACCACCTGACCAACTGGCACTCTTCCAAGACTTTTAGCCAAATTCTAAGGAGATACTAAAGTATCTCCTACAGATCGGTGATACGTTTCTATCATTTTTACAAGTTCAATTCATAAGTTGTTAGAATATATATATATATATATATATATATATATATAAAATATATATGTAATAAATATATAGTATATATATATATACATAATTCTAATATAAATGTTGGAATATATATAATTCTACTATAAACGTTGAAATATGTATAATTCTGATATAAATGTTAGAATATACATTATATATGTATATATATATATATATATATATATATATATTTTTGTCGTTGAAATCTCGTTCTGTAAAAATTATTTTCTAAGAATAATTTCCACAAGAAGCGGACGATTTCTTATATTGTAAATAGGCATATTTTTATATCTGAACGCAACCATTAATTTATTTGTACGTTCTGTTTAAGCTTAGTTGATGTTTTAAAGCAAATTTTTATCAACAGTTGTAAATAAAAGATCGGTCGTATTAAACGACGATCACAACCTGACTCATAGATATTATCTTTTTATATGATTCATAAATTAATGCTCTACTAGTTCATTAGAATAAGATACGTTTAACGTAGCTAATTATTATCTTAATGTTATAAATTATAAATATTTTAAATATTAATGCGCGCAATAGCGATTTGAAACACGATAATACAGATCTCAAGGATACTTTAAATAATTTATTTCTAAAGAGAAAATATATAAATACGATTGTTGCACGCCATATTCATGGCATATACAAACAAGAACCACATTCGATTAGAGTTGAACGGGAAGAAGTTAAAGTCACTAATAAATAAATATGCCGAAAACAATTATGGTAATTTAATTATTGCAATAATTTTTATATATATATATATTTTTTTTTTGTTTTGTTTCCATAACAATTATATCAATGATCTAATTAACGGAATGTATTTTTTCAGGTAGAATTGAATATCGATGAAAAAATAAAAAAGGATATACCTGACGTCAAGAAGATCAATGATCAGAAGAAATTGAAAAACAAGTCAACTCTTATTTCAACAAACGCCAATCGTAAAAAACGCATTGCCCGAAAGATACTTCAAGATTTCACTGATTCTAGTTCGTTACATGGTGTAAAATATCTTGGAATGCAAGCTATCGTTACCAGTTACGTGGGAAAATTTATATGGCTTTGTACAATGATCACTGGAATCGTCGGTCCGTTTTTTGAACAATCAAATTTTATAGATAGTTAAGAAATATAATTGACATTTGTCAAATTTCAATGTATATGTATATATACATGTATGTATATTAACAGGTATAGATATAATGTTGAAAAAATTGTTGCACCGTTTGGATGAAAATCCGACAGAATTTTTCGTAAAAACATTTCATGCACCGATATTTCTCGCCGCATTTCCTGCTATCACAATTTGTCCTAGCAAACTGACTATGCTAAAAACGCAAATGGATTTAATGCGGCATATAAAATTGCCTGAAAATATGAGTATCGAGGAAGCGATGGTTTTCGTCAGGTAAATAATGTAATTTTTGTATTATAAAAAGAATATGCCAAACGAACCGATTTTTGTAGATATCATAAAAATGAAAAGAAAATGATATCTATTAAAAATGAATTCTCCTTCACAGATATGGAGCTGAGATAACCATATTGGAATTTGGAAAAAACGATGAACATTTAAAAAAATTTAATGCATTTTTAAAAGAGAATAAATGGAAATTAATAGATTTTTTGAAAATATTCAATCCTTGTGAAAATATGATCGAATCGTGTTGGTGGCACGAAAAGAAAATAAATTGTACTGATTATATAAAACAGTCTTATACCAATAACGGAATATGTTGTTCTTACAATTATTATTTGGAGCATCTTATGACATATAAAACGTAAGTTATCGATAGTTAAAAAATAAGATATCTAAATCATATAATTTTAAATATTATCTTAATATATGTAGACGTTATCAAGAAGTACCTGTACTTCGTACGACTCGTTCTGGATCAAAATCTGGTCTGACCATAATATTCAATCGTGATTTATTCTTCGAAGATAATAAAACAAAAATTACGAATTTCGTAAACAATATAAAACTTTTGGTACGATATTGAATCGATTTATCTCGGTTATACTTACATTAATATTCTTTTCTTTTTTTAATTTATTTTTTTTCTCATTTTATAGGTTTATATTCATCACACTTTGAGTTATCCAAACGCCGAGACTATTGGATATACTTTGCAAAAAGGAGAAGGATTAATGGTTAATTAATATGCATGTTTAATTATAATATATAACGATACTAAATATTTTATGATCATTTTAACGTCTGATTTTTTTAGCTGGAGGTGCAACCGATTATTAAAAAAAAACCATCAACTCTTTATCACGAATATTTCAATGGTATTTTACAACCTGATTGCATTTTAAATTCCGAAAAAAGTCAATTACGCTTTTTCATCGAATATCAACAATCAAATTGCTTTGTTAATTGTTTGATCAGAGATATATACAATGCGTGCGATTGTCTTCCTTACATTTATGCACCAATGGCAAATTATACTTCACTCCCGGTAATCAATTAATTATCTCATATTATCAAAATCGATATATAATATAATCTTTTTTTTCTTTCTCTTTTTTTTTTCTTTTTCAGTTATGTGAATTGGATGATAACAAGTGCTTGTATAAATACATGAAACGTAAAAAGTCGATGAATTATGACAATTGTTTTTGTGTAAATCTTTGTGAAGATACAACATACCAAATATCGTCGATTAAATATTTATTGAAAGAAACACCATTATCTTTATCACCGATTTAGTAAGTTTTTACACGTTTATACCATTGGATCATAAAAAAATGTTTTTAATACTTATTAAAAATATTAAAAAATCTTTTTACGATGTTTAAAATAGCTAATAGCTTTAATAGCTTTTATATAATCTCAAAAGTGAGCAATTCAAATTTCACATCGATATTTTTACCAACATGTGTTCTACGTCAAACGTATAATAAGAAAACTCGTTCGTAATAAAGCCTTTCGTAATAAACCTAGAAAACTAGTTCATAATAAACTTTCGTAAAGCTAAATAGTTTCTAAAGCTA
Source organism: Vespa mandarinia (assembly GCF_050613455.1). NCBI lineage: Eukaryota > Metazoa > Arthropoda > Insecta > Hymenoptera > Vespidae > Vespa > Vespa mandarinia. Next base: position 10,228,425 of record NC_140812.1, on the reverse strand, counting down.
GATAGTTTCTTAACTCGGAGATACCTTTGGTGAAGGGAAATAATATTATTAATTGAAATATCGAAGGAAAATAATTATATAATACACTTGTGTATATTGTTTTTATATCTGTTAATAATATTCGATGATATTTTTTATCATATATATAATTACTTGAAAAGTTATTATGTATTAATTTTTTAATTATGATTAAAAAAAAAAAAAAGAAAAAAATTATATTGTTCCTTTCAGTCAACATTTAACGGCTACACATACAATTTTAAACGTTTATTGGAAAATGGACGCCTTCATGATCTTCGAAACGAAATCAACTTTCATTGATTGGAAAAATCTTGGTATATAATATTATAAACAATTTTTAAACTGTTAACATTTCATCTTTGACAATGAACAAATTTATTATAATTCAAAAGTCATGTATAATATTAATATTAATTTAATATATTTCAGCTGAAGTAGGTGGAATATTCAATCTATTTCTTGGTTGTAGTATCATAAGCGCCGTAGAAATTTTATACTTCGTTTATCTATTTTTTCGTAAGATTTTTAAGAAAGAAATCAAATTGTAATTAAGTTAATACAACGTCTCGAATAATCCATATTGATGTTGATAATAAACATTGAATAGCTTTTCTGAAATATCGATTGTCTCTTTTGTTCATGCCTCAAGTAAATTGGGGAAAGTAATTGAGGAAAAAGAAAAAGAAAAAAAGAAAAAAAGAAGTCGATTATAATTCATTTTGATGTTATCGATTTTCTTTCTGTATTATAAATTTTGTGTCAATACATATATAGCAATGATGTTTACAGGGCACGATAATACTATTCGTAACGACCTGAATTCAAAGCAAGTAGATCTATTTCCAGCGATTACTGGAACGTGGCCATCTGCCAGTCTTTCCACGAGCTCGAATGTAAAATTATTTATTACAACGGGTTTCTACTTCGATGTTGTCCACCATTGAACGACGATTATCATGATGCTCCTGTCACACGACGTGTATTAATTATTAATCAGCAAAGGTGCATGTCATCATGGTTTCTTTCATTTTCTTTTTGACATAAAAAAACGACTAGTAAATCGAATAAATTTAATCATTGTATATATATATATATATATTATGTATATATATATATATATATATATTATGTATATATATATAATATATATATATAATATATATATATGTATAACATTATTATATATATAATTTAACGTAACGGCATACGTTTGGATTCGAACTGACACGCGATAAATTTTGATACAATTCCTAATAGGAGTTAGATCTATTTTTCAAGTAGAAAGATTTACGTTTAAGATTATCCTCGAGATTAAACGCAGAAAAGTTTGTTCTCCTTATTGACAAAAGATTTAACTTCGTCGAATAATACTTGGGGTAACTTAGACGATTTATAAGGAACTTACGTAACGAATGATTTTCGTTTGTGAAACGAACGATAGAATAAACATTCTATCGGGTCATTATTTATTGCTTTTTTAGATGGAACAGGACTAAAGGAGGAACGTTGATATTCCTTTCGTTTTTCTCATCAGTTATTTTCGGATCTTCTATAGAAAATACTGATTTCCTCTTCTATATGTATCAACGTAGGTACACGTAGTGGTGAAACAGTGAAACACCGAAGAAGAGAACTAAAAGCATCGGCTATTTTCGTATAAACACCCACGCTTTCCATGTTCATCGTCCATGTAATCCAAACGTTTACTTATTTTCTACAGATGGCAAGGCCCATACTTTTCATTTTTCTCTTTTCTTTTCTTTTTATTTTTCCTCCATCCTCACGGCCATTGACTTTTTTCATCCTAAAATTAAATTTCACAAACTCTATTCACAAATTATTCCATACAAAATATTTATATATTATATCTGTCTGCATACAGTGATAATAAAAATGTTACTTTATGCGAACAATAGAAATATCATTCCATGATATTCGAGACATTTAATTCGTTCCAATTTTATCCCCATAAAATAATTCATACAGATTATTCAAATATTTCACAATTATCTAGATCTCAAATTCTACGAATATTCATCCTTGACCTATAAATCGTAGCATTGTTTTATGTGTAATTATTTGTCTGTTACCTTCCACCCACTGTCGTTACTTTTATACAAGCATTGAATACGTTAACACAATGAACCTACGAATACATTCATTCAATTGCACCCACACACATCGAATACCCGTTTTCGTATTAAATTTTTTTCCTTTTTTTTTTCTTTTGTCCTTTTTTTTTTTTTTTTTTTTTTAATATTTCACTCATTCTACGAAGTGGCACAATTATAAATATTACGTTCTAATAGAAAAAAAAAGAGAGAATTTCACTCGCTCCCTGTCTCCGTACGTATAAAAAAAAAAGAAAAGAAAAAGAAAAAAACGAAAGAAAAAAAAAAAAGATTTATTTCCGATGACATGATTGTTTCGATTAATTCTTTAACTTATTTAACTTATTGAAACTTAAACAATGAATATTAATCTATGCAATGAATCGGTGATGGTCAGAATCCGATCTGAGCGAGATCAAGAAGGATTCGGAAATATAAAATTGATCTTGTGTAATAATCGATATCCTTTCCATTCTCGATTTCCGAGTATCGATCGAGAAAGTCGTCCAGCCTTTGAGAAACTCGCATTCTTCGTCTTTCATGTTTCAACTCTGAAAAATCGACATAGAGTGTAAGTTTTTATCAGGAAATAATTGGGAAATATAAAGGAGATTACGAACGATTAAATTTTCTCCATGTACGTACCATAACGAGAGAGAGAGAGACAGAGAGAGATATAGACAAAGAGAAAAACTAAGGAATTAAAATATCCCCGAGTAGAGTAACCATAAAGAGATCAAAAGTAATATCAGGATTAGGTAAGTGGTTAGAATGTTTTTAGTTTCGTGAGCTGGCTGTGGCATCTTAGATTCTGTCTTCTATACGATTCACTGCACTGCGAGAAAAGATTTCTTTCATTTATTAAAAAAAAAAAAAAAAAGGAAAGTAGAAAAAAAACAAAAAAGAAAAACAAAAAATACAAAAAAGAACTTATAAAATTATATTCGTTAAAATATTAAAAAAAAAAAAAAAACAAATATTCGGACTCAAAGAGTTTCGATGTTTTTCATTTTTTTTTTTTTTTTCAAATAATTACTCACAATCGTTGAAGAAGTATACGTTTGGGATCGATAACGAAAAGATTCTTAGATCAATCTGTAATCTTCCCCGCGTGGTTTAGAAGATCTATTGAAAAGCAACGAGCGTTCTAAACGACTTTACGTCCGATCGTAGACTGGATCACGTACGCAAAGGATCCCCGTTCGAAATCCCGAAATTCCTCCAGGAACCGCCGTTGTCGAGCTTTTCTCCCCACTCGATTCGATAGCCAGCTCCTTAACCGTTTAATCTCTGCTCCAGGATTGGTAGCTCCGATTCCACCACCGTCGTAGCAAAATTCGAAACCAGCCGACACGAGAGAGAGTGAGAGAAAGAGAGAGAGAGAGAGAGAGAGAGAGAGAAACAGAGAGAGACAGAGAGAGACAGAGAGAGGAGCTTCTGGCCACCTCGAAGTTATATTAAGGCATTCATTCTCTCGTTATTATACCTTCGAGACTAAAAATTTACCGAGATATAAAATTCGAACGATTAATCATCCTCGTAATAAAATATTAGAAAAGAATCTTTGTCAGTAGCTAAACTTCGTGTCCTTTGCATTATTACTCGTTTAATATCGTATCGTATTTTTTCTCGTTCTTTCAAATTAGAAATATAATTTATTATCAATTACGATGGAACGATTGAAATGAAAAGGAAAAAAAAAAAAAAAAAAAAAAAAAGTAAAAGAGAAAACAAAAAACAAAAAAAAAAGAAAGACTATCGGAAACAGGAAAAGGAAAAAAAAAAAGTAGAAAAAAAAACGCTATCATCGAAATGTTATCTAATCGTATATTAAATTTAGAAAAAGGTAATCGACCCTTCGAACTAACCGAGCCAAAATACATATATTATCCGTCTAACTAATGAGATCCGGAAAAGGCTTACAAAATTCGGCACAAGCCGGGACATTAATGTTCAATAGTTCATTTAATTATAAATGTACAATTCCGGATACATAGAGAAAGAAAGAGAAAGAGAGAAAGAGAGAAAGAGAGAGAGAGAGAGTTGATATCGATGTATCGTATACCGACACAAATTCACATTCGCTAAGCCGGAAAGTGACTTTTATTTTTAAACAAAATCCCTCGTCCGGATGGACGCCCACGTGTCGAATTTATGACACGAGAAGACCGAAAAGAATTCTTATTTATTTTTTTTCTTTTTCTTCTTCCTTTCTTTTTTTTTCTTTTTCTTTTTCTTTTTTATTCTTTTCTTTTTTTTTTTTTTTTTTTCCTTTTTTTTCTTCTTCTTTTTTTTTTCAACGAGACACAAGAAGTCATCTCACGTGTGGCGCCAGATTGATTTACACGTGACGATAGAAGGGAGAGGCGAGGAGTGGGGGAGAGACGAGGAGGATGACGATAGTATTTGATCAAAGAAAATTTTCATAAATATTCTCGTCTCACTCTATTTCTTATTTTGTTTCTTTACTCTTCTTTTTTTTTTTCTTTCTTTCTTTCTTTCTTTCTTTAATCCTCGATTTTTTATCTAAAACAATTTCTCCTTCTTGCTATGAAATAAAAAATCTAGAAGAAAAATGAAACCCGCTGCTTCTAGTTTTCGGAAGGTCTTCGAAAGAATTAACATATTTCAAGGAACGGAATATTTTATTATTATTATTTCTTTTTTTTCTATTTTTTTTTTTTCTATTTTTTTTTTTTTATACTGAGATGTTCATATCGTATATAAGTAGGAAGTTCGCATAATCGCGAAGGTGTGGCACATAGAGCAGAGTTCTACGTCTTAACAATTTCTACTGACCTTATAACAAACAAATAAATCAATAAATCGATCCTTACTCGTTGGAAGATTTTTTTTTTCTTTGATCGATTTATCAAAGAGTTTTATCGTACAATCTCTTTCCTCGTTTACGAATGTTTTACTAATCTTTTCGTTAATAATTCATAGGAAAATACATGATTTAATTAATGCATCATTAAAAATGCATTACCTTTTGTATAAAATATTAATTTGCACTTAAATGTAACAGCGCATATAAGACTTTTGTTATCACGTGAGAAATAATCTAAATACTTTTAAATCTATTTGTTGCTGTTTTTATTGCTCATAAATTCATCCCAATTGCTTTTTTATGCATTCGTTATCATTGACGTAGCAATAAACTCTCGTTCTTCGAAAGTCCTTCAAATTAATTGACGGATGGAAAGTTATTTTCGTTCTCGCACGTACTTGTAAGTTTTCCTTTATGATTAGACTAAGGTTCTTCGACTCTTTATCCAAAGTTAGTCGGTATAAAATCCCATCTCGTTCGTCATCTTCGAATCCTAATTTAAATTTAGCACGCTAACCAAACATCGACTTCGATGAACAATGTTTTCGACAGATACGTTTCAAAACTCGATCAAAATGTTACGCAAATACGTTATTATTTTGTTCTTTTCTTTTTTGTTGTTTAATTTTTTTCGTAACTTTCGTAAAACCACGTTATTCGATAACTTATTTGTTTCATATTAAAAAAAAAAGTCATTATTTTTCTTTTTTGCATCATTTGTTTCCTTTCAATCTCAACAAATACCTAATGCATAATTCTTATTAATATGTTATTATATAAAATATCTAAAAAATATAATATGAACGTTGACATTCTTGAAAATTATAATTTATCCAAATCAATATAATTATTTGAATTAAATATTGTTTTAAAAAGAAAAAAAAAAAAAAAGGAAAAAAATAAGAAAAATATAATCGCATACAAATGAAATATATCAATTTGACATTCGAATACGTTTCAATTTTAATTATAAAATTCAGTTCTAATCGAGTTTACGCTTACAATTCGTTACATAAAAATCGTGAAAAATCAAATTGAATATAAGAAATACAAAGTCAATTCAATCGAATTTCTTCGTTCTATCATCGAACAAAAAAATATCGACGGATATATCTTATTTTAAATTATAAAATTGTTGACAATGATCAGCGTAGAATTAAAATCGTTATAACGTAGTGACTTGACAGAAATTCTTAATGGATAAACTAGTCTATTATTTTATATCGTTCTAATATAAATAAATAAAAATAAAAAAAAATAAAAAATAAAAAAAAGATACAGAATCTGAATCTCTTTTAATTCATCGAATCTCAGTTCTCTGTACACGTTAATTCTCTCACTATAAATTTAAGCTAAAGAAAATCCTAAAACATCCTCCAGTGAATAATCGAACAATTTCAAATCTAATTTGTACAAATTCTCCAACTTTCTCAATTGTTTATAACTTAAAGTCGAATAATATCTATCCAATTTCTTGGACGTTGGCTCGGTACTCTGTGGTTTCGATGGGAAACTGGATAAAGAATGAAAACAATCGTCATCTTAAATGTTAAATATTCCAAGGTTGGACAAATATAAATCATAAAGCTTATTTAAATCGCAAATTTATACTCACTTGACGGTGACGACATTCATTCTTTCCAACACTTCTGTAGCGTCTTCCACCAAGGTTTCATACTTACTAACAAGATTGTAATTAACTACGCACGGCTGACATAATTCATATATAGGTCTCCAATGTTCGTTCCTCGTACCATTTTCAGTATCATTGGTAATGAATTCTACAAACTCTCTGAACGTAACATCGTCCCCATTTTTCAATGATTCTTGCGTAGCATTCACTCTGTACTTCTATCGAAAAAAAAAAAAAATAAATAAATAAATAAATAAATGGAATAAAATAAAAATATTTTTTTAATAAAATAAAGTAAAATATTTTTTTTTAAGTGAAATAAAATAAAATGTTTCTCTTTCCTTTTTCTTTTTTTTTTTTTTTTTTTTTTTTTTTTTTTATGAAACAGGATAGCTTAGATTACCTTTATAATTTTCTTTCCAAAACGAGTTTGAAAATATCTCGAGCTCCTTTCATGTTTCGCTTCCAGTTTATTCCTATAAGCTGATAGTAGCCTTTCAAATGGATGTCGAACGACTATAAGTTTGTCGTAGGATGTTAATTTTTTCTCAATTTCCGAAGCAGTGTAATTACTTAATCTTAAAAAAATTCCTGGCGAGTGAGCCTGATCAGCCGGTATTTCTAAAGGATCATTTCCAGACCACTTTCCTGTGGCGATCATTAAAACGCGTTTCCAGTTTGTACAGGCAACCTGTAAAATGGTAGGATATTGTAATAATTCCGTGAATAGTAGATACACGAATCTGTAATATAATTCGAAAGTTAAAGGAATTTATCCTTGAAACGAGCCTTACGTTTTCTCTTAGATCTATAATAATTCGTTTATTTCGAATTTTTTCAAATTTTTTCTTCTTACCAATAGTTCTTTTTGTTTTTTCTTTTTATCTCTTCTTCATACAATTATATAATCGTAATTAATAAAATTAAATCGTGAAAATTAAATCTGATTTATGTAAACTAATCAGCAAACTATTTAATTTAATAAAATACTTTTACCATATGAATTTATTAGAGATCAATGTATCTTTTCTTTTTTTTTTTTTTTAATTTTTTACAGAATTTTCAAAAGCTATATATTTATATATGTGTACATATATATAAATATATATAAATATATATACCTTTGGTACATAACAATAAAGCAACTCGTGTTGTTCGTCCACGAGGATGTTTCTAAAGGATTCAGGACTTAACGTTCCGTTTCCAACATTATTATGTCTAAAAATCTCCTCGCAATTATACTGTAATCTTTCTTGACGCTCCAACAAAGCGGATCTCGCTAATGCATTAGGTCCTGTCCAAGAGTACATATACTTCTGTGATTGAAGATACTTCGAGTTGCCATATTCTAACGAAACTTCTTCGTTGGTTTTCTCTGCATTTAGGATCGAATTCCAAATAACGAAAATAAATATTATTGCCCTGAAGACACGACATCCTATCATCGTCCTCTCGTGATCATCCGGTACATTGAGTTATCTTCTCGTGAGATTGTCGTCTCGCTTGCGCAATCCTTTCTGTAAATACGACGAAAGTGTACAATGTTAAAATCAACTTTGTTTGCCAACGTGGAATGAAGAAGAAAAAAAAAAAAAAAAAAAAAGAAAAGAAAGAGAAATAATCGAAAAAAAATTTCTTCCAACTCAATCGATAGAATCGAAAAATTCTATTGCATTAGAAAGGCAATACAGGATGAATAAATTAAATGTAATATTTAATAAACGAGGTCAAAATTGTAGGTCTTTTATTCCAATTAACTAGATTTAACTTGCATACATATATACATACGTAACTCCGGTCTCCGTTTATATATATATAACATTAATAATGTTGAGCTTTAATTTTATCGGTAGCCTCGAGTATATATTGAAAAGTAACTATTGCTAACTACGACACGAGCGAAATCCGTCAAATATATAACTAATATATGTAATAATCGTAGAGGCACGCGTGTGGAATGGTTGCGTTAGCGATAGGGAGGAGATCACATTAACCCAATATATGTATATATAAATGTGTGGTGTATGTGTGTGTATGTATATATATATATATACAGTATAATATAGGTACGCTAGTTTCAATTACCGCTTTGCAAAACCTGTTCTTGAACTTTAGCCATGACATCGATCGAACGTGAAACCGTATTAAACGTGTGTGAAATAATTTTCCACGCATAAGAGAAACATTGAATTATAGATTTATTTGAAAAGTGATCACTAATTCTTTTTTTTTCTTTTTGTTTTTCTTCTTTGTTTCTTTTTCTCTTTTTTCTTTCATTCTTTTCCTTTTTACTATTATCTTCTTCTTCTTCTTCTTTTCTTTTTTCTTTTTTTTTTTATTATTATTATTATCTTTATTTTCTTTTTGTTTCTTTTTTTTCTTTTTGTTTCTTTTACTTTCTTTACGATTCTTTTAAAACCGATCATCGCATGTCGTCAATCATTACGATAATTAAATAATTATATAATTAATCGATATCACGCGTATCCGTCTTACAGAGATGATCGTCTGAACGTTTATGCAAAAGTAACGGATTAAACAACGGATCGGCTTAACGGAATCCAGTTTATAGAAGTAGAACGTAATCTCGATCTCGTTTACGCGCGAAGCATGCACGTCACGTGGGAGAAAAAGAACATGTTTGCCAGTTGGTATCTTCGTATTTTGTGTCAATGGAAAAAGGAAATGAAAGATTGTCGGATAAATAATGGCATATAACAAAAAAGAAAATGATCTAATCGATATAGAGAGAATTCGATTCGACGTGACACTCGAGTATCGTATTATGATAGCTTATTGGGAACGACGACGAGCCTAACTCGAAATAGAAAATAAAAAAGTTGAAAAAAAGAAAAATCATGATCGTCGTAAACTCTTGAGTTGACTAATACGAACCAATAGTTGCGTTCGTCAACTCATAAATCTCTTTAAAAACGAACGAACCGTATGAACCGTTGCTTTGGTGTCATGGTTCATAACTCCGATTGCATCATGTTCCTCGATCTATTTGTAATAAAATTGATTTGAAGGAAAAAGATAGAACGATTGAGTTTTATTTCTGGAGAGAATTAAAAAAAAAAAAAAACAAGAAAACAAAAAAAAAACAAAAAGAAAAACAAAAAAAAAACAAAAAAGGAGAAGAAGCAGAAGAAGAAGAAGAAGAAAAGCAAAAAGAAAAAAGAAAGAAAAAGTTGTTGAAATCGTAAAATAAACAATATAATCGATTTGTAGATAGATCGAGCAATTTGTACTCAGACCAGTGTTTGTCTTCCAAGATGAAAGATAAATAATCGATAAATGCGACACGTAGAGCTTGCGAACTTTTAGCATGCAGTTTCGTTCGAATTCGTTCGAAAAGGGAAAAAAGGAAAAAAAGAATATACCAAGACTGTACAAATATTCAGATATCTACCTAACGCAAAAGAAAAAGAAACGAAAGCCGTTCGACATTCTAAACCATTTCGAGGCCACAACCATTTTAAGTTTACGTTCGGCACAGATGCTTCGCACGTGTTTTACGAATCAGCGTTACAACTTTGCTTTTTCTTAAAATTTTTTTTCTATTGAATATTTTTCATTGCATCTACGTTGCCGAGGAACGATTAAATATATGTAAATATATGTAAAATAAATACCTTTCTTTTTCTCTCGATTTGATTATCGATCGATTGAGATACGATGATAATAGTCGTTAAATTTCGTTGAATTCCTTTAAAAGCTATCGTACGAAGGAAAACAACGGGCTTGTGGTTCAACTTCGCCCTCTCGACTGACAGGGCCGAAATATCTCTAATGTCCGAAGTTCGTATCCCGCGGCGTACTTACGAAACGTTAGCCTATTCGTCAAGCAATTTACTATAGGAAAAAGATAGAGAATATTTCGTATTACGAGAGCGGGGAAATTCAAACAGAGAATCTTTTCATACCTTGGAAAATAAATGCTTCTCTGTTATGAGAATTAACAAAGTGAACGATGATTGTGTAGAAAAAAGAGAGAGGAGATCAAAATTCAAGGTGATAAGGCAATATCTTTTTTCTCTCTCCTTTTATTTTCCTTTAACGAATAAAACAAAACTATTGGAAATAAAACAGATTTTGTTTTTTCACAAATGTACATACATACACATATATATATATATATACATATATATATATATGTGGAAAAATTCTAATGAGAAAAAAGAAAATGATTTTTTTGAAAGAACATTTTGAAGAAAACAAAGGAAATATAATAGAAGAGCACGAAACGCAACGAGTGGGACTATCTTCTGTTCACGAAGACGATACACGTACTGGAGAGAGGACCTTTCCATGCATATTTCTCCCTCTCTCTTTTTCTCTTTCTATCTTTCTCTCTTTCCCTGTGCTATGTATACGTGTGTACGTGTTAAAGCGAGCGAAAGAAGCTGCGCGCGCCTCTTTTCTCGTAAAACATCTTTCTTTCTCTTTCCCCCTCGCTCTTTTTCTCACTCCCTCTCTCTCTCTCTCTCTCTCTCTATCTCTCTGTCTTCGATCCTCTTCTCTTCTTCTGCTTACAACATCGCGCTTTAAGAGGAATGTTCTAACATGTATATGTATATATATATATATATATACGTTAAAACATACTTTAGATGTACAAATATATATATATATATATATATATATATATATGTATATATATATATATATGTCACATCAAAGAAGATAATTAAACGATTTCATCCATTACGAATTTTATTCATTCGTTATTTTATCCACAACTATCGGCGAAATAAGTTCTCAAGTAATCAAATATAAGAAGCTAAGGTAAAAAATAGTGAAACGAAATCAAATTTGTTAATTATTTATATTAAATACGAGGAACTATCAGTTACAAAAATCAAGTTCTTTTTTTCGCGAATCAATCAGCTATGTTCATTTTTTTAATTGTGCTAAAACATTCTTTCTAACATAGTGAAAGTGAAGAAAAAAAAAGTTTTCTTGATAAATATCTTAATGGAATTTTGCTTTGAGAATATAACGATTATTTATACGCAATTGAGAATATAACGATTATTTGTGCATATATACATTCGTGGACTTAACAATGTGCAAATCAAACATTATTATGGAATAAATCGAATAATATTGAATTTTCGAAATAATTCTTTAATTATGATCTTCAATATGATCGTTTATAAAATTTATAAAAGATAATAAAGACGATTTGTTCATCTTGATTACATTTAATTATTGTTATGTGGCATAATATATAATAGAAATTTTGCGACTTAAATTCATAGCATACTCGCGCACACACACATACACACACACATACAAAAGCGATAACAAAATGATTAAGTCAGTATATATTTATATAAGCACAAATGATCCACGATAATAACTTAATTGCTTCGTCAGAAGAAATTTTTAAAAGATTACTTTTATCTCAATATCGTATTCTCAAAGACCTTCTTTTCTATTATCCATGCTAAATTTATTATTTACGCTATTACATTTGTTTCTTTTTTTTTTATAATTTATTAAAACATCTTTTTTTTCTTTTATATTTTAATATCTTTTTTATATAAAGCATATTTTGTAAGGATATATTAGGTGGACCGGAAAGTAATGTCGTTTCTGCGCATATCGATATTTGATTATGATTTAAATTAAAAACTTGTTTAAAAATTTATTCGTTTGAATTTAATTTAAGAAAGCAACATTACTTTCCGGTCCACCTAAATATATTAAAGGATATTTTTAAGAATATTTTTTTAAGGAAAAGAAAATATTCTTTATAAATATTGTAATTTGACGTCGTTATATAAGTATTGTCGATCTATAATATTATTGATTATCGATTACATCATCAAAGTTTCTCTTATACGATGCATTTTATGAAATATTCTCGTGTCGTATAAATTGAGTGTCGTATTCTCAGGATCGAATTTACTTCGTCGTTTCTTTGTTCTTTTTTTTTCTTTTTTTCTTTTTTTTTTTTTTTTTTCTTTTATTCTTCCAATGAATTCCTCTTTTATGAAATTTTCAATCGAATAAAATGCATTAGAAAGTTCAAAAGTACGACATCGTTAAATCGACATCTAGTACTGATGTTCGAAACTGATGAACATCGTTAGAATGGGGAGATATTTGGGACAACCATAACAGAATGATTACACGATAATGTTACACCAGCAACCTCGATTTATCGCGCATTAACTATGAACCCTTTCCCACTTGAAAATTTTCACTTGGAAAAAACGTTGGTTAAATTTTAACTAATAATTTTCTTTATCTCGACCATACGTACATATGTACAATCTGTATTAATTAATATATATATATATATATATATATATATATATATATATAATAATGTTTAATGGAATAACTCATGGATAACTTATTCATGTTTTTTGCATTATAGAAATTAGAAAAGATCATATAAAATATTCATGATTTTTCTATGAGAATATTTTTCGTTTGATAATGACGACAAATAATAAAGTAAAAACGAATAAAAATAAAAGAAGAAAAAAGTAAGCTAATAAATTTTTGTCAATAATTTTTAAAAAATAAAACAAAGGATTTATTTTAAAAAAGCAATAACATCTTATTTGTACATAATTTCAAGGTCGTTCGGAGAAAGTTACTTATGTTCATACATTTTCTATATATAGTTACCTGTAGCAAATCACTTTTAGTCTTGCGTTGGATATCGTCGAGGGATCATCTCTGAAAGAAAGAGCATATAAATAAAGTAAAAGAGAAAGGGAAAGGTATAGAGAGAAAGAGAGAGAGAGAGAGAGAGACAGAGAGTGAGGGATGGGGGGAGAGAGAATAATTAAGAGACGTATTAAAAAAAATGAAAGAAAATATCCAACGTGAGGATTCGATTTTTTAAAAGTTACAAAGTGTTTTTAATTTTGTGATACCAATATTGTATCACCGAGTATTGCGATAAACAAAACTATAATGTTTGGTTAAACTACAGCTTATATAGTAAATCGGAACGACCAATAAAAACGTCAAAAAAAGACAATATTGTGATTCGAGTGATAACAATAACATAGTATTTATAAATCGTTTAAAGTATAAGTGTTTGTTTCTACGCAAGTTATCGTATTAATGACAAATCATATATTTTATTCGTAATGGATACATGTGCTTGATAATTTTGATATTAAATACCAAAAGCGTTTGAAAGATTCAGGCTCAGTTTTATTAAAAAACTTAAATAAATTATTCAAAACATAAACATAAAGGACAAAACATAAACATTTTCTTTGAATTGTTTGTGTATTGAGAATTAAACATAACTTTTCAATATTTCAGTTTATACGTTTAATTGAAGACGAACTCATTCAAAGAAAATGATGACGTTAATAATACTCTGGTCATTAGGCGGATTAATCGCACTTTGGTTATTATTTAATTTCGCAAATCATTTAATATCTATTATATGGGAAATATTTTTTCCCCTTATCAATTCCAAACCGATCAATTTGCGCACGAAATTTGGCGAATGGGCAGGTAAGTCGAGAAAAAGAAAGAAGAAAAACAAATCAACTTGAAAAACATTATTAATCTTTTTTCTTTCTCTCTTTCTCTTCTTCTTCTTTTTTTCTTACTCAATCTAGTGGTAACAGGATCAACCGACGGAATTGGAAAGGCTTACGCAATGGAACTAGCTACAAGAAATATTAATTTAATCTTAATAAGCAGAAGTTTAGATAAATTGGAAAATACCAAGTCTGAAATATTGAATGTTAATCCTAACATAGAAGTAAGGATCATACAGGCAGACTTTAGCAAAGGCAAACTGATCTACGAAGAAATCAAACCTCAATTGGAAAATGTACCAATTGGAATATTGGGTGAGTAAAAAAAGAAACAAAACAAAAAAATATATATATATATACATACATTTATATATTATTGACTTATACATTGATTTCGTTAAAAGTTTCTTTAGAAAAAAAATTTTTTTTATCGATGCAGTAAATTACACGAGGAAAAAAAAATAATACTTTTAATTGAATAAAAATAAAGGAAAGAAAATAAAAACTCGTGACCGATAACGATATCTTAATTCGTGAAAGCGAATGAAATTACAGACGTTGTTTGTTTGAGATATAAGAACTATTATTATATCCTTGGTTAATTTACATTTATTTAATTATTATAATTCTAATAATGTTAATTAATCGAAGAGAATAATTAATTAATAGAAGAAGGAAGAAAGAAATTTTGATTGTTCGCCGGTTTGTTTTTTCTTTTTTTTTTTTATCTCAAAACCATTGCTCGATAATACTTATTTAAAAGATTCAATATTTATTTAGTGAATAACGTGGGCAAACAGTATAGTTATCCAATGTATCTCAATGAAGTTCCGGAGGATGAGCTATGGGATATTATAACAATAAATGTGGGGGCTGCCACGATGATGACGCGATTAATTATTGAAGGAATGAAAAAACGTAGAAAAGGTGCAATCGTTAATATATCTTCTGGGTCGGAACATCAGCCGCTACCATTAATGACCGTCTATGCTGCAACCAAAGTATATTTAAAAAGTTTCTCCAATGCAATTAGAATCGAATATTCGAAATTTGGTATAACGGTTCAACATTTGTCACCATTCTTTATCAATACCAAAATGAATGCCTTCAATCCGATATTTCAGGTATGAGTTATCAAGTTTTTTTTTCTTTTTTTTTTTTCTTTCCTTTCATTCTTTCATATCATTTACATCGATCTATTTTATTTATTTTTTGAATATTATTATTATCTCATATCTTTTTTATTAATGATAAAAACATGCATAGATTTAAATGGTCATGTAATAACAGGTATCCAGCGTATTTGTCCCTAATCCAACGACTTATGCCAAAAATGCAATAGCCACGCTCGGTAAAGTAGATTCAAGCAGCGGATATTGGGCCCATGATATTCAAACATTTATCAGTCTTATTACACCTGTATGGATTAGGGCAAAAATTGGTTGGTTAATGAACAAAAAATTTCGGGAAGATTATATTGCATATATCAAAAATAAATAAATTCTCGTTGGAGAAATTATTATTACAAAATTAATATTATATTATTGTTATATGTTAATATTAATATGGGTTAATTAATATTAATACTATTATTATTATTATTATTATTATTTTACAAATGTGTAATATTATAAATTAAGGATAATATTAATGTATTGTTATTGTTATTATTAATATTATTAATATTATAAAATATATATTTATGTTCAACTAAAAAATATAACATTGTTTTTATTTTAATCATTATTACTTAGATTTTATATCATAATATATTGGTATATTTGTAAGAAATAAATCTTTTCCATGCTCTTAACAAACTCTGGTTTTTACGTCTTAAATATTTAGGGCATTGAGTAAAGCACGATCGGTAAAAGTAAATAGATACCTTAGCCGTACAGGACAGAAACGAAACATTTCTATTTTGTCTAAGGAATAGTAATAACATTTGAAAATTCATTTAGAATATTAATTATAAGATTTCTTTCTGCTTTATTGATTGTAAAATAACACGCTCGCATCGATTTGTTTTCTGATTTGATTTCATTGACGAAATAAAATTGTTTCTATGAAAATCTTTTACGTCGATCATATAAATCTAGCATATATCAGAAGTTTTTTTTCTCTTTTTTTATTTTATAAAATATTATTTTTGTAATTTTTCAGACACATTATAAATATATTATAATAATTATTCTTTCCCAATAAAATCATTTTTTTACAATTGCAAGTAAATCGTATGATCTATACATTTCAAAAATTTATAACCTAATATTTTAGAATGTTAGGTTATAAATGTGATATTTCTCGAATTCGCTTAATTCATGTATTATATATATATATATATATATATATATATATATATATATTGTTTCGTCGAAAAGAAAAGAAAAAAAAATAATAAAAAAGAAAAGAAAAAATGAAAAGTAAAAAATAAAAGAAATAAAAAGTGTAGGGCGACGTAAAATCATAATTCGGTACTGTTGGTCAATGATTGGTGAAAATGGTGGGATCGAACAGTGTCACGTGACTTTGTCAGGCAAACTCCGTCGCAGGGAGACGTTCACTCGTTATCCATGAATCGTAGAAGGAAGACGTTTGAAATCTTAATCTGTTCTATAATACGAGGAAGATGACTTATTAGTGAAAAACGAACTTGCACACGCAAGTGTGCCAATACAACTAATTAATAATGGAGTGAGTACTTTTTATCAATTAATCATAAAAAGGAAAAAAATAGAAACACACTAGAAAAAGATCGATCAATGAGGCCACGCCAACGTGCTGCCATTTTGTGAGTCATCGTGCCACGACTACGCGCTTAATAATCTTGTTGTATTTTCTGTTTCCTATTTGCTTATAAACTCATTTCCAATAACATCACTCTCTTATTTACAAGTCATATTATATGCAAACCTCCTACAACGTTCATATTTATTCAGATTAGATATTATATTGAAATTCCTCTGATGATAAATGTGATTGCATCATAATATGATATCGATCTGGTTATCAGATTTAAACACTTACGATACAACACGAACATTTCCAATTGTTGCATAAACTTAGCTAAACTTAGCCGAAGTTATTGAATGTTGTATATTTAAATGAAAATTTAGATTTAAAGGTTAAAAGTTTTGGGAAGTTGAATATTTAAACGAAGGATTTCGCAATTTTTGTTTATTATAACAATGAATAATATATTGATAAAACTTTTACAGAGGTACATTTATAGTCTTATTTATATTGAATTATTCAACAAAACTAAATTTGACTAATTGATCTCTCTTACACATTGATTATATAATTAAACAAGTTATATAATTAAACAATTTATTTCATATATGAAACTTAATCGTTTATAACTTCACAAGTATTAAAATAAAATAATATTGTGTTTTTTAGAGCCAATATGGCGCTCTCTACGAGCTACGTCGCAAAGACGACACAAATTTCTTTTAACGGTTTTATATTGCACCTTGATTGGATTCGCATAAACAATGGTAACCAATCAGGACCAGGAGATGTGGGTATGGAAGCTGGAGCCAGAGTCCCCTAAGGGGACATCTCAAGCCGATGCTGAAGATGATTGGTTTTTACTTGACGACAAGTCCTTAGAACTCACAAAATATGCTGCTGAACCTGTTATGTACGATGATCAACCAACAAACCGTGCACAAGTGGCAACAAAACTTTTGGAAGAATTAGATGAATGGATCAAAGAAGGTAATTTATTACTAAAATGTAACAGATTTTGAATAATCACTTGATCAAGTTGATCAATTTAATCAAAAAGATATAATCTCTAAGAAATCCTTCTTTTTATTTTATACACAAATTCACAATACTTTAATGAGATTATTCTGTCCTATCTATATTTCATTCGTCATACTTGAATAACGTTAACAAGCATCATTGATTTGCTTTACTGACAAAAAAAAAAAAAGTAAAAGAGGGCTTTGAATTATCGATAATAACGAGTCATCTCTCATCGAATCGTTCTTGACAACGGAGAAAGAAAAATCTGCCCCTTTATGAATGCACACATAGCACCAATTTCATAGAGTAAAATAGTTAGAAATAGTACACTATCGATCGCATTAAAATATGGCGAAAGGGATTATGGTATAAAGTGATTGGATGTGAACGTAACGGTTGATCATATAAAAAAAATATTAATCTCTAGAAATTGTTCATATGTACATAATTTTTTTTTTTTTTTTTTTTTTTTTTACGTATATATTTTTTATTCGCCTCTCTCCTACTCAATTGATTTCACCCGGTTTCACTATCTGTTTCTCTTTCCCTTCTCAGTTGTTTCCTTTTTTTTTTCTTCTTCTTTTCTTTTCTTTCTTTCCTGAAAAAGAGTGGGACAAACTGGTTAACCTCTACGTAAATGGCTCCGGTTGGAGGCCGATAGGGTGATGACGTAGAGCGTTCGGGACGAAGAAGTAGGAGTGACAGAGGGGGAAAAGTCCAAAGATAAGGAGGAGTGGTTCTACTTCAGTATACAGCCAAGTCGTATGCGAGACTTGTACGCGATCACTTTTCAATAGCGCGGTATCTTCGGGGATTAATAAAATTGTCCTTTAAAAAGTGTTTTTATATCTTAATTCAATCGATTATCAAAACATAAACACGAAATATATGTGAGATAAATATATATATATATATGTGTTTGTATATATATATGTATGTATGTATATATATATAGAAAAAGAGAACGAAGAAAATTGAGAAGATCCAAACACAATTTATTACTTGACGCACGCGCTACCGTAGTGAATAATACTTTTGTGGTGTCCCATGTACGTGTGTATGTTTACGATCGGAGAGCATCGTGCATCTTCGGCACATGCGTAACTAATATAACAACGAAAGAAGAAGCTGCCGCGAAAGAAAGAGAGAAAGAGAGAGAGAGAAAGAGATAGGAGAAGAATACATACTAAAAGAAAGAAAAATAAAAACGAAATGAGCTTTTTCTTAAATCCGATCTACGATATTTCTTTTTCCTCTTCTTCTCATAATTAAATCGAACAATTATATATATCCTTGTATATATATATATATATTTTTTTTTTTTTCGAATCATTGATAAGATTTCTTTCGCGTGTTTGATATTCGATCTCAAAGAAAACAAAGTCTGATCCAAGAGTTTTCTTTTACGATCACCAAAGTGTGGGAAAGAACAAAAAAAAAAAGAAAAAGAGAAAATAATAAACGAAACGGATAATTCCATACGGAGCGAATTCTGAAACAAGATACGATACATACATACATTTGATGGCACTCAAAGAGGGGACTATTATATTTTGACAATAACTAGAAAGAAAAACGTGACAATACTGGCATCTCTAAAAGTGACACAAGTGAAAGATCCGGCGTCTCGATGTTGGAGTGTGCTAATGTTATATAATAGCATGCAGTTCGCATATCGCTACACGTGGAATCGCGAGATCATTGTCAACTCTCAAAAACTCGTGAAAAGACGTTGAATCTGTGAAGATTTTGGTGTGCCTTTTATTATATATCCTATGTATTTGGACCATTAATTACTTTTAATTTAAAAATACGTCGTCGTCGTCGTCATCGTCGTTTATTCGACGAGACTACGTCGTCGTGCGATATAAACATTGATTTACCTTTAATAATATAAATTACTACCATATATATATATATAAAAAAAATACATAATATATATCGCATATATAACATTTATATAAAAGTATATATATAAACACGTGTATATGTTTATTATATATATATACGCACAAACACATACGTATACTTTCTATCGCTGTCAAACAAAAACATTCACGCGAAGATCTCGTTGCCGTGGCTCGATTATAATGGCTGCTATATGTTACACGGGTAGGTTTCCCTTTATCGCACTCAATTATTCTTCTTTATAATCGAAATTGTTATTATTATTATTATTATTATTGTTATTATTATTGTTTTTTTTTCTCTCTCTAAATTAAAAACATCTTGTCTCATTATCATTGCCTATCGCGATATACATACTCATCGATCGGATCGATCGACACGTAATATATCTTCGATGGGAAACCCCTAGTAGAATCGGATAAGATTGATCTCTCATTGAAATAAGTTAAAAATGATCAACAAGTTTCTATGTAACATACATATATATGTATGTATGTATGTATGTATGTATATACATACTACGCAGTAGCAACGAATACAATTGATCTACTTCTCTATCATTCTAGAATCATTTGAATATTCACGTGGAATAAACATATGTTGCGCTCGTTGATATTGCATTGTTGGTAGAGAAAAAGGAGGAGAGAGAGAGAGAGAAAGAGAGAGGGATGCCAAGAAACGGAAAGTAATGTTAGGCGTTATGCCAAGAAACGGAAAGTAACTCGTCAAAGAATGCTGGTGAAATAAACGAGACTGAAGGAGTAGGGTGATGGATGGTTGGAGGGAGGAGGAGGGGCACGTTTAACGGGAAATAAACTTTTATCAATCCGCCAAAGAGGAAAAAAGAAATGGTCTATGATGATCGGACTCAGAGTCACATGTCCTCTATCTCTATCCTCGTTAACAGCACGTCAGACGTGTTTTCCCGAATAAAGACTATTGACCTTCTCTCTCTCTCTCTCTCTCTCTCTCTCTCTCTCTCTCTCTCTCTCTCTCTCTCTCTCTCTCTCTCCCTCTCCCTCTCTCTCTTTTTTTTTTTAATGAAAAATCCTCAGAGAAGATCGAACTGTTATTCTCGTGAAAGAAAGAGAGAGTTAGAGGTGGTAGAAGATCGCGAAAGTCTCTTAATTAAAGCTACTAAATTTGTTTACCGCGATTCTCTCTCTCTCTCTCTCTCTCTCTCTCTCTCTCTCTCTCTCTCTCTCTCTTTCTATCAAAACTTAATCATACTTTATCACTTTGACCACTTGTTTGGCAACTCTCTTGAAATTCCTTCAGCACAACTTTTTATATATTACTATTGGCATTTCGGATGATTCAACATTATCGCGGTTTTTCCGAAAAATATATTATACTTCAGATCTTTCTGATAAACAAAATAAATTCTATAGAACGAAAATAACGCGCGCGAGAGAGAGAGAGAGAGAGAAGAAAGAGCGAGAGAGCGATCGATTAGAGAACAAAACTCACCGTACGATTTGTTTCGTTGTAACACACAGAAATATTCTTATCTAACCTCCTGGCCCCTGCATTTAAATGACGATAACTTTTAAACGGTATCGAGTTGTCTCCGATCAAAGTTTCAACCAAGAAAATGGGTCAGGGCCTACCATAGAGATTTAACTCTAGAAATAATTTTGATCTAAGAAAATTAACCATGAATATTCATAAATTTATCATGAATATTCTCTTCTTCCTCTAAAAAGAAAAAAAAAAAGGAAAGAAATTAGAATGAGATCGATAAAATGAAAAAAAAAAAAAAAAAAAAAAAAAAAAAAAAAAAAAAAAAAAAAAAAAGAATTATGATTCACGAATCAAACATATGTTTAAATAAACCACGTGGAAAGTAATATTTTGTTCTTAATCGTAAGTAGATCATATTAAGATATACAAAGTTTCTTTTTAAGAGACGTCGTTGTTTTTCCTTCAATTGTAATCTATGTAAAAAAAAAAGAGCTTAATTAAATGTGCATGCCCAACCTTTATAAATTCAATAGTAACAGAGCAAGAACTGTAAATGAGTAACTTGTTTTTCTAGTTAATCCAGTAATGTCCATGAAATTATATATACATCAATGCGGCACTCCTACATTATTGCTCATAAGAAAGATCCAGTAAATGTACTGTTAATTAATTCTCATGTTTTTCTCTGTATGTTTTGTAAAGGTAAAGCATTATGGTTGAGATAGATAAGGGAAAAAAAAACATTTATTTGTTCTCTAAAGATCAATATTCTTGCGCATTAAATGATTCGATAATAATAACGTCATTGAAAGAGAATAAAGCGAAACTTTCTATTATATAAATTAAAAAAAAAATATATATATATATATCTGATATTATGATATACAGATTGAATCAAAAGATTGTTTTTTCTTGAGAGATCTTTCAGGCTAATTATCCTTTCAAATTATAAAACTTCCATCAAGGATAGAAACTTTTAGCTTATTCTGCATATCACGTAATGATAATAAGGAATGTAATTATATGATTGATCATTTTTTTCCAGAACCTTTCTCGGATTGGCTGGAGGATAAAATTGATGTGCCAATATTCGAAGAATTGCCAGCACCGGAGTGTGGTCAAAACAAACCAGTCGTATATCCGATTATAATAAAGAATCATGAACAACAGCACGATAACACTCAAACATTGTTGGAAGAATTCGAAACTGTTTTGGAAGATGTTGAGGCTTGCCATCAGATTATCCCTTCGTCAGTTTCAACGCTCACCCCACCTCAATCACCTCCACCAAATAAATCATTGGCCATTGATACACAATTGCTCGTTACCTTGCAACCGGTGATGCAAACGACGGTTCAACCTATAATATCGAGTCAACAGCCTGTATATAATATCATAGTACCTCAAGAAAAGCAGCCTGATGCCTATCAGACCGAAGTATGTATATCGGAACAATGGAATACTGAGAATATGTCATTGGATCCACTTGGAGGAGATGTCGCCAATGATCTAGCGGTCGTAGATGAATATGTACGATCCCATACAGAGGACATACCACCACCGTACAGTCCATGTACCAGTCCAAGTGGTAGTTGCGCTTCTTCCGAAGATTCCACGGATGATCCAGACTGGATCGCTGAAACATCCTGCAGTAACAGGAAGCAATCGAGTTATATAAATAACAAAAATCGGCATAAACCGTACTCTCGTCCCTCGGTCGAGGACAAAAAAGTACGGAAAAAGGAACAGAATAAAAATGCGGCAACGCGATACAGGCAAAAGAAGAAACAAGAGATTAAGGATATTTTAGGCGAGGAACGTGAACTCACCGAGTATAATGAAAAATTACAATGTCAAGTGAAGGATCTACAGCGGGAAATCGGATATTTAAAGGGATTAATGAGAGATTTGTTTAAAGCCAAGGGTCTTATAAAGTAATCATTTTGTTTCCTCTCTTTCTTTCTCTCTCTCTCTCTCTCTCTCTCTCTCTCTCTCTCTCTCTCTCTCTCTCTCTCTCATTATTTTTTTTACAATATCTTTTTGTTTATATAATCACATTTATTGAATTCATTAACTATATATTTGTCGACACATTACTCACTTTACAATGCCACTACTAATACAATAACATTATACTTATATTATCAATTGTTATATATATATATATATATATTTTTTTTTTGTTTGTTTTATTTTGATCATCTACATTCTACTTTCTTAAACGTTTAATGTAGAATCTATCACAGCTTTTGTGGAACTACAGGACTCTGTCGTCTTGTAATTTATAAAATGTATAACCATCTCCTAATTTTATACTTATGGTCCGTTAAGATTAGCAAATGTGACGCCATTAGATAAAATACGAAGGATTTATTCGATAAGCAGCCCTATGAAGTTCTCACGAACGGAAATCTGCTGTTATCGAATATCCTGGAAGTTTTGTATACGATGGTGTCTCATAGATATGCGAATCTTTTCATTCCAAATAATTTTTAACCCAATCGATTTTATCATATTTTCTTACAGAAAATATTACGTTTAAAAAGAAAAAAAAAACAATAAATGGGTTATTATATAAATGATATATACGTTTCAATTATTATTATTATAAAATGTTAAATCCCTTCTCTCCTATATCATTTAATCAATTATAAACACTATGTGTAATATTAACAAAAAAAAAAAAAAAAAATAAAAAATAAATAAACAAATGCCAAATCCAAAAGTACCAGTATCATTAATTAAAAGGAAAGAAGTTATTATGTAGAACGAAACTTGAAGATAATTATTGTTTTGTCGCGAAGA
Organism: Vespa mandarinia; assembly: GCF_050613455.1. Classification (NCBI taxonomy): domain Eukaryota; kingdom Metazoa; phylum Arthropoda; class Insecta; order Hymenoptera; family Vespidae; genus Vespa; species Vespa mandarinia. The sequence goes on along the minus strand of NC_140812.1, from coordinate 10,204,371 downwards.
CATCTTACGATAAATATATTTGATTTCCATTCAGAAAAAAAAAGAAAAGATAAAGAAAATGTTCAAAACAAGAAAGATAGTAAATAAAAATTTCAATATAAATAATTACACAACAAACGTTTTATATATAAAACATATTTATCTATAAACAGGTACGGCGCGAGCATATCTCGAATTTATTTTCTTAACTGTTTACAGCATTTAATTATAACGCAATTATCTGCGTTATCAAAATGAAAAGTGAAGAGTATTGAAACGCATACATACGAGAATATTATAAATGCAAATCTAGTAAACAGACGTAATTAGTAAATTCCTTCGCAAAATGTATAAACGAAGTGAATATACTAATATCCTTCACCAAGAAGCACTGATTACATGAAAAATTACAGAAAAAAGAAAAAAAAATGAATAAATGTCTAGTTAACATAAAAAAAAAAAAAATGAGAAGCGTTATTTTTAATAAAAAAGAAGAAAAATAAAACCTCAAAATAGTTATGATCACATACAACCAATTAAATGCACACACACCGATCAATTATGATCTGCATTTGCACCTCTTGTCAATTATATATATACAAGAACTAATGCGCAGTATATTTGAATTTTTACTTACAAAATGAAAGTTTTTTTTTTTCTATTTTTTTTTTCTTTTAATTTTTTTTTTTTAAGCATTTATACATCTATATTAAGTCTATCGCCGATACATCGTAACTTTATCTTCGCTTATTTTTCCAAGATTTGCAACTATTCTTAAGAAAGTGAATAAAAAAAAATTGGTTTTTTTCCTTTTTTTTTTTCTTTTTTTTTCTTTTTTTTTTCTTTTTTTTTTCTTTTTTTTTTTTGAATATTATAATAAAAGATACAACATAAAATATTCAAAGTCGTTCATCGTTTAACGATATATTTGTTCGTAATAAAAAATTAAAATGCTTGCTTAAACGTAAACAATAAAGTAAATGATTATTTAATGAACTTGGATATGCAAAAAAAGATTCTATATATATAAATCCTGCTAATAATAAAAAATTTACATTTTCTTCCGAACATATAAAGCAGATTATATTTCTTCGGTAATACTTTTTTGCTCATTGTTAATATTTTATAATAAATCTGATGTGCAAATTTGGCAGCCATAATCGTTCATTATGATACAAAATATACATAATTGCTATATACCAAGCTTAAAAATATAACTTATTGTAGCTCTTGTTTTACAACATATGCACACATATAGTTGTATTACTTTGTTTTATGCTTTTATTTACATAAAATAAATCTCTATTATAGTAAATAAAATATTAAGAATTATTTCACAATATATATATGTATATATTGAAGACTTTCTAAACGAAATAATATATCCGAATATATAACAAAGAAAAAAATGTATTATAATTCTTGTCTCGAATTAAAAAGAAAAAATTGATATTTTTTACCTAGACCACTTAACATTACATTAAGTTGTCCTATTTTACATGAAACAACGAGATTATTTTCATTACAGCAGCGTTATATTTTGTTTATATGTGTATGTGTGTGTATTATTTTAAACTATGGCTGCTCTTACCTTCAGGAGCAAAAAAAAATTATATTTCAAGATATAACATCTATGTACCATCAAAAAAACAAATAGAATTGCACGGCTGCTTGAATCAATAGCAACCTACAAATTCTGCCTTATTACATATAACATTGTAATTTTAAACATAGTCACATATGTATTTTTTCGAACTCATTTAGAGAGTTCAAGTTGTTATTATAACAATATATCAACACTATAGATTTGATATATCTATACAATTTTTATAATGCGTGCTCTATTTACCCCACCAAATTATTTTATATTTTCTATAATAATGTACATGCAATGTACACACTGTTAATTCACCAAAAGTAAATATATGAAAGTACCCATAAATAAAATATGAACAAGTGGAATATTGTATAGTGTAGTCCACAATTAAAATATCAGTCGAAGCTTAAGTCTGAGCCTCACTGAATTTCTATTTTAGGCACACATATAGATATACACTGTTTCAATCTGCATGTCACACGTTCCTATCACATAAAATCAAAAAGAAATAAAAAAAAAACCATAAAATAATAATCATGATTTCCATTGTAAATAAGAGTACAATGCATAATCTACATGGCAGTATAAAATTAATATTTCACAAACATAGTGATTCTCCTGGAATGTTCTTGCATAATTATAACAATAGCTATGAATATTCGAAAATCCTAAATTAGTACCATAAAATTATAATTCGCTTTAGATAAAAAAAGAAATTCGCTTTATATAAAATAAAAAAAAACCCTGAACAAAAATATTTATTATCTAATATATAAATAATTCTTTTTCTTTCTTTTCTTTTTATTTTTTTTACAAATGAAATATTAAAAATCAATGTATATCTATATAAAATGCCAATTATTATATTAGCTCATTTATGAGAGATGCTACCTTATTCGTTCCATTTTTATAAGAGAAAGATTATTAATATGTAAGATTAAGAAAAGGGCTCAAAATATTTTACAGTTTCTATGTTGCAGTATCACCGTCCTCCTGTTCGAGTCTAGAAGAACCGCAAATACGACATTTACAGCAAACTATACATGGAGCAGCCAAAAGTAGCAAAGGAGACGCGACAAGTAGGAGCAAACCAAAACCGGCGAATATCCCAATTACTTGTGTTCTATGCCATATTACAGATGCTCGTGAGTGACCTAATTTATTTTTACATGGTCCCTTGTCGTAATGCCTCAACAAAAAATCATCCTAAAATATCAATAATATATCAGTATATATAATATTTATAAAATTATAGTTTGTATTATATCACAAAAATTCAATAGGAAAATTATATTTATTACTAATACTTACATCTAAAGAAGCTAAACAATACCAGCAGAAAACGTGTTTACATCTTTTACACATCATTTGTGCACATCCTTCGTCTTTTTCAATAGGTACAGAACACATGGGACAGCATTTAATATGATCACTGTCAAATGGTATACCTAATGGAAGATCGGAGCAGGGTCCATTGTGCCATGCTTCTCTGCACAAGGAGCAAAAATCTGTAGAACAGTTAGGACAGTGGACAGGTCCAGGAGGTGTACTACTACTTCCATTGGAATTGATTGAACATATTGTTTCACAGCCTGCACGTGGACACCACGCACGTTTTGTATCCATTGAAACATCTGTATAAAATCAAATTTAGTATCAAAATCATCATCTCTAATTTCACACGAATTAACAATCATATTTTTTACTTACCTCTGTTCAAACGAAACTTGCAATGTTTTTCCATTAACTCTGCACTAACAAGACTTCTAATTTCCTTTAACGAAAGTATAGCACCTTGTTCGCATTGTGCATCTGGACAGCTAATTTCATATGCACCTTCTTCAATTTCAAATTCGACATATGCTTTCATACACTGAAAAATTTGATTTATATTAGCAATGATTATATCTTTTGTTGATATATGAAGATAATGAATTATTGCAGGATCACAACATGAGTTTAATAGACAATACAAATGATATAATCATTTATACTTACATCTTTACAATAGAAACAACCACAGCCTTCAATTTTAAATGTTTTGGATAGGGATGTATCAGTAAGACAAAGCTTACAAAAGATTCTTCCAACTGTTTGTTGTGAACCTGTTGGGACAAAATTTCCAGCAGCTAAACTGTATCTCGAGCCAGATGCCAATGACAACAAACTAGAACAGCGAGAGCAAACTCTACTGCGATTGATAGCTCTACCCTCTAGAGCTGACGTACTTAATCCAACTGCAGTTTCACATTTTCTAAGAGCGCCAGGAGCTAAATTAATCCAACTGCTGCCTCGAGCTTCTAAACTAGCACTGCTTTCAGGCCTTAAAAGTGGAGAATCTATGCCTTTTCCTGGTAAAGTTCTTTCGGTTAAAGAAAGATTGACTACACTTGATTCTTTACGTAACAAGGGTAATCTTATACCAGTGAGTTTATTGGTCTTATCTATTTTCTTCTGATTGTTGACAGTTTTATTAGGTGGATTAACAGAAGTTACTGAACTATTTGTCGTGCCCATATCCATTAAGGGGGCTCGTCGTACGACGAGCGAGTGTAGGCTAGGCATCCCCTGATTTAAAATCTCTAATTTCACTGCCACTTACAGACAAGAGCTGTGCATACTGACTTTTTTAGGGCAGTTTGCTCCAGCACTTGCTGCGAAATAAAATCCAACGTGCAATGTATCAAATTATTACATACATATGATCCTTTCCCATGATCATTTTCCAACAGTGCATTATATTGATACAACTTCACATTTGTCATAGCTCTTTATGCGTTGTAAACACTAGGCGCGACATTGGCTAAGCGATTAATTCTAAGAGAAATTGTTATCATCGGTATATTTCATTTGCATAAGCTGACTGCAAAATTATAAAACCATATCGATGAACACTTTAACATAAACATGTCGAGGACACGATGATTTTTTTTCTCTTTATATGGTAATATAGAAAAAAAAATATATATATATACATATATACATATATATATATATATATATATATATATATATATATATGAGGCCCTCCTACTTTATGGATAAGAAACGTATATATTGTCCCGAACAAAACGAAAAGAAGGGAGCCCCGTTACGTTTTCTTCTCTCAGCGATGATCGAGACGACTCCCAATTATTTTCATACGTTTACTCGCTCGTAATATATATATATATATATATATATATATATATATATATATATATATACATATATACATATATACATATATATCGTCTGACGTATTTTTTAATGGATGTTAAAGGAAAAAAAGAAAAAAGGAAGAGAGAAAAGAAAAGAAAAGAAAAGAAAAAAACATCATCTGCACATCTCTAAACACAGAGCAACTTTCACCGTTATTCGAGTGCACGAATACGACACTGTGCACTTTCGGAATTGTCAGTATTTGATAACACAGTTTCTCCAAGCTTTTTCACCTGTCCTGTCACGAAGTACATCAAAGTGCATAAGAGAATATAGTATATCCCGAGCGATTACTTCCGCCCCCACTCACTTATTTTTCTTTCTTTAAGAAGAAACCAAGCGTGTATCGCGATCGGCGCGCATCATTCTCTCTCTCTCTCTCTCTCGCTCACTCACTCACTCTCTTATTCTCTCTCTCTCTCTCTCTCTCTTTGGGATATATACTTTTATAATTTATATAATTGTTTTCATTTTAATGCAACATTTGTCATCTCCTTTCCGATTTATTCGACTTAAATAAAAAAATAAAAAAAGTGTGCTAATGAAAGAGAGAATAAGAGACAACACTCAGAACTCGACGTTTAGGAATACATATATCATTTGTGTTCTATTATGATCCATATTTAGGAATTCTTCCAAATAATAATTTCCTTATTTGAAATCTCGTTTTTTTCTTCTAGTTGTTTTTTCTTTTTCTGTCTTTCTTTTTTTTTTCCCCTTCAAATCCGGATAAACGAGACCAATTTTAAAGGTATATTCATACGGTTCCACAATTATAACAAATTAAACTCGTTTCTATAATACCTAAGAGATTATGGAAATCATTTTAGACTTGGTTATGGTATGCGCGAGCGCATGAACGCTCATATTGAAAAGGAAAGGAGGAAAATATTTTTTTTTATGCGATTTCACGAAACAAGTTGGGAAACATAACTAGGAAAATAAAGATATCTACATTTCTGATCGGATTTTATCTATTAACCATTAAAACTCTATTCTACGATGAGTTTCTACAAAAATAGACAACATCCGAGGAAATATATTGCACGTTCGCACGATCAGTTGAGTGCACGGATATAATGGCACTTGCGCCATAAAGATTAAACTCTCATTGGCTGACATCCTTTTCGCGGTAAGTTTAAAAATGATAATTTTATAATCTATTAACGATCACTTTTTATATATATATATATATATACATTTATATATATATTTATATATATATTTATATATATATATAAATATATATACACATTTGTTAAAAAAGAAATTTTTAATCAATACAATATATTATTCATATTTAATAATCGATTGTCGCTTGATCTTGCGAAAGTCCAAACATTATATAAAATAATCGATAAAAAAAAAACAAAAAAACAAAAAAACAAAAGAAAAAAACTGATTTACAATAAGAAAATCAAATATTGCAATTTTAATAGAGATCATATATATATATATGTCTCTACATATAATGATATATATATATGTCTCTACATATAATGATATATATATATGTCTCTACATATAATGATATATATATACATATACACATATATATATATATATATATATATATATATATATATATTCATATATAATTACATTTTATTTAACGCATATAAACATTGATATTTACATATTATTTAAATCAGCATTGCGTAAATCTAGCTTTGTTTTTATAAATTTTACATGATAATTATTATCACTACACACTGAATAATTTAATTTGAAAAGATTCTATAGATCAATTAAAATTTCTCTGACGGAAGAAAAAGAAAGAAAAATTGTAAGTATAAATAATTTACGCGCCGCTGATCTAAATGATAAGAATAGTTTACAATGACACATTAATACTTATTATCAAAGGAGTTCGAATCGTATAAAAATTAAGCAACTTGTGCTTACTAAAGATTTATTCGTAATATCTAGAATTATTAATTTCTTGATTAATAAGAGATTCACATAATCACATACATACGTATAAATTAAAGGAAACTTATTAAGAGTTTCTATAAATTAGTTGGTCTATAAAAAGAAGTAAAAAAATGACAAGCCCTACTTTGAACACTTTTTCTCACATCTTTCTCGACACTCTGTTTCCATAATTGATTTGTTTCGTCAGTTTTCTTTTCTTTTTCGTAATATGCTTCACAAACCACCCTTTGCTATTTTGAGTGCGTATTATTATATATTAAATAGGAATATATATTTGGACTAGAATAATTTTCTGACATATTTCATTTATAAAATTTTATACAATCGATATAATTACAATTTACCAATCACTTATTTTTTTGTTCAAATAAAACGAATATTTCACGATGAAAATGTAAAGTAACTGATAATAATGTAATTATATTTGTTATGTGGGCTGTGAAGCATCTTTCATTGTGTATACAAATGTTATATTTAAAATTAAAAAAGTTCTAAAGAGAATATATCTCGTACATATGAATATTTCCACAATTCATATTTTACAAAGAAATATTGCCAGGTGCACTATACTGTCCTTTCCTGGAATGTGTATCGACTGCTCTGACTGCAAAGTAATAATTGTTACCTTCTGAAAACTAAAAAATTTATGATTTATAACTCGTGAAAAAATATTTATAAATAAAAAAATATATATAAATTTAAACAGACTTGAATTATCATATATCTATATTATTATTTTCTATTATTATTATTATTATTATTATTTTTATTATTATTATTATTACTATTATTATTACTATTATTATTATCATTATTATTATTATTATTATTAGTATTATTATTATTATTATTATTATTATTATTATTATTATTATTATTATTATTATTATTATTATTATTATTCACCTGAGTAAGAGTACAAGCCATAGGCAGTGGTAGAGCTCGAACATCGCCAACTTTCTTCCAAAGACCTGTGCTTGGAGGCACACCTGCGACTTCTTGATAAGCATATAATTGGTAACTAACTATATCGGCGTATTTTTCCGAAAGTGTCATATTCCATGATAACACTATACCTAAAAAATATAAAGCATATAATGATTATTTTGATAATTAACTTTTCATGATTAATTTGTGTACATGATACATACCATTTGCAACTTTGGATATTTTTAATGAAGGAGCTGGCGGAGGCAGTTTTGATACAGGATTAATGGCATAATGAGGAGAGTCTGGAAGAGGTGCTGGATGCTAAAATGAATTATAATATTTTAATAGATTAATTTATTATATTTCAAACAAAAAGTAATTTGTTCTATTTGTAAATAACCTACTTTTTTTAGTTGCACATTTGGACCAGCAGATGTTGTTATTACACGTACAGTACCATTTGCATTTGTTGAAATGCCTAAATAATTTATATTTAAAAAAATAAAAAAAAACGCGTTAATGTGAATTAGATAGAAATATAATATAATCAATATTGCTTACCATTTTTATATGCAAGAGTTGTAAATGGTGGCCTATTACCTGAATTTACAGGTCGTATCTATAAACCATGTAATCTCAAATAATTTACAGAACTATTGTTAATATGTCACATTGATTTAATCTCTTATCTATGAGATAATATATTGTTATACCTGATTAGAATTTGATGTTATTAATAGCTGTCTTCCTGCACCAACTCCACTTTGCATTACATATGCTAATCTAGGTGCGTTCATATTATTCTACAAAAAAAAAAAAAAAAAAAAAGAAAAACAAAAAGAGAAGAAGAAAAGAAAAAAAATACACTCATTTATGTTTTGAATATTATTATTAAGATGATATTTATAAGGCATGAAAAAGAGTACTTTACATACTACTAAAGCAGTTGGTGTTGGATGACTCGCTGTATGTACCACTCTGATGTTAGCAGGTTGAGTCGTTATAGCTACATTTGCAGGAATTGTTTGAATTACTCTAGGAAAACAGGGTTGCGGTGTTTTCTGTTTAACGTTTACTCCTGGATCTGCGCTTGTGGTCACGCTTGTTATACTTACTGTAGCTGCAAATAATAGACAATACATTGTACAATTATCTTATATTATAAAATTACATATATAAATTTACTTTAAAACATACATTTATTTTTTTCTTCTTCATCTGTTAAATCAATGAGATCATTAGTCTTCGTTTTAGAAACATTAATCGTTGTACTTTGTCGATTTGTTTGAAGTGGAACTTTTCCATTTAGTACAACTGTTTGTTGTTGCTGTAAAATTAATTGTCAAATATATAAGTATCATACTAAGTTCTTTTGTTTTTACAATTATAATTTACAATCCGTACATTTGGTAATAATTGTTGAATGTTATTGGGTTGATTTTGCAAATTTACAGAGTGTTGAGGTTCAACATTCTTAGACACAACCAAAGCAGTTGGAGTCACAGTAGAAATTAATGGTGGAGGCTGCACTACATTGTGCGATATAGTAACAGGTTGAGCAACTATAGGTGTCTCAAGTTTCCTGGGAGATCTTACTTTTATTCCTTTTCTTTGATTTAGTGCATTATTGTTCGTTTCATTAACTACAGAATTAATTGTAGTGGATATATTTACAGATTTTAATGTAGGACTTTGATGTAACTGTCTTAAACTTTGTATTCCATGTTCCTATATTTATTAAACAACTAAATAAAAGGTTGTAAATCAAAACTTTAGATAGATTATTAATATTATTTATATATTACCGTAATAAAATTAACTTGTAATCCAACAGACCGATTAATCTTTATCGGTGCAGTTGGTTTATCATTATTTGCCCGTCGATCTGCCGCATTACGACTTAAAACCATTTCAAAATCCTTAATTTGTTTTGCTAATAGTTGACACCTAGTACGCGTTGCTTCCTGATTTTTTTCAGATATTCGTGCTTGCTCTCTCAATCTTCCAATTTCACCACGCATTGTTATAGTCTCTACAATTTTCTGTATTAAAAGTTCCTCCAGTTCCTGAAGCATATTTCGTGTTAATCATATATTTATGTTTATATTACATTATCATAGACTGTCTAAATATATTCTTACTTCTTGTTTTAATTTAGGTAATTTTTCTTTGAGATCTCTTCTGAAAAACTTATTTATATAATTAAGACTTTTAATATCATCCCTGTGATCATCTTTTATCGTAACATCTTCGAGCTCTGAACTTCTGAGCCTTTTATTATTACCATTAATAGTTACATCCATATCAGAACAATTTCGTTTTAATGAAGGAGAAAGAGATTCCATGTGTTGATTAGCTTTATGATTTACAGTTACAAATTTATCAGAATTATCACTAGATTCTACATCACTATCCTGTACCAAGAACTTTTTCCTTATGATTTCTTCTGCATTTTTTGCTGTTCTTCGTTTCTGTCGCCCTTCTATTCCTAAAACAATTTTTCTATTTAATGTATGTATCTTTATAATATTCGAAAAATATTATTCATTATTATAATACAATATTCATACCTTGCCTATTTTCTTGAACATTATCTCGTGCTAATAAAGCGGCCAATTTTTTTGATCGTCTTCTTCTGCGTGGTTTTGGAATTTCTAAATTTCTTTTTTCACTTTCATCATTTACATTTTTTGTATCACCAGTGGACTCTAATGATGTAGCTCTATTTACTATTGACGAACTTTCATCAGTAGAAATTAAAAGTTCGTTAATGTCACTGTCCACATTAATAGCTTCTGATGTTGATTGATTAATATTACGTGTATTATTGTTATCAGAAATAATTTTTGATGAATTCAACTTTCCTGTTTGCTTTTTTAAAGAATGATTATCAGACAAATTTGGAGATGAACATGAATTGATTTCATCGTCTAAAACCTTTTTACCACATTTACTATTATTAACTTTTTGATCGATTATAAGACAATTTTGTACAGTTTTACTATTATCATTATTAAGATTTGATACTGCATGTTGGCTATTTTCCTGACATTGATTTAGTATAGTAGTGCTTGTATTAATTTTCTGTTTATCCTCAGAATGTTCATCAATCGTAGAATGATCATTCTTACTATTAGAAACAGTCATATTATAATTGCTGTTTAATTCTTTATCATTCTTAATTAGTCTTAAATTCTGTTTTCCATCATAACATTGATCATTTTGTTTAATATCTACTTTTTCATTCTGATCCTCTAACTTTAATTGACTGCACTCTTTATCTTCATTTTTTTCTTTTAAGGAAGATTTATCATTTTCTTTACAAATCGAATTATTTAAATTCTTAGAATTATTTAGATCATCAGCTAATTTACTATCATCACAATTTTTTTTAATCAAATTACAATTTTTCGTTTTTGTTGTTTTTTCATTTTTATTTTTTGTTTTTGAAGAATTATTAACCGATTCATTATTACATTGTTCACTGATTAATTTATCATTATCCTTACTGATTAAAATTATATTATTTGTTTTTTTGTAATTAGATTTTAAAATCTTTATCTCTTTATTTTCTATGTTTATATTATCCTCTTTATCATTATCTATTTCATTATCAGATTTTTTATTACATTCTTCTTCATTTTTCTTATCTATAATAGAATCGAACATTGTCGTTTAATTAACTAAATCATTAGATATTAATTTTGATTGGAAAATTATAATTTTTCTGACAAAATATTTATTATATTATACTCTTGAAATAAAACGTTGAAAAATATATAATTGTAGCTTACCCATATTTTCTGTTTCTTTATCACTTTGATTAGGATTTACACATGTTAAGGTAACTTCTTCTACTTCGGCCTCATCATCAGATAATCGTAAACGCAAACTATCATCTGACAAGGCTTCTTCTTCATCTCCATCTTCACCTGTTCTATATAAAAGTTCTTCTTCTTTTTGTTTTGATAATTCATCAGTATTTTGTATATCGATTTGTGCATGATTAGATGCAATGGACGTGGAAACATGCACTGTATCATTCCTTAATGTCTCCATTATTTAAAGAGAGGCAGTATATAGAGAAATATCACAGCAATCTCATTTATTTTGTAACACTTTACTGTTTTTTAATCTGTGAATAATCCAAATGTAACTACATTGAGAATTATTTATAATGAAAATTTCTTCATGTAGTTATTACTATTCTTATTTATAATATTTACTCTCTTCTCACACAAATAAAGAAAATAATTAATCTTAGTATTCTAATATATATTCACTGCTTTTTTATTTACTACTAAATCATATAGAATTCCAATCTATTATCAATATATTCATACACACATCATAATAACAATTAGATATTGTGTGTGCGTGTGTGTTTGTATATACTAATAATAATAATTTTAAATTATTGTGTTTTCTATTTCAAATGATATTATATAAAACAAACAAAATTGTCTTATTACCAAAAACAAAACAAAACAAAACAAAAATAGAAAAAATAGCATTACAATTAGGGTTTAACAAATGACAAATGACAAATAAAAAAAATACATAAATTTATCACTTGAAAATAATGAAAAAATTGTAACAGCTCACCACAAAGATTAGTGAATTATCCAGCAAAATTTTCAATTTTACTTTCATACCGAAACAAATTAACTACCAAATCATCGAATTATTAAAGAAAAAGGAAATTTTGTTAAAGCATCAATAAATCTTTGGATTACATATCCCAAAGCTCATCTAATCATTCGAATAATCGTGAAATAATTCTCGTTACATGCATAACAATGATCTCAATCATATTTCATTGATACGATAAATATTGAAAGTAATTACTTTATAATATGACGCGTATCGAAAATTTTTCTTATCTACCCACATTTTTTTTCTATTCGTTCGTACGTTCGAACGAAAATTTAATATTCTTTCACGGTACATTTTCAAAAAAATCATAAAATTTGAAATTATTTGCAATACGAAGACCGGGGACACGCTGTCGTACGCATATATACACTAAGAGAGAAATCAATGAATAAACCGACACAAAACAAAAATGTTCGTTAAGAATCACTAAAAACGAACATATTGTGTAGAAAGTTGGCATGTCATACTTCGAATTCAGATCAATGCTCTCCGCACGATGTCAGCACTTACGTCATTCAGGTGATTCGCGCGCTAAACACATAGTACAACTTTTCTTTTTTAAATTTAATCGAAAACTAAATCAGTTATCGTTCAGGAAAATATAAAATATTAAAAAAAAATCGTACCAATGATAATTGAGATTTCAATGAAATATCAATTTTATCACTTCCGTATAATCGAATGTGTAACGTCAAAGGGCCCCCTTAGTCAACGCGCCGTTATTACGGTCGGCCCTGGCCCATAAGTAGTGGAATATGCAAGATGGCGGACCGACAATATATACTGTATTCAATTCTTTGCTAAAAAATTATATTCATCAGCCGTAATACATTTGGCAGAAAAAAATAGAAGATATCGTGAATCAAAAGAAAATAGTTTTTTTTTTCCGTGTCTAATTGTCCTCAACGTGTATGGCACGTATAAAGAACACTTTTGAATACACTAACGTATCAAACGCACGCTTTGCAAAAGCATACACGAACTCGCGTATCATTGACTAAAGGAAACGAATCACGAAATAGTTCGTTTCGATGAAAGATTTATATACCATTTATCGATATATTTGCATATATATATACATATATATACTAATAAAATCGATTTACATATATATTGTGTAAATGGCATCGAAAATACAAGATTATCGATAGGTTTGGACAGTGTGAACGTAGAACACTGAACCTAGGCCCCGAGATGTGTTCTGGCGAAATTAACCGAAGATACACGAAGAGGATTTACTATGGTAGCTGTCTGTATCGCAACACGGAGGGGGATATATCCATTTCGGTCATTCCGAAGTAAATAAAGATGTCCCAAAAAGAATATTTTCTTCTTCAAAAATATGTTGATCCTTTCTTTGTAGACTGTTGAGTAGCTTAATCGAGTAGACCTGTGATAGCTAACGTACTGTTGAAACGTTACTTTTTTTTTAGTATATATATTACTCATTTCTATTAATATTAATACATATACATATATATATATATATATATGTAAATTATTTCACATTTCTTATATTTATTAATATTAGGATATGTTTTAAACGTTCGTAAAGTTTGAAATAGAACATAATAATATTTAATAGTTGAAATATAACAAGAAATTTGTATAATGCTTATAATAACTTTTTTGTTTTCTTTGGTCGATTAAACATTATCTAATTTTTTTTCGATCATGAAACGCATCAATGAAAATATACAGATTAGATAAGATGTAAATAAAAAATAACAAGCATGTGCATGATGTGCGTACGCGTGTTTTATAATCTACATTTTCTATTGATACATTTTTACCTACATATGTAACAGTGCAATTCTACTTTTGGAAGATATTTATATAGATATTTTCAATTGAATGATCCTTGAAAATTATTAATCTATAATTATAATGCTCTTTAATAATAACAAAAAATAATAATTTGTTTGCATTAAAAATATTCATTAATATATAAATATTGATACTTTAACCTAATAAAACTGACAAGTTCTCTTTATTGAACGGTCCATGAATAGCCCCACCCTCGCATATTCTGCGCCTTTTGATAAGACCAACGTGCGCTATACTAGCAGTACAATGTTTAAGCTATGTGGTGGGAGAAATCATGTGCTTATACGCAAAACATTTGATCGATTTTTACTTTCATACTTCGATTTATACTTTGATTATAATCTTTATATCCAACCTACTTGTTTTTATTCAATTTTAATTTTTTTTATTTATTTATTAGTTTTTTTTTAATATTATTTTGTTTTTCTACTTCAGTCCTGTGTATGCACTGTTTATTGCACTGTGTATTGCACTGTGTATTGCACTGTTATATATATATAACATATATGACGAATATATAAAATATTTTGTCTTAAATAGAAAAAATAACTACAAAATATTACAACAAAATTTGTACAATATTAAAAAAAAAGAAAAATTAATTTGTGTTAAGGTATTACAATCGTTCGATCGTAACATTACAATTATATATTAAAGATTTTGCTATTAAGGACAATATTTTACATTTCTCATAATTATATTTCAATCGAAAGTAAATTAAAATAATAAATAATTCAAGATCTATAGACTCTGTGTATTGTCAAAATAAAACAAAACATCATCATGTCAACCATTTCATATGAAACAACAAAATGGCGTATCCAGGAATTCTAAAATGGTTGCTTTTGGATCCAGTAGTAATCGTCTATATATACACATATAAGTGTATATATATGTACATATGTACTCATACATGTAGCAATGCATGTACGTATGGATGTGATTCCGGATATTGCGATTAAAAGCTTGGGACTTAAGACCCATAGTTACTGACGGTACTTCTTTTATTATATGAAAAACTATATCATTGAGATTATTATTTGTAAACTCTTGAAAATAAAGATAACAAAACCACAATTAAATATTGTTACAATACCGCGAAAGATAAATTCTTATTTTATACTTAACCGTCAATAATATAATTATTCCTTAAAAATACAAAAATTGTAATAGGTTAATGTACTCTATCAACACTTGTATTCAACCATAACCACTTCGATTAGATTATAGTGATTATTTAAAAAATGGACGATATCTATTTATACTACTATGAAAAATGATGATACTATATGTAAACTTACATCACAATATTGAGTAGAAGACTGTAGTCAATGGTGCACATATAATCCACGTTTCGAAAACGTATGTTTATTACAAATATACTAAGAACGAAGACACACTTCTATACCACTTCATCGTATAACTGCAACATTGCACTTCGAGCAAGCAAAATGCGACGTTGTCACTTCTTCCTTTTATCCGTTATTACACGCAATGTGTGTGTAGACGCAGTTTTCAGATTCCAAATATTCTTAAAGATCCAGGATAAATCTTAAATTCTCATGAACGGGAATATATTAATTGATGTGTAAGTTTCTTATTGATGTTATAGAGTTAATATACACTCGTTTTCGTATATGTATTTTATCAAGTAGAATAAGTATCCTACACACGCATGCGCGTAACGTTAACAACCTCTTACATATTTCAGTCGAATCTTAAATTCTTTTGGAATTTATGTGTTGCATGAAGTTTGTTTTTTTTTTTTTGCCTTTTTTCCTTCATACTACCTGCATCCTTTTCTTCTCCTAAATTCATGTTCTACAAGATACGTAATATTACATATGTATATATTTATCCTTTTTGTATCTGTTTCTCTCATTCAACAAAGATAACTTGCACATCAGGTTACACCACAAAAATTAAGAATACCACATTTATTATTTTCTTATAAAATCTCTTTCTCTCTCTCTCTCTCTCTCTCTCTGTCTCTCTTTCTCTCTTTCTGTCTGTCTTTTATCTCCATATCGTACGATTTATATCAATAATAAATTTCAAAAAATATACGATATTTTAAACATATATAAATATGACATTTAAATTAATGAGACATGAATACATAGTGATATTTCCAAATAAATGTATTAAATCCATAATATGAATATATATTTTTTTTTATATTATAAAATCTGAAAATATATTAATGATATAGGAAAAAAAAAAAAGAAATTATATATATGTTAAAATTTTAGAGTTAGTATCCTTTCTAATCTGTTTGATAAAAGAAGTAAAGAAAAGAGGACAGAACTATATAATAAAATAAATTGTTTATTAATTTTAATTGTAATTTATCTTTTTTAAATAACTATCTTTTTTGTCGTTATTAAGTAAAGAATTTTCGATCAGTGATGTACCTTGAATTTTATGCGCGTGCGTCAAAAATTACTGATATATAAAACACAGTAAAAATAATAGAATTACTTAGAAATCATTATGAAGAAGAATTACTATATGTATCAAATAATGAAATGTCTAACGGCCGCTTGCGCTCGCGCGAATTTTATTGATTATGATTAAACAACAAGGTTGTAAGAAGTTGGAACATATAAGTTGGATAAGAATCTTATACACATTAACATGCAGTTATATACGTATTTATAAATGTTGTTAAAACACAAGCATAGACTATTTCAAAATTGCCAAATATATTTAATTATATCGTATATATTAACAGATATTTGAATACTAAAGTGCAAAAATAAATTGAAAAGAACAATTAATATGTGTTACTAACCTGAAAGTGTGGTAGCATACTGTATAATCATATTTTTATTATTAAATCAATCATATTAAAGTAATCGTAAACCTACTATTTCTAAAATAAGGGAACTTGAATTTATATAATGAAATACATATACATATGTTTATTAATGTTTTTATAATTTTTGATAAAATCATAATTAACCTTTCTCCCCCAAGATAAAATTTATATAATAAACATATTGTAAAGTTAGTTTTAAATAATTTTAAAAATAATACTGGTTGATATAATCTAATATTTTTGATATATTATTTTAGTATCCAATAATATTAATTTATGCGAATGTGATTTTTTCACAAAGAAGATTTATTTTGTTGGTCATAATAGGAATTAATAATTTTTTCGATTATCAGTTTTATGTTATCACTTTATTGTAATATATAATTCTATCAAACTTAGTGAATAATTAAATTTATGTAAATGTAAATGAGTTAAAGGTAAATGAGTTATATAAGACATGATATTTTTTCATGTAATTTCTTATATAACTTATATTGCAATAGCAATATTATGATGTAATAAATTCTACAAATCCTTTATATTTATACAACACTTTTCGAATGATCTAATATGAAAATTATTATATCGTTAGTCATATTTGTCATTAAAAAAAAACGTGCTATAATTATAATTTTTAAATGGAAAAATATTTTTCTCTGAAATAAAACTTAGAAGAAATTTTAGGTTAATTAAAACTTTTTAATGCATGCTACTATATCGAAAAATTTTTTGTTATTAATCTCATTAGTAAAATAAATTTTAGTTTTTTTAAGATGAACTGTGACAAATATGTTAGATTTACAATATTTAAAATATAAATGTAATGTATTTCAGATACAATATTGTTTAAAATTTTATATATTTATATAATGTAAAACATTTCTATTTCTTTTTAAGTAATCTCTCTTTCCTTTTCTTTATATGCTTTTTAACTTTACTTTTTCTCTTCTCAGCTTGTTGTTCTTTAACAGCTTTTTTGCGGGCCTATAAATAAATTCATTATAAAATCATTGTATATTAGTTGTAAAACTGAAAGTGCATGAACATTTAATTCAAGTTCAACAAAAAATTAATAGAAAAAACCAATAACCTTTTTGCTTTCGGGACTCTCATTTCGAGGACGTGCAGAACTAACAAATTTAGATTCATTTTCTTTACTACTTTCATCGTCTGTATCTTCAGTATCTGAGCATGTACTTTCTTCTTCTTCTTTTGCATCATTATCTAAAATATTTTTTTTAGTCTTATCGGTAATAATATCAGGTGTTTCATTTGGTTTTGACAAATCTGCTTTTAATCCAATTAACGTTTTATAGATCAAATCTTCTTTCCCTGATTTAGCAAGTTTTATATCCCGTTCTATATCAATCACTTGACTTAATCTTTGCGGTATATAAGCTTGCTTAAAAACCTGTTCATTTATTTCCTGATCAGGACAACTTTCATGATTTATTTTTTGTTGTATTTGATTTGACACTGTATCTAAGTATTCATCCATGTTATTTTCATTCACGGTTGGATCCGTTATAAAGTCAAACAGTGCTTTTACTGACATTACACATACGTCATTTTTCTTAAAATATTCTAAAAGCAATATAAATAATTCAATTAATTTTATATTATAATTCATTTTACTTAACATTAATCTGAAGACTAACCAGTAATATTTGTACAATCTTTCCTAAGAAATTCAAGAGCCATAGGATGATCATGTTCAACTGATTGAGATACATCTATTATTACAATAGATCCATCATGATAGAGCATATTGTATTCACTTAAATCAGCATGAACTAATTTACATTTATTGTACAATTCCCACATGATTTTTATACAGTTTCTATAAAGTTTTCTAAATTTTGAATCAGTAAGAGCAACATCTTTCAATTTAGGTGAAGGCCAACCATTGGTACCAATAAAGTCCATTAATAATACATGACTACGTAATAGAATAGGTTTAGGAGCATTTACACCTGCTTGATCTAAGCGTGCTAAATTTCGTAATTCTTTTTCAGCCCATATCCTTACCATTTTGCGTGGATTGTGGCGACAATATCCATGCCGAAAACGAAATTCTCCGGTTACATATTTATCACGATCTTTAAATTGTAAAATCGAAGTTTTATAGATTTTTATCGCAAATTCAACACCAGTTTTAGAAATTGCATGATAAACATTAGCTTCTTTTCCAGTAGATATACAACCATTAATCTCAGAAATTATTCCTTGATTTAAGAGCTTAAACAATATCATTTTGGTCCGAGGATCCATAACTTGCTCAACCGTTGCACGATCATGTTTATCTTTTGTTCTAATGCGATCTTTTTCCATACGTTTATCAGTTTTAATAAGAAAATTAGCAGCATGATCTGGTAGAGATGGTCCTTCATATTTTTCAATATTGATCTTATTTGCATAACGACGAAATAATTTATCGTTTGGTTGAAAATTAGAAATCTTACTAGAAGCAGCTTGTGCATTAGTATGTCGAGTATTTGGACTTTTTATATCCTTCTGACTACTACTGGCTTCATTTACATCCCAATCATAACTATCGTCTTCGAAATAATCTTCTTCATCTCTATCGTCAGTTATTGCTAATTCTTTAATATCTTCATCAAGTGTGCATTGAAATAATGGTGCTCCCTTTGAATTAACCACTCTGTGAATAATGAAATAAAATAAAATAAAATAAAATAAAATAAAATAAAATAAAATAAAATAAAATAAAAAACAAAATATTTATCTTTATGAACAATATAGGTTAACAAAATATAATTTATCGAAAATAGAAAAAATTATGAAAATATACATACGGTATTTCAGTTTCATCGGCATCGCTAAATTGTCCTTCATCATATGTTTCAAACATGATGTCAATATAAAATGAATTTCTTCAAAATAATGTTAGATTCAACTTACAGTATTGTAATATATATACAACTATGAAGTAATTTCAGAAAGACTCAAATTATTAATGTAACATAATTTGTACAAATTATAAATAAAAAAAAAAAAAAATGAAAATAAGATTATAAATATATTTCTTCTATTAAGTTTTAATAATTATTTCATTTGATATAATTTTACAAAAACTTTATATATGTATACACTTTTCATAAAGAGAACCATCCAATAATCGTAACCTTGGTCTATCGCGCACATCGTATTAGAAAATATTCCCTAGATATTCGCCACTCTGTGTATATTTTTTGTTCTATGGTTAATACGTAGGCGTCTTTTTGTTTACTTTCAACATTTAAAATATATCAAAATATATGCATAATTATTTCATTGGATTAACATAAAGTAAGTTCACTAATGTTATGTTAATATGAAAACAACTATTTTTATAAGATATTAATTTTTATAAATTATATTTTTTCATACATTATAAAGAAAATTGAAATACAGATGCATATATTTCGAATATCTTTTTATATACTTTTTTTTACATTATCAATTGCATTAATCTAAGAAAAAAATAACATAAAAAAATACATGCAATTTAAAATATGATATAAATATAAAAATGAAAATAATTACCATACGAACAATATCAATTTGATATACATGAATTGAACAAATCAATTTTGACAAGTTCTATATCAATACATATACAGCAATGTTAGATACCATGCGATCTGTAGAAGATTGTAATGCTATACGTTATGTATCGTATAGAACCGCTGTAAAAATGCAAGTAATACATCGAGAACTTCAAAGTAAGTAATATATTAAATAGAACATAACTATATAAATAATATATAATTATCTATTTTGTTTTAGTGCAATATGTACAGTTAGAATTAATAGCTGGTGTATTTGAACGTCATAGATTATCAATTACAGAAAATTCTGTAAACTTAGATCCAAGTGAAATAGAAGATGTTCTTTCTGACATTTATTTTGCAGCTCGTAAAGAATCTAACTTTGACTTTGATACTGATAACGTAACAAAGCTAGCTGTCAATTATATTTTGTGTACCTTTGATAAGTAAATATAATTTATATATTATTTTTCTATATAATATTTGTTTACAAATTATATATTACATTTAATAATTAATATTGTCATGGGAATATGGTAAAAAATATTAAATATTTTAGGCAAAATACTAGAAGTATTACAGTCTTTTCCGTAAAACTTGCATTGATATTAATGAGCTGCGGAAGATTGCAAGAGAAATATGGATATCTTTATCAGCAATTAGCCGATCATAATGCTTGTTTGTCTCGAGCTGGTCTGCATACACTATTAATTAATATCTGTAAAATAACTGAAATGCTTGGAGAAAATATGACCTATGGATATCACCACATTCAATCACATATAGATAGTTGCTTCGAGAAAGTAATACATGATATTTAAATATTTTTTTATATACTACAATTGATATATACTTAATATTTTTTATATTCCAATTGTAGTCTCAAGGATGTTTAGGAGTTACAGAATCAGAATTTGCCACATGGATTATGCAAGAACCACCTTTACTTGTTTGGATAACAACATTCAATAGAATGAAATCTGCAGAACACAGTCAGTATTTTTAAGATAAATTTTTATATATTTTTTTGATAAATTTATAACTATATTTATAAATATTTAATGTAATATTTCCAAGAATTTTTACCAAAAAATCTTTTCTTTCAGTTGTACACAATATAAAATGTTCTTCTTGTAAAGTAACACCAGTGCAAGGACCAAAGTACTCGTGCTTAAAATGTACTGGTTACCATCAATGTCAGGAATGCTTTTTACTAGGTAAAACAACTAATAAACATAAGTTAAAACATCCGGTACGGGAATATTGTGCAAAGGTATGAGTTTTACATTTGTATATTATAAAAATGAGAAATTTGATTAATATCTCTTTTTTTGTAGACATCAAATCGAGAAGCAACGAAACTAATTATTGAATTAATCAGAAATAAATTAAGATTGTGTCCTTCTAAAATGGTTATAATGAGCACAGAGGAATCACAGATAAGTGCTGTTAGGTTTGTTAATAAATTATAATTTTTATTTGTTAATATTTATGTGCTTTTCCTAATTTATTTATAATGTATTGTAGTAATGTAGCAAAGCAATCAGATTGCTCCACATTAAGAAGTACAATCAAAAGGAAAATTTTAAGTGATCCTCAAAAGGAATTGCAAAGCATTATTATGCATTTAGAAGAAGAGAACAAGCAACTTCAAATAGAATTACTTGATATTCAGGGAGCTAGAGCGGAGAGACTTCATCGTCATAGAGCTACTATTGAATCCCAACTACAACGTTTAAAAATATTAAAAGTATATATTAATCATAAAAATTGTTCCTAACACTATTGTATCATTATAACAATCTATTAATATTATTATTACATTTATTTGCAGAAATACTTATTTGCAGATCCTCCATATGAGGCACAATTTATTAATCGTTTACAAAGCACACCTATGCTTCCACTGTCATCTAGAGTTGCAGCTCTACCATTAGAATTTGAATTAAGCCCAATAATACATCAAGACACCCTAGAAAGACATTTATCTAATGTAACTGATAGAAACAAAATACAAGCCTCAAGTAATTTCAATACATCATTAGACAAAAATGATACAAATGGTCTTACTTGTAGTGAAGAAGCATCTTCAAGTTCATTTGTTAAAGCACCTAGTAGCACATGTATAGAATTAAGCACATGGATAGGAGGTAAATAATTATTGTTTTATAATAGTGTGTACAAATACTTTCACATTTTTGTTATTTTTAGGAAAACGATCGGAACTAAATTTACCCGATAGTGGCTTTTCTCAGTGGTTAAATAATGGAGATTCTAATTATAAAGATGATAGGCAAACCAATAAACTTGCAATAGGAAATATTGCTTGTAATGAATCTCCAATAACAATTTCTGATTCTCCTGTTGGACCTCAAAGAGATAATACACCTTCTTCTCTACAACGACCTGATAAGCATTCACAACACAGTAGTTTACAAAATATTCAAGGAGATCTCAATGATATATTGGATAGATTGCAAAATATGGTTGCAAATGATTGTTTACTAGAAGGTAAGTAATTCTAAAAACAATTTTTTTTTTTTTTTTTTTTTTAATTTTTAAGAGACACGAAAGCAATATAGTTATAAAAATATATTGTATTGAATAATTTGTAAGAAAAAACTGTATTATATATATTTCTACTTGTACTTTTTTTTACATCTTATAACTATTTTACAATAATAAGCATTTTTATTGCATACAGAGTCCTATGTTGTCAATGATAATTGCAAATTAAAGCGAGCAACAACAGAAATGGAAGATCTATTAACTGATCTTATTGAAGGCATGGAATCTCGTAAAACTAAACTTACTACTATTGTTTGAGAATTTACAAAGATTATTTTATAAACAAAGACCAGAATAAGAAGTTAAGTATGATAATAAATATATTATTTTCCGTCCATTTTTGATTATGAAGAACGTAATCATATAAATATAAAAGTGTAACCATCTTGTTTCTAAAAGTAAATAAAATAACAAGACTTTTTAATGCAAAAAATTGTATTGTAAATACATATAAATTTGTATTTGATTGTAAATAAATATAAATTTGATTTAGATGCATTTAAATACAAGGTGGTATCACTTGAATGTAATTGTATAATAAATATTATAATATATATAAGCCTTTTGTATATCGTTTACACTAATTTTTATATTTGATACTGTTTGAAGCTACGTTTTATTTCATGTAATATAAAAATGTAAAAATGCAATTTTAACTTAAAAAAAAAAAAAAAAAAAAAAAAAAAAAAAAAATAAGGTTGAAATAACATTGACCATATTTCCCAGTCTCACTATATAAAATTAAGTTCTCTTTTAAGTTAAAATGTAGCGATAAGTTAAAAAATGGTGTACAAAATCGTTTTCATCAATTGATGAATAGACTAGAGTATCAAATGTTATGCACTCTGTGCTAAAATTATCAAATTGTAAGTATACAATATTGGTACTACATACATTTTGTTAAATATTGAATAAATATTAAAGTAATATTATACTTTTTCTGCTAATAAAGTATCTGTCAAATATGTAACTTTAAGCAGCCTAGAAAAGTGTAATTTCTCTGATGGCAAATTGACGGTCCATGCTATCACACGAATTCCACGATTATGCCATTGTTCAATAACACGCCTAAAATATAACCGATTTTTAGTTTCTTATATTTAATTAATTTACAACTATACCAGTATTATCAAA
Organism: Vespa mandarinia; assembly: GCF_050613455.1. Classification (NCBI taxonomy): domain Eukaryota; kingdom Metazoa; phylum Arthropoda; class Insecta; order Hymenoptera; family Vespidae; genus Vespa; species Vespa mandarinia. Next base: position 10,180,172 of record NC_140812.1, on the reverse strand, counting down.
ATTTTTATATATAATTTCAATGTTTAATATCAACAATAAATACTATAGATAAAATAACTTACAGGTTTATTATATCCTTATGTAAAAGAATAGTAGATATCCCTACAATGTAATAAATAAAACTTGGTAATGCCCATTCATATAAAATTTCCATTATGCAAGCTGCCAAATGTTTAAATGGATTAACAAAACGTGATGGTCCTGGTCCATTTATTCCTAAATAAGATTCCCTTGAGAAGTAATACGGTCTCCAAGCTAAACTAGATACAATGCGTGGTTCTTTCCTTCTAATCTAAATTTGTTATTTGTTATAATTAAATATACTTTTTTTATGACATAAAAGTTTTATATAATACTTTTTATGAAATATATAAACATTAACATACCAAATATACAATCACAGGATTAAAACTTGAGACAATTGCTTTCTTAAATAAATTTGGATTTTCTTTGTAAGCATCCAATACCACTTGTATTATATCTAATCTTGTTTCTTTGATATCAATAATTATACGTTGATCATTGTTTAAACATATTTGTAAAGCATCTTTGAACAATGCAATTTTTTCACCCTCAAGAAATTTATTCCTTTGATACAGAAAAATAAATTCCATGAGTCAAGGAAAAGAAATATATATAATCATAAAATAATTACATTAGTAAATACCTAAGTGGATGATTAAATGTGATATCTAATTCCTTCAATTGATCCCAGGTCATTTCACTAACTACACCCTTTTGACCTGTAAGTCTTTCAATAGTAATATCATGAAATAGTACTGGAATGTTGTCTTTTGTAAGAATTAAATCAAATTCAATTGCAGTACATCCTTTGTCTTTACTCTGTGAAATAAACAAATAATTAAGAATCTAGATTAGACAACATAAATATAAAATATATATAAAACTTCTGTAATTATAATGAAAAATCTTTTTATGTTAGCCATATCAAGTAATTTGAATATTTTATTCTCTTTTTTTTTTATATAAATATGGTTAATAGTTATAGTATTCATAAAAAAACTTTAGTTACTAAAATATTTTAAACATTACAGCTATTCGATTAGTATATGTTTTGAAGCCACACCAGAGCAAGCAATTGTTCATTTTGACAAACAATATAAAAAGGATTACAAAACACAATGTTATAAATGCTTTGAAAATTCATATTAAGAAAAAAATAAAAGCCATCAATATATTAATATATTGGATATAAATTAATAGCATATAATAATATTAGAATACTAGTGTTTTAAATATTCAGAGCTATTATCTATGTGTCATGTCTATGACTATAAAAAATTTAATTAAGAAAAAGTCATTAAATATAATTTTACATTTTGAAAAGCCGACAAGCTGTTCTCAGGGTAATCATATCCTCCACCACGATGAGCTATAACAGACATGCAATATCGTTCTCCATCACCCTGGTTCTCAGTCGTATGTACTTCCTTTCCTATGAAAAAGGGATTCACACCAAGTACTTCATTCACAATACTTGCATGTGGAGGTGGAACTCGAACTAGTTTCAATCCAATCAATATGATCAAAGAACCCCAAAAAATCCAAGGTATGCGGAAACTGTATAAAATGCTCACTAACACAGTCCATGTCGCTTCAAGAAATATCCACAATAAAGCACTATTTAAAATTAGTTCGACAATCCCATGCATCTTTGTCAATAATATCTATGTTTAATTTATGTTACGTTATTTTTGCAAGAGAATTGAGTTCTACTAGAAATGTTTATTCAATTTTAGTCTTATGCCATTTAATAATGTTTCACTGCATAATTACGCAAAATCGATGATTCATACACTTCATAGTATATTATTGTATAAACGATATTTGTCGTAGTAGGCCGACCTTTACATTTATTTTACTACATAAACGTGATAAAAATATGTCATCTTCTGTAAATCTGTAATCATAAAAATTATTTCTTGTTGAGAACACTAAGATTACATTTCTGTGAATATAATTAAAATATAACGCGCGCATATATATTAATCATCATATCATTTGAAGTTTTTTAAACAATCAAAAATGAAGATTAAAGACACGGCATATAACTAATCGAATAAATTATTGATTAAATACATTTACATAATTAACTAGCAATAAAAGATTGATTTTATCAATGATCACGATTACATTCATGTATTTGAGATAAATTAATAATCTTAAATTCGGAATTAAATTTTCTGAATACAGTACTATGTACTTACTCTATAATCAAATTTTTCCTTTACTATAATCAATTCTTTCCTTGTTATCAATAGATCTGTAACTTCACATCGAATGGACATAAACTTGCTTTCAGAGAATCACATGACACAACGAGAACAAATCGTAAGTTGGTAGGAACATTAGCATCTATCCAACCATATATGTTCATGTTTATTGGTTTTCTAATTTTATCAAATTTTAGAAGTATCATATACACAATAAAAAATTATATGTAATAAAAAAAATGATAATTCGAAAAAATAATACAAATAAAAATCGATAATTATGTTTTTACGTTACCATTGATGTGATAACACCTTAATGTTGTGTTGTAAAAAGGCATTAAGAAATATATTCTATGATAAATCAATTAGCTATGTCGAATGTAAAATATTTTAAATAAGAATTTAATATCTCGTGACATATATGTGAAGCACAGGAAAAATTATAGTACATACAAATATTTACAAAAAAGAAATTCATTGGTATGACTGGTATTTATAATATGACAGATCAATATTTATTTAACTAAAATGTCTCAAATCAATCAAGGACAAAAGTGCGGAGAAACGACAGATATTTTAACAAGATATCAAATTATATCTAACAAACTTAAAAAGTAAGAAAATTTTTTAAATAAGAAAATATAATTTATTTATAGAAATTATTAAAATTTTTGTTTAATCAATAACTTTTAGACGTTTTCTGAGAAAACCTAACGTCACAGAAGCCAGTGATCAGTTTTGTAAGTATTATTATATTGTTGTATCCTGTATGTAAAGATCAAAATGTTCTTATATTATTACATATAAATTTGCACTTTATGTAGGTGCCTTGGCTGTTGAATCCGAACAGAAGGAATTATGGCAATATGCGGGTTTATGTTACTTAGCAGCAGCTAGATGTCATGGAACATTAAAAAATACTTCTTCTGAAATCAATCTCCTGATAAAAGCTGGCAGACAGTTTCTAACTGCTGAGAAAAAAAATAATGATATTGGGTGTCCTTCTTTAGGGCAAGAAAACATGCTGGTTAATGATCAGTATATTAATGTTTTTATAGTTGTTGATATTTTAAGTTATACGCATAACAAAATATATTTTAGGCTGCTGTCAGCTGTTTTAGTCATTCTTCATTGCGTTGCAGTAATCAAATGGGATTTAATACATTATCGGCAGGACTAGCAATAGAATTAGCATTATCATTGGGTGCTAATTCAGCTGGAATTCAACAATTACGGAAATCGATTGATACTTTCCCAACTCCAAAAGCTATTAATACTTTAATATCTTTTTATATTGAACAAGGTGAATAATTTTTTATATTGTATAAAAATGTTTAATTTATGACAATAAATTATACGTGATTGTCTCCATATAATAATTCCAGGCGATTATGTCACTGCTTTAAATGTTCTCAATGAATTCGTGGAATTTGTAAAAGCTTATATCAATATTGGTATAAGAGGCAATTACAATGTTATTTTACGTCGGTAAGTTATTTATACAATACTTTTTTTGTAACATATGAAGTTTCATTTACAACTTCAATTATAATATTTTTTAGATGTGAAATAACTAGAGTTCTTTTACTTTTGATTCTTCAACCATCACCTAAAAGGCTAGCACCATCGTTGGTGCAAGTTTTAGAGAAGTATGCATGGATTGAGGAAGGTACAAATAATGGTTTGTATGTTTGTTTCTCATTAAAAAAATTATTGCATAAATTAAAAATACAACAACTTTTATATATGTTGAAAATATTTTATATATTATAGGTCTTGATATGAACGAGGATGAACTTTTATTACTGCAATCATTGGTACTTGCATGTCAATCGAGAGACTTTCAAATATTATTTGAATTAGAAGGTGAATTATGGCCATATTTAAATGCAGAACAAAAGGAATTATTGTACAAGTTAATTAAAGTATTGACATTGCAGTGAATGTGTTATAATTATCTATAAATATGTATATAATTAATATTTAATAAAATCCCAATTTTTTAATTGTTTGTTCACTTTTCATGATGAATATTGCAAACTATGTTTCATAAAAATTATATATTTCATAAGCGATAAATAAATAACGATAAATAATAATAGTAATTTTTTTTTTGTTTCGTGTTTGAAGCATCTTTCGTAAGAATGGCATTAGGAAGGTTGTGAAAGGAAGAACCTGTTATAACACATTGTATGGATGGAAGAGTGAGAGTGTATGAAGATAGGTATAGTATGCGATTTCTTGTGATCGCGGAGGAGAGACGGTTCTTAGTTTCAGACTATACTAAATTCTGCGTTCTTGAAGAACGTAGACGTAACTGGAAATATATTCAGTCATTACACAAACGCGAGTGCATCCTTCGATTCTTCGGCCTCTTTTAATCAATTAAAATATCAAATTTAGTGAACAAATAACAAATTATTCCTAAAGGTAAAACCATTAAATCTTGTTAAAAATATTTTTAATAAGAACAAAATTGTATTAAAGTATTTATGTAAATTTTATAAATCATCAATTATTCCATAAATATTTAAGAATTATATTTTAATCGATAAAAAATCAAAATGTAATCTAAATCAATTCGTAAAGACTATTTAATAAATGTTCTAAACAATATTATATTTATACTAATTAAAATAAATTTAATATGTGAATTGATTGAAATTATATTAACATAGTCGTTTATTTCTTATTATTTTAACAGAGAATGTCAAAGTTATTGTAGTAAGATCTAAATAAAGATTTAATTCTGCTATAATGTTACATAATATCACATAATAATTAATTATAATACTAAAAAAGTGAAATATAATATTTCAAGGAATACCGTTATATTTAAAGATACGAATGCGCAGAAGATCATTGAAAGATCAGAAACGATTAAAAAATTTTTTTAACTTTCATAGATGTTCTTTTATTATTATTATAATAATTTTATTAAAAATAACTTCTAATTGTTGTTAATTAAATTGATAAAAACATCTAACAATCTAATTTATTTTTATAAATGTTAAGAAAAAAACTATGTTATACTCATTCTATTAAAATTTAAATTTATTAGGTGTCTACCTATTTGATCATTCTTAGAATGATCTATTACGCGTTTCGATAACCTTGAACTTTCAATATGCTCGTTTCCGAAGGTGATTGCCCGCGTAGATTTGCGTAGATTACGTGTAGATTTGCATGATTGACCTTGAAGTATTCACATATCGTTAAAACATTTATTTTTTGATTAAATATGATCATTTAATTATAAATTGTTATAAATTAATTTTTTTTTCTATATTATTACAGCTATGACTGAAAATTGGAGAACAATTTTTGTAACTGGAGGTGCTGGTTATATTGGTAGTCATTGTATTGTAGAACTTTTAGAATGTGGATATGATGTAGTAGCTATAGACAATTTTGCAAATAGCGTTGTAGAAGGTAAAGGGGAATCTGCAGCTCTTAAAAGAGTTGAAAAAATAACTGGAAAGAAAGTTATATTTTATAATTGTGACCTAATTAATAAAAACAATCTTGAAGAAGTATTTAATAAGGTAAGTGTTATCAATGTAAAGTTCTATTTATTAATATAGTATTTTTATTAATTTTTGTAATATTTTTTAGCATAAAATAGATTGTGTCATTCATTTTGCGGCTATAAAAGCAGTGGGAGAATCTATGCAAGTTCCACTTCATTATTATAAGAATAATATTATTGGTGCCATTAATTTACTAGAAGTAAGAATATTTCATTATTATATAGGATAACTACGAGATTTAGTTTATTATAAAATTATTTAATACTTTTAGGTAATGAAAGCTGCTGGTTGTTTTCAATTAGTTTTTAGTAGTTCTTGTACAGTATATGGAGAACCAAATGAATTACCAATAACTGAAGAACATCCTACAGGAAATATAACTAATGTATATGGTCGTACTAAGTATTTTATCGAAGAGATGCTCAAAGATATATCAAGAGCTGAAAAGGTATGATTATAATATGTATCTATCATCAGAAGAAAAACTATTTACAATCTTATAAATTTTTTAGAATAAAATATTACTTTCATTTGACAGAGTTGGAATATAATCTCTTTAAGATACTTCAACCCAGTAGGTGCTCATCCTAGTGGATTAATAGGAGAAGATCCAACAAAACCATTTACAAATTTAATGCCATATATCGCACAAGTTGCATTAAGTCATAAACCTGAACTCATTATCTTTGGTGGTGATTATCCTACAAAGGATGGAACAGGTACAATATAAGCTAATTATTTTTAATATTGATTGAAAAAATTTAATTATTTCTTGATTATTTGTCTTCAGGAATTCGAGATTATATTCATGTCATGGATTTGGCATCTGGTCATGTAGCTGCTTTAAATGCTTTACATAAACAGCATGTCAAACTAAAAATTTACAATTTAGGTACTGGACAAGGAGTATCTGTTCTTGAATTAATAAAAACATTTGAAAAAGTGACAGGTGCAACTGTTCCATATGTTATAAAAGATAGGAGAGAAGGCGATATCGTCTCGATGTTTGCTAATACAGATTTAGCAGAAAAGGAACTTGGATGGAAAACTAAATATAATGTTGAACGAATGTGTAAGTTTTATATATATATATATGTGTGTGTATATCAATTACATTGTGTATAATGAAAAACATATATTTAATAATATATTTTAATAAAGGTGAAGATTTTTGGAGGTGGCAAACAATGAATCCGTATGGATATCGTGCGCCAATAAAAAATGGCATTCATAATCATGTAAATAATACTACATAAACATATGACTTATATGCGGCTGTTCTTCACCTTACGCCGTAGGATATGTGACTTCAATGACAGGTATAGATAAGAAATTAATTAAAAGGGCAATAGGGAAATACTGTCCTCCACTATTTCACTATTGTATTGTGTATAAGCTTGTTAGGTTATACTTCTCTTATGAGTAACCTAACAATCGAATTAATGTATAATAAAAATATGTATTAAAAATAGTAATACATCTGACAAAAGCAAGAAAAACCATATGCCATTTTATACTTCTCTGAAGATAAAATAATTGAAAAATGTTAATTGTACAAACTTTATATTGTTTGTTTATAATTAAACTTATATAAATAATTAATAACTTATATAAGTAGTCATTAGTTCTATATAAGTATCATTATCTTCGTAGAAATATATAACAAATAAAATATAACATATGTATAAAAGATAATAGCGACGATAGTAGAAAGAGAATTACTCATGTATATTTGGAATTCTAAAATGTGTGAACATAATGACAGATATAACTAAGAATAGAAAATATGATATTTAATCTAAAAGACGTAAATAAAAATAAATAAGAATAAATGAAAATCAATAAGAATAAGTAAAAATAAATGACAATAAATAAGAACAAATAAGAATAATAAAAAAAATTATAATTTTTTAATGCATTTCTCTAAAAAATTATTTTTAAATATTACTTAATCTACAATAAGCATCTACTGAAGTATGATTAGCAATACAAAATATAAATACTTTTATGTTTAGTTAGAATTAGAGAGATAAGATTTTTGAAACTTATTGAAATATGCAGCCATTCGTTCGATAGTACTTGCGTTGTATAATCTATATTTAAGTCTCGATATATCGCAAGTAGTATCGATCCAGATCTCACCACGAGGAGGTTACTGCATGTGAAGATCCATGGGCTTTAACGGTGACTACTCTTTTATACTATTATTACTATTGCTATTATATAAATAGCAAAGTAAAGCAACGTGATGAATGTTGCTACACGAGAATTCAGATTTCAAAGGCTAAAATTGTAGACCTGAGCGTTACCATATATTCGGCAACCAATTTGCGCATAGCTCGACTGTTACAACATTGCAAGTTTCAATCATCATTATTGAGCATGACCAGTCGTTTATGACAAGTTACAAGTCCAATTTTATCTAAAATTAGACTGTGTAGTATTATTTAAATATTAGTTTATTTAATTTTGCGTACTTTCATATTGTTTAAATAAGTATAAAATTAGCGATAACATTAAGTTTTAAGTTTTCACGTTTAGAAAAAGAGAGCTTCGATGTTTACTCGTCGGAATGCAAAAGATTCCGAATGCAAAATTTAACTGTATTGAAATATGAAATTACAATTATTTTACATTTAAAGCGTTTTTCGAGCTATGTAATGTTTAAGTGAACGTACTATAATATTATAAAGCTTTTTCATAAATTTGAAAAAGCCATGTTTAGCCATCTTTAAAATGAAATCTTATTCATCAAAATCGGCTTAGAAAGATGTCTAAATCGTTGGCGAAAACCGTTATAAAATCAAGGATGATGAATAGCCATAATTCAGAAATAAATAATTTATATATAATAAAAGTTTATATCACATTTGTTTAATTGCATAAATAGCTAGTAGTTACAATAATAATTACAGTTAATACATTTTGTTATAAGTGTCAACTACTTCAGTCCACACTTTCTGTGGCATCTTTATTATTTTTAACATGTTCTAAAATTGTATATAGAGACAGATCTTGAAATTTTAACACTTCTAATCCCCAACTTGTCCATCCAGGCAATAAATATCTAGCAAACATTTCTAAACACTTTGGTTCGCTAGGCAAATATTCTTTTATAACTTCTAAAATATTAGCATAATATAAATTATTTTATAAAACATTTATATTTTAAATGTATCATAGTACTCACCTATAAGAGGTGGTTTATGTGAATGTACAGCACTTGGTACACTGATAATTAATTTACTATCAGGAATATTAACATTAACATCAGATGCACATCCTAATATTATTAACTCATAAGGCTGCTTTCCAGGTGTAGAAGTAAAATTACAAATTGTATTACCCATTTGAGTTACCTGGAATTTTTTGAAGTTCTAATATTTTCTTACTTATTGAAATATTAAATATGTTTAGTTTCATATTGTGAAACTAGCATTAAACTTACTTTGACCCAATACCATTTTGCTTTGTATGTAACTCCCCATGAAGGAAATATTTCATTAAAAATACTATGTAAATGACTTGGTGCATTAGTACACCAAATTGCTACAATACCGCTTGAACATAATAATTTCCCAACTGGTATCTTGACTAATTCTTCATTGTACATCATTTGGTAGCTGTTATAAAGACGTTAAATAAAATTTTGGCAAGTTATAAGATATTATAAAGGATGTTAAATTATTGCTATAATAAAAAAACATTTATACAATATACGAATAGTACACGATCAATGCTCAACAGTGATTTTTACGATGAATAGTTGCATCTAAAATCTTATTTACCGATCTGTTCATAAAACTGAGAACAGGATAAATATATATACTAGTATATAAATTGCTTGTTCTCATTAAAAGTGCTGAGATATTTCTTTTTTTTACTGGTTTATACTGAACCATACAAGATCACCTAGCTTCTACAGATTTGCTCTTTTTTCTTCTTATGGACTTGTTCCACCATGGAGGATCCAATAGTACAAAATCATACTGATTGTTCAGCTCCATCTTCTGCATCATGTTTCTTACATCATAACAATAAAAGCTACACTTTTTTGGAAATACATATTTCTTATACTGTGCCTCCCATATAATGGCTACATCAGAATTATTATAACCGTGTAAGTTTTCTAATCTTTGATGAAAAGTGTCAGAGTAAACTTTCTCTGATGTCGAACGTGCGGCTTCATTATTATCAATTAGAATATTATCACAGAATAATCCATTTAATTTGGCAGAGGATATCAATTTGTTGAATGCTTGCTGGATAAAACTTATCTATAAAAAAACATATCTCCTTTAATTAAAAGATAATAAATAGCAATCATCTCTTACAAATAATGTTTTTTCTTATATTAAAATAATTTTAGTCTACTTCGTCTAAATGGTCCTGCGGAAGAAGTTTATTTCGTTTTCGTTTCCTAGTTTTATTTGGCAAAGGATTTGTTTCATCTTGCATAGAACGAGCTATCTGATTTTGTCTCAAATATTGCGAATTAATTTCAAACAACATATTATTAAATGTCAGAGAATGCAATCCAGTTTTTGTGGTAACACTTTTATAAACATTATTAAGATATTCTAAATGGGAAATAATCCAACCATCCGTACTAGAAAAAACTATGCTCATAATTAATTCTTCAGTGAACACAAATATATCTTTTACAACTTAATTGTACACATTTTTATAACTCTTAATATATTAAAACTGTTTTTATAAAATTGTAACTAATAATACAATTTTACGAATAAGAGAGAGCAACCACAATCGTGGTACTAATTCGTACAAACTCGTACTAATTCGTACAAACAGAAATTTTAGTCTATTTTAGTTACGCCCCACCCTTTTACTAGTAGCGTTGTAAACCTATAATTTTTGTTATATTTTAAGTATGTACATTTTACATCTATCAGATGTCGCCACATTTGTAAACCGTGCTGCCATCTGAAACTTCGATCTGAAATCTTTGATCTTACGGTCAAAAGAATGGAGTAGAATGTAAAACCGGTTGGAGCCCATCTGGGGCCAGCTCAAGTATCGAGATGTCGAAGTTTCAAAATAAATTTATTTGAAGTCATAATGTGGATAATAAGTGATATTTTGACGCTTCCCAAGGTGCGTCATTTTTATTAAACGATGTCAAGAAGATAAATTATGCCTCGAAAAGAAAACACGTAAGTTTCTGTCAAGTTTCGATCTAACCATTCTATATATCAAAAAAAAGTTTCTTGTCCCGCAGGAAATTATATGGAAAAATTGACGACGTTATAAATTAGTAATGAACATTGAAATTATGTGTTAATGATTTACAAGAATTTAAAAATTAATTTTTATTGATAGTCATAACAAAGTTGTTCTTCAGATTAATAATTGTTTTAGCAAAGCTAAAACATGGGAGCGAGACAGACGAAAACGAATGAATACATATTTCAAGACCTTAGCAGATCTCTTACCTCCACATCAAGAAGGTCGCAAGCGCAACAAAGTTGATATATTGATACATGCATCAAAATATATCAAAGATCTTCATGTTCGTACAGAAGAATTATTCTTTGCTCATGCATCAGAAGCTCACAGTATGTATAAATATAATTGTAATACTATCGTATAAAAATGTTGTCAAGTTAAAAATAAATATTATCTTTTATTTTTTCTATAGAAGAAGAACTAGCACGTTTGAAAAAACTTGTAACGCTACTATTTTCACGAACACAATTACTTTCAACTTTGCTTCAAGAAGCTGGAATATCTGTACCTGCAGAACCAGCTTTAGAAAGGATATCTCCATTAAAATGGTCGAACAAGATTAATGTAGAAGATGTAGAAAAATATTTTACAAAAGGTACGTAACGTATGAATTATTATTATTTTTTTTTTATTATATTTTATCTAGAATCTTAGAAAATCTCTATTTCTTAGAAAAAACTTCTGAGAAAAAGAAAGAAAAATCTGCAGACAGTAAAGTGCCTTTAAATAAGAAATCTCCATCCCAAACATCTTCAAAAAAAGTTTTGGATGAATCCAATATTTCTAAAAATTCCTCTATTGAAAATCAGGAAAATCGTTTGAATTGTGTGAATAATAAAGATAATGATTCAAATAATTTAGGCAATGATTCACAAATTGAATGCAGAGAGAATAATGTTCAAATTGAAAAAGGTAATTTTTTATAATATTAAATAAATTAATTTCGATATAAAGACATTTTTATAAGTAATTTTTATAATCTAGGTGAAATTTCCAAAAGTTTTGGAAACAACAGACAGACTATAAAAAATGGTAATGATATTTGTGTGTATATAATTTTCAATCATTTTTATTTTATAATAAAATAATATATCTCTTTACAGCTATACGAAAAATAGAAAACCGGAAAAAAATTAAAAAGAAATTCAAAATAAAAGATACTAAGAAGCCTTCATCCATATGTATAAATAATTCTGTAACAAATTTAACACCAAATACTTTAATTTTATCAGGTGGAAAATTGGTACCCTTAGTAACACCCATGACTTCTTTAACATCTAATATTATAGTCAATACACAACCACAATCAGTAAATCCGATAATTCTTAGTAATGCTCAACAAAGTCAAATGATTGTCATGCAGCCTTTAACAAATCACGTACAAAATTCTGTTGTTTCTATTCGAAAGCAAGGTGTAATAAATACCATGCAGAAGGTTACTTTAAATACAATGTCGAACATTAGATCAAATTTGGTTGTAGATTCGCAAAATTGGGCGTCTAATGTAAAAAATATAATTAATTCTACACGAATAGGTGGTCATAAAGGTATTTTACCAAAAGGAAAAGAAGTTACTAAAACAACTATGACTTATAAAGTTCCTATTCCAGCAATTCATAAAGAGAAAGTAGACAAATATAAAGAAAGCTCTAACCGTAAAGAATCTGAAGGAAAATCTAAAATTAATAAAAATAATGTCAAAAGCATTAAAAATACACCACTTACAGAAGAAACAACAACAGAAAAAATTGTTAAAGAAAAAAGTACACAGTGTTTTAGTGATAATGTGTCTAGTGAAAAAATACCATATAAACGATGTTTAAGCATTGAAAATATATCTTCTGATGAACCTGAAGACAAAAAGCGAAAAGGAGATGATATAGATACTATAACGGTATCTAGTTCGACTATTACGAATTTTACAGCGACATGCAAATCTATTGAAAGCTTGAAGCATGTCATAGAAAAAATTGGAGAAAATTCAAATGAGATCCAAGAAAAAGATCATACACCTGTAATAAAACATGGTGAAATTATTACAGAATCAAATATTACAAATTCAAATTCATTATCACCTAATAACACAGCCATTGAAAATATTCCTGATTCTTCTGAACCAATAGTTAATATGAATTCGAATTATTCACATAATGAAGAGAAACCTGTACAAAATAAAATTATATCGCCACAAGGTTCCCCAAGCAATACTTCTTCTGAATTAAATGGAACAAATGATGCAATGATGTCAACTTCACCTACAACTGGATATGATATTCCTGTAGACAACGAAGTAGAAAAAATTGTCAATACTAAAGAATCTTCAAATACAAAATCAACCTTACCTGAAGTTGCTGAAACAGTACAAAGTGCAGTAGAATCGGAAAGAATAAAAGAAGTATGTAACTTAGGTACACAATTCGATAGTCTTTTACGTGTAAATGCTAAAGGCCCTGAAATGTTAGAAGGAACAGTAAATTTAGAAAGTAATAAGATTATTTTAAATTTGGATACAAATACAACCACAGCGATGAAACCTGAAGCAAGTACAGCCATTATTCAAACATCAGCAATAACAACATCAACTTCATTAAATTCTGTAAATATTCAGAATGATGATATAAAATTGGTTAGATCATCAAAAGAAGATATATCCAAATGTTTACCATACAATGCAGATAATAGTTTCATTCCAATTAATAGTAGAACAGAAGCACTTCATTCTGATTTATCAAATGATATATTTGCTTCTCTGCAAGTACCTTCTAATTCACATAATACAGAGTCAATATCACCTACAGCAGCTTTCTTAATGGCATTTCCATTAGTGTCATCCTTAAATGGAAAAACTGAAGTTCTTGATGAAGAAATGAAAGAAGATTTTAAATATCATAGTCAAACACCACCTATGCTTTTACAAATTGGTAGTATGGAACCAAATAGTTTCAAAGTTAGAGTATCAACATCTCCAATGTTTGAAACAGTGACTGAGAAATGTTTGAAACCAACATGTGAGAACAAAAAAGATATTGTTACGTCTACAAGTGTGAATATTCATTCGGAAATCATGCTTCCTATTGTCTGTACATCAACAACAAGAGCTGTACCAAAGATTGTAAGTGAGGAAACACTTAAAGAGCCATATAAAATGATACAATCTACATTACCACCAGTTTTAGAAAAATCGACAGATTTAACAAATTCTTTTTCTCATGCATCTTCTACATATTCTAATGTAAATTCATCACCGGTTACATCAAATACTACTTGTACAAATAAAGATTGTCAGAAACAGACAACTACAGTATTTCAAAATAACACAGAATCTATTGCAACTGAAAATACGGTATCTCAGGCACATATCACTGCCACTTCAATAATAAATAAAAATATTGACAGAAATCCTGTCATACGAACTTCAGATTATAATAATGTTCAGTATTCTGATACACAAAGTTTTTTGCCAAATTATCCAACTATAGCAAATAGCAACCAAAGAACACTGCAACAAAATACATCTACTTTTATGGATACATCTACAGCAGAAGATTCAGGTACCATCGGATCATCGCGAAATATCATGAGTGATATATCCCAGATGTCACTTGCCTCTTGCCTCAATAATATTACAACCACGACTACTTCATCATCTACAAGCTTGGTGTCATTACAAACTGATTATACACCACAAATAAAAGACAAAGATTCACAAGAACGTCAGCATGCAGCTTATGTAGCTCAGAATAAAGAATCTCTTATTGATACTACATTGGTACCTAATCATCGTCTTGATTATACTGAAGTTCATGAGTCGCTTCCTACAGCATCTCAAAATTTACAACAAAATTATCCAGCACATACAAAGGATCCATCAACTCCAATTCTTTCTTCTCAGGGAATGCAATCTGTTTATAATACACATACAAAAGAATCAAATTGCATTGATGTATCACATAATTCGCAACAGACATTTGAGATTCATCAGAAAGATCATATGGATCAGCATTCTCATACTGAATATTGCAAGGATCAGACCAAAAATTTACCATGTAAAAATTCTATATCATTTTCTTCAGGAAATGAAAATGAGCGTTCATCTCATAATCAAAGTTATACGAAATTAAATAAAGATTCTAATAATGAAAACAATAACAACATAGAACAAGGTACAAAATTAAATACTGTCTTAGGATCAAAACAGCAAGAACATTCTGATGAAAGACGTGATACGAATTATGTATCTACAAAAAAAGTCGATATTGATCCATTTGGACAAACATTTTCATATGGAGTAAAATCATCAATAAGTACACAACCAGATCAAACTGATGTAAATCCAAATGTTGTTACAATGTTTCAAGAAAAACATAACTCCTCAAATTATACTCCTTTTTCTAATAAAGACATTAAAAAAGTGAATACCAATACAACCAATACTATATCAAGTAAATCTCTTATTCAAGATACACCTACATTGCTTTATACTCAACAGCAAATGCCTTCCTTTGTTGCAACATCGAATTATGAACAGAGTACTATTACAGACAATCATACAAAATCAATGACAACGGTTGCTCATAATTCATCCAATTTCAGTATCCTTTCATGGACAACATTTTCACCAGTTGGTGGATGTGGTAATAATAATCCACAATTTGAACAGGGATCTCATCCGAATGATAATACAGACGGAAAAACGATTTGTGAAAATTATAATTATGTCTCTTTGCACAAAGAAAATTCAGGCTTTTCTGATGTTTTAACAACTGATACTTATTCAACTCATCCAAATGTGAGTGGCATTGACAAATTAAGAATGAAATCAGATGTAGATACACAAAAACCACCCTTTGCAGATGCTTCAAAAAATAGAAACGTACAATCTACTGCATCATCATCAACAACAAAACAAAATCGTTTGCAAAATCAGACTCAAACATCAAATAATAATGATTATAAATTTAGTACTGAGAATAAAAGTAAATCAAAATATGAAATAAATTCAGATTATATACAAACAGAATATTCCAGCATAAGTGAGCAAACACAACAAACGTCTCAACAACATGGACAAAAAAATCATCAAAGCTTAACTGCTAAACAGGATAAATCAACATATCCAATATCGAGCTATGATTCACATATTAATTTTGATGTACCAGAAATTAGTACGCAATTAAAGTATTCTATTGAAACTTATGTCGGAGCTAATTTTAAATATGTTGATAAAATACAACAACATGGTCAACATAGATATCAACTTTTAAATCAAACTCAGGTTCCTTCGTTACAACAAGGAAGTACTACTTACAATAGTGATGTGAACAAACACAGACAGCAGCAACAAAGTAGCAACAAATTAAAAAATAATCAACAACAACATACAATTAGAGCTCCGGTAAATTGGATGATGACACCAGAATTTAAACATAATACAAGTATCACAGATATTATTTTTCCACCAATTGGTAAAGAATTGGAATTTTGTCAAAATAATCTTTTTACTCAAACTCCATCTTATAATCAAAGCACTCCAAATCAATTTTACAATAATTATGATGTTGCAGCACATAGTTTTTCCAATTTGTCAATGTTGCAAAGTGAGCAAAAAAGACCCACCGAGGCATTTTACTCAGAAGAGCAACCCTTTCCCTGGTCACCAACAAAAAATCCTGTTCATAATGTAGAACAGAATCTTGGACAACAAAGTATAAAAGCTATAGATCAACATGCTGTTTCTTCTACATTATCAACATTAGTAAGTGATTTAGACCTAGGAACAAACGTTTCGGAAAAACAAAACTTTTTACTTGGACAAGTACCATCAAGAATTTTGATAGAACAGAATAAAGAATTGATTAGAGATAAAGAAGAAAATGTTCTTGGACGAGATTTTCACACAGTTTTGAGTACACAAAGTGTTCCACATTCAGCGCAAGGATCGTCTTTTTTATCAGTAAGTCAGTTAGTAGAACAAGAAAAGGCAGAAAAAACACAGCAACAACATTACCATTTACACCATCATCATCCACATCAACATCAACATCCTCATCATCATCAACAGCAGCAACAACAGCAGCAGCAGCAGCAGCAACAACAACAGCAACAGCAACAACAACAACAGCAACAACAACAGCAACAACAACAACAGCAACAAACAAATAGAAAGCATCAAAGAAAAAATAATGTAAGTCCTAGAGGTAATAACAAAAGACAAATAGATATTCGGAAACAAACTCCAACAAATGAGCAACTTCATCAAAGACACGAGGAACAAAAAGCATCGAGTCATACATTCTCAGAGCAAGTTTATCAACATCAACAAAAATATCAACAAAATAATGCTTATTGGAGAAGTAGAAACTGTAAAAGTAATTATACAGCAGAAGCATTAATTAGTTCAAATTCTAATATCAATGATGCTAATCATCAAGATAAACACACATCCATAAAGCTTGTTTCTAGTCATTCACAAAATAAATTCCAAAGTAGTCTACCAACCACTGATGCAGTGATGCCACTAAACTATTTTTCAAATACAGATGACAATACAGGATATGGGCAAATGGTTAATCAGAATTTTAATTCTTATACATATTCATCAAATGCTAATATCTATCCCACTTCAACTTTTATTACTAGCATACCAAATACATCTAGCAGTTACATGATGCCATTGCATGAAAATACGGATTATATGGAGGTAAATGCTTTTCTGCTACCAAATACAGCAATAACAACAGCAGCATCTACTTCTACTACTTCAACAATTAATGTATCTACAAGTGCAACTCCACAAAAACATCAAAATTATGGAAAACATCAAAACTGTGATAAACGCTCCTATGCATCAACTGCAAAAAAGGGAAAAAGAAAAGGTATAGATGGGACAATACAAAATATTGAATTCCCTCTTGCTAATATGAATTCATCTCTAGAAGATTATCATCAATCAAATTCATTTTTACCACCTTTGCCACATGCAAATTCTCTTTATCAAAATCATCCACAAACAAACATGTATACAAAGGCTGTAAATAGTTTGCCACCTCCACCACCACCTGTTGCTGGTAATCAAAATGTGCCTACAATAACACCTGCTGGTTTTTCTGTAAATCCAAATATTCCCAGAGTTCGAGTCGTCACAAGTAATTCAGTGACTATGTCTCATCACCCATCTGGAACCAGTCTTACCAATTTTAATTTAAGTACAATTTTTCCTGAAATGAATGACAAAGTAAGTTAATATTATAATTTATTTTAATATGAAATAGTATGTGCATAAGAACCGGTAAATGTATTTTTCTACTTTCTAGATAACTGGGTACAAACCTACAAGCGGTATTCCACCCGGTCCAACTCAACTATCTAATCATGGATCTGTGTCCTATGCACAACGAATAAATTACACAAATTCTTTATGTCACTTACCTCAGGTTAGAGCATTAATGATTATTTTATTTTGTAATAAGTATATTTCTATATTTTATAAAAAATTTTTAAGTTTAACGGTCAAAATGAAAATAAAAGGAATAAATGTTTTATGTATTCAATACACTTTTATAAAATATAAAAAAATGAATTTTTTTTTATTTAATTTGATATATTTTAATCTTAATTCTACATTGCAAAAAATTTCTTTTTAGGTTTCAGAAACTATGCAGTTTAGTAACGACGTTACTTCTGTTACGTCTCGTTCTGCTTCTACTGGTCCAGCTCCTCCACCTCCTCCACCACCACCATTACCACCATCAGGAGTAATACATTATAAAAATGTATAATAATGTTTATAGTTTAGTATTAATTAATCGACGTTATTTTATCAAGTACAAATGTATATATGTAAATAATAATATAGGGAAAAATTAAATTAACGAATTATTCAGAAGAAATTCGATATTTATTTTTTTCCTTTACTTTTTATATATTTACTGTTGAAATAACATCATAAATAAGAAAAGCTATATATATATATAATATATAGCTTTATATATATATAAAGATTATTTTATATAACAAATATAAATTTTCAATTTATTCAATGTTATTTATTTATCATTACAATTATTTCCATTCCAAAAATATCAATATATAAAATTTATTATTTAAGATACTATTAAAGCAAATTACATTACAAATCTTATAAAATGATTTTTATACATATTACATAATATTACATAATACACAATAATTAGTTGTATTTATTTAATTGTTTATTTTTATTCTAGTCAAAGTAAATTATAATTAATATCTATAAGAACTAGCACAATTATGTTATTTTATAAAAATGTAATGACAAATTGATACTATTTTTTATAGAAATATTTATAATACACATCTTTATATATTTATAAATGTACAGTTACAACTACCTCATACTTTCACATGGTGGTTTTAGTGGTATTTTACCTATTACAAATTGGTCTGCCAAATACATAGCCTTTTCATCATCAGTTAAATGTACTTCTTCAGAGTAAATAGTATCATCAATGGCAGTATTTTTTTGTGCAAATGTAAACAGCGATTTCTCATTAGGTTGATTTGTAACAAGCGATTCATTTACTGTGCCATTTGGATTTTGAATTGCACCATTGAAAGATGAATTAGTTTGTTGTGAGATAAATGGATTTGTTGTAGTAGTTGTAACTGTTGTGTTTGTTTGCATAAAGGAAGAAGTAAAACCTCCAAATGAAGGTATAGTAAAAGGAGATGATATGTTTGTGGTACCATTAAAGCTTGTTCCTGTTGTTGCTCCAAACTGTATGGTAGGTGAAGTAACTGTGTTACTTAATGGACTACTTGTATTTGTTATACCAAATGATGGTCTTGCAATGGCATATGTATTCTTAGGATCAATTTGTGAGTTTACTGTACCAAAAGGAATACTAGTTGTAGTTGCTGCTGAGACAAATGAAGTTGCATTTGTTGCTGGAATAATAGGTTGAGCGTTTTGAGGGACTCCAAAGAGGCCTATATTACTCGTAGTTTTTGTAAAAACATTAGTTCCTTGACTTGCAGTACCAAAATTCGATGATGTAATAAATCTACCAAAAATGTTGTCACTAGGCACTTGTGCATCTTTGTTAAATGTTTGACCTCCAAAAATTGATGGAGTAGAATTATTTTGAAATGATCCATTTGCTCCAAATACTAGTGGACTTCCAAATGCTGTAGTAGTTTTTGGCTGTCCAAAAATACTTGTTGAATTAGTAGACAAATTTCCTGACGATGTAGTTGATCCAAAAATAGAATTTGATGTTTGTATAGCGGAAGATTCCCCAAATGGACCAGTAGTAGATGGTTTATTTTCACCAAACAAGGATGTATTTGATTGAGGCGTATAAAATAAAGAATTAGAAGGTACTGCTCCACTATCGAATACCGATGTTGTTGTCTGTGATATACTTGGTCTGGCAAAAACATTAGTTGTTTGAGTGGTAGTACCAAAATTGCTAGGTTGACCAAATACTGTTTGTGATGCTGCACCACCAAAAATAGAATTATTCTGTAGCGGAACTGTACCAAATGCTTGATTATTTTGTCCAGTGCCAAATACAGAAGTATTTCCAGTTTTACCAAATACTGAATTTGAATTAGTTACATTAGGAAATGTCAATGCATTGTTGCCAAAAGTTGAGCTAGCACCAAATAATGATGTTGAGTTATTTGTTCTTACAAATGGAGATGGATTATTTGAAGTACCAAAACTGTTACCAAATGTGTTATTTTGACTTGGTTGAAATGATTTAGTACCAAACACATTAGTAGTTGTAGTACTATTTGGAAGATTTAAGATTAAGGTTTGTGAAGTTGCAAAAGAAAATTTAGATGTATTATTTGTTGTCTCAGTATTATGACCATCACCTAAAATTTTTTTCTTAGAAAAAGAAAAGAAAAAATATTTTTAATTAATAAATGTTTATAATGTATGATTAGACTATGAATGTTTATATAAATATTATCTGCCCAATCAAAAAAAATATATGAGCTTATATCTTTTATAAGAATATATAGTTTTATAAACATCCATAATCTTCATGAACTCTTTAATATAATTATAAATAAAATAATTAATAACATTACTTACTAACATATCTACAGTTTCTTGCGTAGGATTTTTTAAAGCATCACGTTTTGCTTTCATATCTTCACATAATTGTTGATAACGAAGTTTCTTCAAATGAAAATGAAATGACATTATATATTACAATACCAGATTTGTAATAAATCAGTAAATTAATTTTATTTAAAACTTACTGCTTGTTCAACAACACCATTTTTTTGTGCTTGATACATTTCCCATCTAACTTCTTCAGGTGACACATCCTCCATGCCAGGTATATGAGGTCGCTCTTTGAAAGGGGCAAAACATGATAATAACCATTGATTACCCCTCTCTGCAATAAGTACTTCACTTGCAACAACAACCCTAATATTACATTAATTTTCATTAAAAGATATACACACAGTACAAGATTAAAATGTTTTTTTTTTTCTACCACTTACGCTGTAATATTATTTTTATTGTTGGTATTTCCTATGAAAAAAAGAAAAAGAAAAAAAAATTAACTTTATAATCGAAAATGAGTTGAAAAAGAAATTGCAATTTTTTACTCACCAAAAGCGTTAAAATGTTCAAATTGACAATATTGTCCATAACGACAATTGCCCTGACGATAGTACTTACACGCTATCATATTGCACGATATACACAATTCTAACCTATTAACACATACATTGTATACATCTCAAAATATATTAATATACATTTTTCGCATATAAAAGCAATAATAGAAAAAAAATCTTGTAAGATCCAGAGATCGTATTAAAACATCTGTGAGATAATTTAAACTTATAAAAAAAAACAAATTTTTAATTATGCCGTCAAATTTGATTTACGATACAATAACAATACATTAAATATATCAACTTTATTGTTAAATAACCTCTAAAAAAAATCTAAATTTCGATGAATATATTTGTTGGAATATTGGTTAAATATATTACAAATTGTATATACATTTAACCAATATTGCCAACCTATGGATAACAAATTTCTTGAGCACAAGGAGTATAAGCTACTTCTTATATGGTTCATATATAGTATATATGATAATATAGCATATATGATTATTATTTGAACAAGAAAAAAAACAGATAATATTGCATTGTGTTTGTAATTATATTATATAACAAAAAATAAATAATATTAAATTGATGTAATGATATTTATAATATTAACATATTGATAAAACTAAACTTTGTATCAATTATACTTATATTTATAACTTATTTAATATTAATTAATTCGGCGTATTATTTCTTAAAAATTGATAATAAACAATTGAATACATTATATATATAAAATTGAATGTAGACTACATCAATTGATTCTTATTATATGTGATATAATATTTTATAAAGCTTCCTTTGTCAATTTTATCTGTATCATACATAAATTACCTACAAGCATGTAAATAGAAATAGCACATCTGGCATAGATATAATGGATAATTAAAAGTTACAAATTTGGTGTACATAATACATAATCAGTATGTATTCAATATAAACTTTCTAGTAATTTCATTGGACATTGATATATATATATATATATATATATATATATATATATATATATATGTATATATTTCTTAAGTATACAGATAACAAAAATTATCAATAATTATATTATATATTTGTATGATATAATAGTTAATTAATTGATAATTATTTATTCTCTCTTTATTCATCATAAAAAATAAATTGAATCATTTAAAATCATACTTGTCATAGAGGAAACAGAGTAATTGTTAGAATAGAATTTTGAAATGTCATATATCTAGTTAATTAAGACTGGAATGCCTTTTTATTTTGAATATATAATTAATTTATAATTTAAATATCTTTGTATTTTCAACAATATAAAATACATAGTATTATTACAAAATATAATAAACTAAATAATAATCATACGAGACATATGAGAGACATATCATTCTTTAATATCCAATTAATTTAAATGAAGAAGATTAATCTGAATCAGAAATGGGCATGATGTTCTGTACCATTTTCATGCTCTAATGCAATTTCCAGTTGCATGCTAATATCCAAGGCAACAAAAGCTACAACAATTAATACAGGTAGACGAAATCTTGATTTCCATCCTAATTTTAACATAAATATCAATGCACGGTGGAGAATACCACCGCTACCAAGATAAACTGCTGATGTCATTCTGCATGTAACCTTCATACATTTATAACGATTTTGCTATAAAATTGTTATTGTGATTCAAAACATATTTTTATTTTCTTTGCATTGCCCTTTTAAGCTTGCAATACATCTTAATGGATTGTTATTATTATTGAATTCCATCTCACGATACATGCATTCATATTATTGGCATTTATATAATTTAAACTTTTACGAATTGTCCAAAGTGTCACCATTTATGTAGTTAACCAAAGTTCTTGTATATCAATTATTATCAAATTTTTGCCGATTATGCCTGTGATTGTTGTTGCAAATAATATCTGTTTCTTTTTAAAATATTTATAATGTAAGATGAAGAAAAATTTAACTGTAAACTGCAAGAACAAATACTCATATTCCCATATTATTACAGCAATATCACAAAATAAATAAGTTTAAAACACTTACCAATAAAATATGATTAATACATCTTTTCGAAGGATCATTAAATTTTTATAACGAAACAGTGTACAATAATTACATTTATGAACCTCAGATTACTTAAATTCACTATTTTTATTTATACTCCTTATAATTTCAAGATGTTAGCAATCAGTGCTACTAACTTAAAAAATTTTTTAATATATTAAATGATATTCATAAAAGGTTGCCAATTTAATAAATTGAAAATATTCTAGAAATAAAATTTTGTAGATATTTTTGGTTGCATATCTTGTTTTTTTATTCTATCATGTCAGTCTATGGCGCTGTAGCTAGGACACCAAAAGAAAAACTATATTTATAAAAAAATTAAAGTCAGTTCGGCTTTAGTAAAGTTTAATGTAGAATAAAAAATAACAAAAGAATAATATAATATAATATTCTCTAAGAATATTACAGAATTGTGAATATAAAAAGCTTTCTTAATTAGAAGCATCCTGTGTCTACCTATTCAGTTATAGGACATAATGTGAGTGATGTGCGTAACCAAAGGCTCTATTTTATAACTTGTTCTATTTTATACAAGTTATATGTGCGTACGATTTAAATAGTGAGAATGCTCAAATAACGAAATGAAAAAAAAATCAAATTTAAGTTTAGTAACCATATGAAAAACAGGAACTTTTATATTTGCGTGGTTGTTTTATGAGTCTCTTTGATTTAATTTTCCATATAAATACAATATCGATCGATCGTATTTCATATAAATACGATAATCGATAATATTTAGTAATTCCGATTATTGAAAAGTTTTTTATGATTCGTTCTAAAGCGACAACATCTGATAAAACAAAACTTAGATAGAAGATGTAATTTATTATTATTTCAATTTTGTTGTGTTATATTTCCTCTATAGTAAACTACAATAACACATTATCAGGTTAGTTACTATTGTATTTTATTTATTGTTATTGATGTTGAAAATGGGGAGTTCCATTTTGTTTCCTATAGGAGTCATATAACGATAAAAAAATGGAGAATAAATCAGCAGAATTTATTGCAAGGCCATATCAAATTGACCTTTACGAGAAAGCAATGGAATCAAATACAATTATTTACTTACCTACCGGTACAGGAAAAACATTTATAGCAATGATGGTTCTTAAAAAATTGAGTGTTGATATACAAAAGTATGTTATAATTATGTTTTTCTATCTGTGCACATATATTTATTTATGTTAATAATGTATACAAAATAATTCATCTCGTATTTTATTCTTAGGCTTTACACTCAGGGTGGTAAGAGAACAATATTTGTAGTCAATACAGTACCTTTAGTAACTCAACAAGCTGAATATATTGCAAGACATACAGGATTATCATGTAAAGGATATTGTGGTGATATGAAAGTTGATTTTTGGACAAAAGAAATATGGTTAAAAGAGTTAGATGACCAACAAGTATATATAATGAATATTCATATATTTTTATTATATAATGAATTATTTCAATATAATACGAAAATATTTGTCAGGTTTTAGTGATGACAAGTCAGGTATTTCTAGATATTATAAATCATGGATATTTACATTTAAATAAAATAAATTTGATAATTTTTGACGAATGTCACAGAGCTGTAAATGATCATCCTATGCGTCAAATTATGCAGAGATTTGAACAATGTAAACTTACAGAACAACCTAAAATATTAGCATTATCTGCAACTTTACTTAATTCTAATGTAAAATTGTCTAATATTATAGAATCAATTAAGGTAAAATTCAATAATTTCTAGATTTATATTTCTTTAATTATAAGAACATGAATATTATTGTACGTTATGGCAGAATTTAATGATTTATGAATTATATAAAATATATATGAGAGTATATATAAATATAAAAATTAACGAGTGCATGATATAATTCTCTTATATTACAGAATTTAGAAATAACATTTCATTCAAAAATAGCGACAGTAGATAATATAAAGGGATATTGTACAAATCCAGAAGAAATTGTAATTCATTATGAAACATATACATACCCAGAAAGTTGGCATAGTGTAGTAACCTATTTACAAAATTTAATAGAATTTTTAAATGTTACATCTATTCCAAGTAATCGAGATTATAACGAATCCAGTAAAGAGTTTAAAACAAAAACTATAAATGAAGAACTTATGAATCTTATAGAAGATATAAAAAAACAAATAGATACAACAGGTAATTATAACTGATAGTGGAGATAAATGATGTATAATTAAAGTTATTTATGTATTATTTAAATATATGTAGATTGTCCAAAAGTTTCTTTAATTATCTGCATGCAGCCGTTTTATCTGGTTTAAAATCGTTTAAAATGTTTAAAAATGAAAGAAACTTTTAAAACAACCTAATATATATTTTTTCCAGGTTTATATGGTGTTAATAAATGTATTCTACTACACTTAATCCAATTAGAATACAAAAAGAGATCTATTGATGATCAAGTATGTATATTAGAAAATTATGTAATATCAGTTTTGTAAATATGAAATAAATTACTGTACCATTTATTTATCCTATTTATAGAATGGAATATATATCTTTGAATATATGATAACAGAATTATTTAAATTGAGAAAACTCTTGGAAGATGAAATGAAGAATTATACGGATCTACAAAAAATATTTGAGTTAGTATATATTAAAATTTTCATTATATGTATCTCCTAAAATATGTTTTATTTTTTCTATATATTTCTTGAAATGTGTGTGTGTGTGCACGTGCGCGTGTGTTTAAATATATGATTTTAAATTACAGGTTTTCATCAGATCAGGTCCTCCAACTTTTTAAATTATTGAAAAATTTTAATGATAATAGGTTAGACAATCAGAAATTTTGTTGCATTGTTTTTGTGAAACGTAGATCCACTGCTAAAATATTATACCATATTTTAAAGGTAAGATGAAATGAAAGATAATATTCTTACTAAATTCATTAGAAAAATATTTATACTGTAATTGGTCATTCAAAAATAAATTGCTTATATATCCAATTTATATTTTTAACAATATTTTATCGTATTTTTTAAAGCTAGTATCTGATATCTTATTATTTTATCTTTAATTTTTCTCTAATATTTTTTCTCTGATTTGTTTTTTTTTATAATACTTTTGTAGGTGTATTGTTCAAATCTCTATTATTGCAATATATTGCTTATAGTATAATATAAATTTTATGACATTAATTTAATTGATGTATTATTATAGAATTTAAAATATCTATCTGTGTATACACAGTTTTTTTAAATCTCTTTTTTAGGAAATGCACACTCACGATGAAAGATATAAATTTTTACTTCCGGATTATACTACAGGTTTTAATAATAACCCTTACAAAAATTATAAAGAAGTTTTATGTATGTCTAAGTGGAACAGAGAGGTTTTACATAGGTATAATTATATATTTATATTATTTTCTATATATTATTTCTCTGATAGAACTTGTAACAGCAATTCTATATTATTACAACAATTATATATTATAATATATTTCTACAGATTTAGAAATGGATTAAGTAATTGCGTTATAGCAACAGATATACTTGATGAAGGAGTTGATATACCTGTTTGTACGCTTGTAATACGTTTTGATCTACCAACAGACTTCCGATCTTATATTCAAAGTAAAGGACGCGCACGTTTTTCATCAAGTCAATATGTTATTATGTTAAGTAAAAATGATCACAATTATATTAAGAGACATATGCTATTTAAAAATATCGATTTATCATTACAAGAGGTATATAATAATATATATTACTTTAACAATAGTATTATATATATTTATAATGAAATTAGTGTGTGTATGTGTGTACATATGTCTCTCTATTCTGTATATATATATATATATATATATATATATATATATATATATATATATAGAATTGTATATATATATATATATATATATATATATATATAGAATTGTATATATATATATATATATATATATATATATATATATATATAATTATAAAAGATAAAACTAAATTAAACAAATTTGCTATAGTTAATATAATATATTTTGTCTAATATAGACTTAACATGCTTTTTTTTTAGAATAGTTTCATCTAATTTATGTAAATTTATTAATTCTATCTTCATTTATATTTAGATATTAATAGGAAAATCTGAGTATCGTATAGAACCTACTGCAGAGGAAATTAAAGAAAATCTGTATTCTTATACAATTGAGCCATATATAGTGAAAATAAATGAAAACATCACAAGTATACTGACAGAACAAGCTGCAATTAATTTAATAAATAAATATTGCACTTTATTATTGAAATCGAAATTTGTATCTTTATACCCAACATGGAAATTACATAAAATAGAGGAAAATAAAACATTTCAGGTATATTCATAGCATTATTGTTTTAGTAAAGAAAAATTATAATTAGATATTAACTATATATATTGTTTATTTAATTACCATATAACATAATGAACTTTTCAGGTGTCCCTTAAATTGCCAAATCTATCTCCACTTAAAGAAGTAGTGTTTGGTGATATGATGCCTTCTATAGATGCAGCTAAAAAATCTGCTGCTTTTAAAACTTGCATAAAATTACATTTAATTGGCGAATTATCAAATAATTTATTGCCATCTGTAAATGATATATTAGATAATACAGAATATCTTTTTCCGAATTGGATAAATGAAGATTCAAAAACAAATCAAGCTGGTACTACAAGAAAGAAAAGATATCACAAACTTAAAGTAATTATTCATTTATTACTATTACTATTATTATAATTATTATAGACCTCTTGATATATTTCTTATCTTTCTTTTTTCTATATTATTTCCTCTTAATATAATTTTTATATATAATTTTATAATAATTTTTCTTAAATAAAACAACTGTAATTTTATGAAATATTATTAATTATAAAACTTGGATGAGAGAAGTATTATCAAAAAATATTTTTTGTAGTATCCAGAGGCATTATATGGTGCATTTCCTTCAGAAGGAACCATTTTATATTTACATATTCTTAGTGCTGAACCAGTATATTCAATACCACAGGATAATAGAAATTTAGTATTTTATAACTTATTACATGATCAAGCAGGATATGGAATACTTTCGACGAAGTTAATCCCACAAGTAAATAAGTATTTAAAGCTAATTAAATATGTTATCTTTGTAAGGATTTATACATATATTTTTTAAATGTCATTTGTTATGATGTATTCATTAGATTCCATCATTCCCTATTTACATGAATGTTGGAGAGCTGAATGTTAATATCAAAGTTAACTATGCAACAATGATTTTAACTAATGAACAAATTGAAGAATTAAAAATTTTTCATACTACAATATTTACTAATATTGTATCTGTTATTAAACCATTTATGACATTTGATAATGATAACTTTGATAATTCTTTTCTTATTGTACCAAGTAAGTAATAAAAGTATTTTTTTTTTTTGCATAATTTAATATTGTGATAGTATAAGAAAATATAATATATTTATTACTAAAAATATTTTTTTACAGCTAATAATGAAAATGAAATAGATTGGAATGTTGTTCAAAAATACAAATATATTTCTTATATTAAGTCTCTTGCACCATTAAAAAACATTGATTACGAATTAGCATTGATTGTTCCTAATTATAGATCATCTCCAAATGTATATGTTGTCACACAAGTATGCGATGATCTTGCACCGAATTCATGTTTTCCAACAAATGATTTTCTTACTTATGCTCATTATTACAATCAAAAACATGAATTAAAAATAAGTGATTTAAACCAATCGATGCTAGAAGTAAAACCAATTTCAATGAAAATTAATTGTATAAAACCACGGTATGATATCACGAAAAATAGAAGACATAAAATATATTAAATTATATAATAATGAATATAATATACGTGTTCGTTAATTTTTACAGAAATATGAAGTCTGGCTTAAGTAAACGAAAACGTGCAGATGCACTTGAAGATTACGATGAACATTTAGTACCGGAGTTATGTTGTAAAGTTGAATTTCCTGCATTATATTGGCTTAAAGCGACTACGTTACCATCCATCCTTCATAGAATTTCACAATTATTAATTGCATTAGATCTAAGAGAGACTATTTTTAAAGAGGCAAATTTGGGTACTTCACTGAATGATCTCCTAAACTATAATTGGCCTCCTTTGGTCATAAATATACAAGAATCGGAATCTAAAACAGAACAAATGTCAGAAGGTACATTTGATGAAATTATACAAACTGGCCAGCCAGTATTAGATTTGAATGGACCTGAAATCGATGGTATGTATAGTTAAAAAGTTTTTATAATAATATATAAAAAAATATATGTCTTAAAAAAATATGTACATTTTATTATGTTATAGTTCTTAATACTGATGCAAATCTATATCCTTGGACAAAAGAACAAGAACCACCCGATATAAACAGGAATGCTGAGCAAATCCAATTAATTGATATTGAATATTATTGTCATTTTATGTCGGATACATCTAATTCAGAAATGGTATGATAGCATATCATGTATATTACATTTTAATATATCAAGTTTATTATCATAATTGTCAAATATTTATTACATATTTTTTGTTATTATAGCTTTCTAAGGAACGTAAAACCAAAATAATTAACTACAAAAGTAAACCTAAAGTATCAATACCAACTTTAGAAATTCTAGAAGCAAATGATGAAACAGGACCAGATCCAGTACTAATTATGCAGGTAAATGAAATATCAAATGCACTAATGTTATATATAATATATATGCTATATAAAATTATTAAGAGTTATCAATGGTTATAAAATATAATAATAATAATAATTATTATTATTATTATTAATGCAGCATTTTATGTTTTAGGCGCTTATAACTAGTGGAAATGATGTGTTTGATCAAGAAAGATTAGAAATTTTAGGAGATTCTTATTTAAAATTTATTATATCTTTATATTTGTATTCCGTTTTTCCAACTTATAATGAAGGTCGTTTAACTGCACTTAAAGGAAAAATCATTGGAAATCGAAATTTATATTATTGTGGTATCAAAAAGTCTATCCCAGGATGCATGAAAGTCGATGATTTTATACCAATGAGCACATTTATTCCTCCAGCTTATACAACATTCCGCCCTTTACAAAAAATTTTATTAGAAGCTAAGGTTCTTGTTTTTTTTTTTTATATATATATTTCAGCTTGCTAAAAATTTTTGTTTTATGGTTAATCATAACATTCTTTTATGCTGTTAATCATTATTATCCTATTTTATTTTTGATTTCTAATTTTTACTGCATATCATTTTTCTATTATATACTTATACAGGGTACGGCAGAGAAACGAACAATTATAGAAATCGATTTTTTCGGGCACTACTAGGATAATTTGTTTACGCTCAAATAATAAAATGCTTTTATAGAAGTTTAATACTTCAGAAAAACGTTTTATTTAAGAAATTGTAAATATACTAATTTATAGAAAAAAGCATTTTATTATTTGAAGACATAAATACATCTTAACGATGAACACAATCATTGCACATCGGTCTACTGATTTATGATTGCTGATGCAATGATAGCGTAGGACATATTAACCCTACCTAAAAAACGGTTTTCGGGAAAATCGATTTTTATAGTCGTCTATTTTTCTTTCTAACATTACTAATTTTACATTTTTTAGTAATTTTTGACTATTCATATTTCTACACATATACTAACACATCATATTCCAAAATTCATTTTTATTTATATTTTTCTGAGAATTTCTCTATTTCTTTTTTCTGAATGAATATTATTTTCCCACTTCATTTAACTATAATGTATGTAGAAAAAGAAAATGAGGGAAATTATAAATACATATTATAATTACTATAAAAAATAATGAGATACTCTATTTTCGTATATCTTATATATCTTGAAAGTGAAGCTTTTTATCGGGCACTATTTTTATATGTATAAGGTATCTCCAAATGTGTTATATGAAATTCACATACCTGAAGAAGAAAGATTCTCTGGATATATAAGTGAAAATACAAAAAATGAAATGCAAGCGAAAGTTTTGAATTGGGCTGCTGCAGAATCACAAACTGGTATTGAGTATTACATAGGTGTACAAATGGTTCCAGACAAAGCAGTTGCAGATTGTGTAGAAGCCCTAATAAGTGTTTATCTTAAAGTAAGATAATTCTAGTATTTAAAATTATTGTTATGTTATTGCTATTATTATTATTATCATTATTGTTATTATTATTATTATTATTATTATTATTATTATTGTTATTATTGTTGTTATTATTATTATTATTATTATTATTATTATTATTATTATTATTATTATTATTATTATTATTAATTCTTTTTACTATTATTATTTACTTAAACAGAGTATGGGAATGGTAGGAGCTGTAAAATTATTAATGTGGTTTGGTATTTTGCCTTTGCACACTGACATTAATGCATTATTGTATTCTGTTACACAAAAACCAGAAGTTAGTGTTGGAGATCTAAACTTGTATATGCCATGGGCTGAAACAATAGAAAAGAATATGAATTATAAGTTTCGAAATAGGATATATTTGTTACAGGTAATTTAAGATACAAATAATCTCCTTCTCCAAATAATAATTCTTAAATATGTTGATAAACATATATTCTTATAATTATATTAATGAAATACATGTCTATATTTTTTTAGGCTTTTAGTCATCCATCTTACACAGAAAATAATATAACAGATGATTATCAGAGATTGGAATTTTTAGGTGACGCTATTATTGGTAAGAATGAAGAAACATACAAGTTCTATATATGTGTATATGTACTTATATATTTGTTATTTTATTCTAAAACGTATATACATCTTTTTCATTTTCTTTCAGATTTTTTAATTACAGGGTACATTCATCAATATTGGGAATTATTAAGTCCTGGTGAAATTACAGATCTTAGATCTGCACTTGTAAATAATATTACATTTGCATGCTTAACTGTAAAATATGGCTTACATACAGCTCTTTTATCTTATTCTCCACAATTAAATGATGTTATCGACAGATTTGTAAAATTTCAAGAAGAAAGGAATTATGTAGTTGATAACGAGGTAAACTAACAAATAATATCTTATAATCTTTATATATTGATATACATAATATAGGGCTATAAATATATTAATAATAAATGTTTATAAATAATTCTTACAAATTATTTTTTTACAGAATCTCTGGATTTTACTTGAAGAAGAAGAATGTAATATGGCCGAATACGTTGATGTTCCTAAAGTTTTAAGTGATATATTTGAATCTTTCATAGGAGCTGTTTATTTAGATACTAATAAAAATATTAAACAAGTTTGGGAACTGTTATTCGCTCTTATGTATAAAGAAATCGGTATGTTTTTGTCAACCATATATATATATATATATATATATATATATATATATATATATTTAAAAATGATAATATCATCTAATAATTACATCGAATTTTTTTTAAATGTAATTTTTCGTAATATTATTAGCGCTTGTGATTCTTATTAAATACAAGTATTGATTTTATATATTTTTTTTATAGATGCCTTTAGTAGAGATGTTCCGAAGCAACCTGTGCGTTTAATCTATGAAACGCTAGGATCAAATGCCAAATTTTTGTAAGTTTCATTTGGGAATGGCATTTTATATTTCTGTTATATTAATCGTATAAAATTGTCTTTAATTTTTTATTGTTATATTTAGATCTGCAACCTTAATAGAGGGTACAAATACTATTATGGTACCTTTAGAAATAACGAATAAAAGAAAATCAAAATTATTTCACGGATTTGGTGCCAATAAAAAACAAGCTAAATGTGCAGCAGCAAAGCAAGCTTTGAAGTATTTGCGTTGCAAAAATGAATGAAATAATTATGAATTCATAATTTTTGTATTTTGGTATAAATTATTATATTTTATAATATTAGGTTAATAGGAAAGTTCGCGCAGTTTATAACGCGAGTCCGTGAATGCCAGACATACGTTATATTAGTGTACAGGCTGAAAATTTTTCTGCGCAAATACATTACAACAGATGAGAATCTTGAGTCGCAGTGGCTTTGATAGGTAACATGTAGCAAAGGTATATAAAATTGTTGCCCAAAAATATCATAGTATAAAGTGTGACTTCTTGATATTTTTTACTATTAGAAATTGTTATCCATTGTCAGACACTTTATATGGTGGAAAACCTCCGCCATACAACTTTTTAAAAATACACCTATTTAAAAATATTTCCCAAGCAGCTAAATAGTTTCGAAAGTTCTAACAGCTTGTCAAATATGGTTGAATATTATTTATCTTTATTGATACGAACTTTCTTGATAATCTAATAAATTAAAAAATAAATGTTTATATTGTAATGATATAAAATTAGAACAGATATTTTTTATTTATTATATGTACATTTTCATACCCAAACCTTATTATTAACAAATTTTAGTGCATATACTTCTGCAGAGTAAGACTTTATAAATGCTTAGATACGTGTATTAAATTTAATTTTCATTTTTTCTTTTTTTCAAAGATGGCCGTTCAAAAACTTGTTTCATTCCAGCAGCTTGATTATTATGAAATTTAAGATTTTGAGCGGTCTCCGATATCCAAGGAGAGTCAAATTGAGTAGTATCTTGGTCAACTAAATGAGTATATTTAGTTCTACCACTACGACCAAAGTTCTTAACTTGCATAACTTTTGGTAATATTGTTTTATCAAAGTGATCTTCCAAAGTAGCACCAGAGAAGTCTCTCTTAAATATGTTATCATCTTTGTCCAAATAGAAGGCACCACGATGATAATATTTTTGTAAAAATTTATATTTTCCCTTTGCTGCTTTATTAGTTATAACCTTTGGATTTAATCGAGCTTCTTGTCTACGCTCTTCTTCAGTCATATTACGTATTCGTTCAATTTCTAATCTCTCCTTTTCAATTTGTTCCCTTTCTTCCCGATCTCGTTTAATTCTCTTTAATTCTCTTAATTTCCAAGCTTCATATTCAACTTCATCATTTTCATCATCTGTACAAACATCTTCAAGCTTACCTTCTTGTTCATTATTAGTTTTGTTAACTTGTGTTTCTTTACGAATTGCTTCCTCCACCATACGAAAAGTTTGCCTTTTCCGTTCTTCTGCTAGTTTTTTAGCTTCTATTTCTACTTGTTTTTGTTTCATTGCCTCCTTTTCTTTCTCCATAACTGTAATTCTGTCCTTTTTTCTAACAAAAACTGGTTTAAGTCTTGGGCCTGTTTCTTCTTCAGAATCCGTGTACTCCTCATATTCTGAACTTTCTTCCGTGCTTTCACCAGATCTTTCGTCTTCTTCTCCATGTAATAATTCTTCTTCTGTCTCTTTTTTTGATAATACTCGTTGTTTCAAAGCTTCACGTCTTCGCTCTATTTCTGAATCTGATAATTCTTCATCTTCGGATGAATCTGAACTTTCCAACTTAATCCTTTCATGTGATCTTTCTGGTTCTATCTCAATTAATTCAGGCTCATGAATATGTCTTTGCCTTTCAACATGAGATTCTGTGGCTGAATCTCGTTGTCTCTCTAATCGTGTTAATCTTCTTAAGCGTGGATCATCTTCATCTCTTATTTTCACAACTTGAGCTGTGTGTGGGACATCGGTAATAGTTTCATTGTCATCATAACTTTTATGAACACGTTTTTCTAAAAAATCTTCATCTTCTGATTCTTCTTCTGAACTAGCCACGGGGGCATAATCAGGACGTTTACCAGAAACATAACGATGTACTTTCACTTTCTTCATAGATAGTTCTCCTGTAAAATAAAAGAAAAATATATTTGATATAAATATCAAATATTAATTAAAGTTCAATATATAATTTAATATACAAATTTTAATAAATAATAAATAATTTTAGAGAATATATATTTTTAAAAATCTTTTGAAATTATATCATAACATAAGCTAACCTTTATCATTTTTTACTGGCACTGCACCTGCTGTACTTTGTATTCCCATAGGTGCAGGTGCTAAAGAATTATTTGTTACAAAATAATCCATCATCATTTTGACGTTATTATTAAGGCAATGGTAATTATAAAATTCACTTGTCTCCTTTACTTTTTTTCTTTTTATTTTAATAGCCTTATAAAGACTCAATAATTCGCTGTTAGATAACTATGCCAATTTTAAATAAATTCTGACGATTAGAAAGATTAAATAATTTAATTTTTTTTTAAATCAATGGATGTATAGTCCATACGCACAGGAAAAATAAACAACACTGATAAGAAAATAATTAACTTTATTAGTATAAATAACACTATACGATAACAATCTTTGTCAAAGTTCATATGGAAACGTAAACGATATGGACTTGTAATCTCTAAAATATTTGACAGGTGGCGTTGTGTTGTATTACCAACCTTGGCATGTGTGTGTATCGCTGTATGTGTATATTTCTAGCGTTATTGCAAATGAAAATGATTGAAGTTTAAATAAACAAAGTCATTTTCATAGTTTTATTTGTGATCATTATTGTTTGTCACTATAGAATAAAAACTTTTGACATAATTACTTTTTTTTTATAATGAAGAAAATTTTAAAATTGCTATGCATATTATTCATGATAGTAAATTGATTTTAGTAAAATCAAATATAAGTATTAAACCATATTAGACGTCATTTATCTCTATAACTTTTTGATTTCCTCTTTTTTGTTCATGACAATTCTGAATTTGGTTGGTAGCTTTGATTATTACAAAAAAAAAGTTAACCGCCACAAGTTTATTTCAGAACACATTTCTTTTTTTACATTTTAATTTATATTCACAACAATCCGCAAGTACTTTCATTTAAAATGGCAGATAAGGTATATTTAATGAATTGATTTAAACATTTCATTTTATTCTTTCCTTTTATATACGCTATATATTTTATTTATATTATTATATCTTATGGATTTAAAGTTCAACAAATATGTTATGTATTCTTTCAGGAACTTCAGGAAGAATTAGAAATGTTACGAAAGACGCGACGTGATTTACAAGAATATTATTATCTTTTAAGGATATTAAGAAATGATATAGAAAAAATGATAGGCAATTTTTCATTTACATCTGGTAAAAAAGTTAAAACATTACTTTAATTTATATTATTATATATGCGAGAAGAAACCTTTTAAGAAATATTTGACAAATTATCTATATTCATAAGAAAATATTATCATTTAAATAATGAATATATTAATTATTTCATACGATATGATCTTACTTAATAAACGATTTTATTATTAAAATAACAAAAGACTATTTAACTAATTGTAAAGATTAACCTTTCTTATAATTTTGACATGATAATATATAAATTCTACAAACTTGAAATAAAATTTTAAATAACTTTTAAAGTGCATTGTTATATATTTTGACATTATTGATATTATCTTTTTGATAATACTTTATTTTAAACTTTTATTTTATTAAAAGAAACTCGAGGTATGTTCTATAATAAACAATAAAAAATTATGTTCAATTAATTAAGAACAATAACTTGTTTCAGATATTTGTGAGTCACAAAAAGACACTACAGCTCAAGATATTAAGAAAGATAAAAAAATTCCTTAATAGCATCATAAATTGTATTAAAAGTATTCAAATATGGTAAATCAATTATATATTCTTATTAATTTTTCGGAAAGATATAGTTATATTGATCTTTATTTTATATTCCACTATAAGTTTTCTTAATTAATATTTTTTATTAATAAAATTAATATTATATATATATATATATAAATTTTTAGTATACTTTGTTTCATATCAAGAATTCCATGCTCATTTTGGCAAAATATTAAAGTACAGATGTAAAATGAAATTTAAAAATGATCTCCAAGTGTTATTCATATTATTTTCAAAGTATTACTGGATGTTTTTATAGATTTTGCATGGTTCAAAATAGTTCAAAAATACAATTGAATATTAACAAGAGAAATATAAAATCTCAAAGTCAAAATAGATCTAATGAGAAAATATATGGAGAGTGTAAATTAAATAATATTAAGCAACTCACACGATCTTATGAATATAATATTTTCCATGATCGTATGATTGATATAAATGTTTGTATTATTGGTGGAGGTTTATCTTCTGTTTATACAGCAATTCTTTTAAAACAATCCCGTCTTATAAAAGATATACATTTAGTTGATTTAAGTGGAAAATTAGCTGGTACTGTCTTGGATGCAAGCCATATTGATACTTCTATTTGCATAAAGTATTTTACAAAAAGACTGATCAGAGAAGCCTTAGTAAAAGTATGTTAATTTAATTACATTATAATAACAGTTATAACAAAAATCAATGTTATTTTATTTATAGACAAATATTGTTGCACTTATGGATGATTCTGATTTAAATATCCTTAAAGATCCATATGTTCAACTTAATACATGCTCAAAATACATTCATCAAACAGTAGAGGACATAATTACAATTTCTCCTATGGCTCTTGTAGCAATTTTTACAAAACCAGTAACAGCAACATTATCAATGGTATCAGAGATTTATAAACATGCAGGCAAATGGGATCCAAATAGATTGGTTGGTTCTGTCTCTACAGAGATAATGCGAATTGAAACAATAACAGGAAATATCTTAGATTTGAATCCTGCATCTATATCAATCCCAATAGCTGGAGGGGCTGATCTAAATACTATTGTTCCGCTTTTATCATGCGCAAAACCTATCAATGGATTTATAACCGTATGAGTATAATAATACTTATATTTTTTATTTTTTAATGATTTACTAAGGTCAATAGTATACAAATTAGAAACAGATACTATACTATATTTTTTTATGTAACTTTTCGTATTGTATAACAACAAAATATAAATAATCATATATTAATTGTTTAGGCGCATTATAACACATTGGTAGAATTATTTCAAGCGACCGAACGAGAGAAAATACATTCTAATGTCAAAAAGTTTGCCCTCTTGGATGGATCCGCTGCAGTAAAATTAATTTTAGCTCTTGCTGGTGGCCTTAGTGGTCTTGATAATATCTATGCATGTGGTTTTGTACGGTCAAATGTAATGCCCTTATGTCGTTTCTTTACGTCTCAATTACAATTTGGATTAAGAGGAATTACAGAAAATTTAGGTCTCCCGAAAGTTTCACCTTTGGAAATTAATATGATCGAAAAAGCAATTCCAATTATTAATGAATACGTCGAAATGGGAGTAAAAGCTGCTAATTGTAAAGAAATAAAATCATAATACATTAAATTTATTATTTCTACTTATATATTATTTTATAATTCTTCTACTTATTTTCTAAACATTATTTTAAATTTTAAAAAAGGTTTTACTTCCATATCTTAATTTGTTTGGTGATTTGAAATCTATGAAACATGATTGGTTGCATTTTCAAGTTATGATTAGTTATTTCTGATGGAACCACAAAAACAGCCAATAATCAGTTTCATATCTAAGAAATTAGAAAAGAGTATTACAAATGTATAAAAATAAAATTTGCTGCTATGGCGAAGAAAATAGGATTTTAATTAATTTTGTTGGTATGATTACGCACCGTTATTGTGTAGTATTACAGCTTCTTATATTCTTTTGTGGTTAATTTTTTTTTTTTTTCAAAATCCGTATAAATCGAAAAGAAAAGTAAAAAGTGTTAATAATCGTCAAAAAATTAATGAAATATTGATTTGAGTTCGTACATTCTATGAGAAGAAAAAAAATATATACATATATGTAGATATATATATATAATTTTTTATTGCAATATGTGAATAAACATTATTCTGTTGGCATCTGGAGAATCTTTGTAAGAAGCAAGTTATAAATATCGGTACAAAACGCGGGTGTAGTTATATTGGATTTGAAAGGTAGACCGTTGCATATATGACAATTGAATCTCGATGTTTCAAAAAATATCTTTTATAAATCAATTTTGACATAAGAATTGACATTTACATATAATTAACATCAGTAATTTCTTTTTTTACGGGAGAAAGAACGTGATCGATCGTCAGAAACCATGGGAATCATATTATCCAGATTTCGAGTAAGTATTTTGGTTATATTATTATATTTCATGGCTTTTCCTATTATGCACTTTGTGTTTTTGATCTTGAATTGTCTATACTATTAAGACGGGTAAGTGTTCCAATTTAAAAAAAGTCCATAAATGTTTAACATGTTATCAGGAAAAATTTTAATATTTTGTTTCTTTCTCTCTCTTTCTCTCTTTCTTTCTTTCTTTCCTTCTTTCTTTCTTTCTTTCTTTCTTTCTTTCTTTCTTTCTTTCTTTCTCTCTCTCTCTCTCTCTCTCTTTCTCTCTTTCTTTCTCTCTCTCTCTCTCTCTCTCTTTCTCTTTCTCTCTCTTTCTCTTTTTTTCTCTTTGTTTTCTGCTTCTTTTTTCTCCCTTATATATTTTTTCTTTTCTTTTTTCTTTCTTTTTTCTTTTTTCTTTTTCTCCCTTTTTTTTTGTTATCTAACCATATAAAACGGAAAGTATATGAACAATATTTTTATGTAGCAACTATAGTTATTTTTAGAATCAAGGCACGCTCGTGAATTCTATATGCATTATTATTTTAAGAGATTACATTCATTATGTATATCGATTTTAAATATCTTAAAATAATATAAATTTTTGACATTATGTATAATGAGTATAGATATATGTAGAGTGAATTTGGAAATATATTTATTTTTAAGATTTTTTGTATTGTCATTTTGGTTCTATATCATTGGAATGATTAATCAAAATTGAAAGATTATTAATGTGATGAAAATAGCATGCTTTCATACAATTATATCTGTTAATTTGGTTCGATAAATATTAAAATACATTCTAAGTATTTAAGATTACTGTATTTTAACTAGATTACTTTGTACTTTTTTTATATTATAAATTATTCGAATATAAAATTTTTTTTAAGATTTATTAATAGAAAAAAAAAAATTAATGTAACTTTATAATAAAGAATTTTATATTTTATTAGGGAAAGAAAACAACTATTGAAATTTTAGAAGATTTAGATTCGGTAAGAGAAACCTTTATTTTACATTATTTATTTTTATTTTATTGTTATCATAAAAAACATAAGATTTGTTTGTTTATAGAAAATAAAAGAAATACAAGAATATGGACAAAATACTGAACAAAAGCACAAAAAGATTGTTGGAACACTTGTCATTTATAGCGTTGTTCTTTATATTACAACAGCCTTCATTTTCTATTTTTACTTCTTCCCAGCCTCTTTATATGATCAAATATTCTATATTACTCCATTATTAATTTTTCCAATTATGTAAGTATCCTTATTTTTTTTTTTTTAATTGATTATATATATGAAGGCAAGCATAAGTTATTCGATTAACTAATCTATAAATGAATTGACAATAAATATGAAGAGAACATTATATTACTACAGAATACTGTTTACAAAAAAAATGGTATCGTGGTACTATAAACGCAAAATATCTCAAAATCAAGAAAAGTTGGCAACGATGCAACAGGAGAAAAGTAAAATTTTAGATGAAGTTACAGAAACTGAAACATA
Source organism: Vespa mandarinia (assembly GCF_050613455.1). Taxonomy (NCBI): domain Eukaryota; kingdom Metazoa; phylum Arthropoda; class Insecta; order Hymenoptera; family Vespidae; genus Vespa; species Vespa mandarinia. The sequence continues at coordinate 10,138,917 of NC_140812.1, read as the reverse complement.
TAAAAAAGCCAAGGAGATTTTATTACGATTTGCACCTGATCAACTGAAAATGACATCAGTAAGTCAAAATAATTGTATTAAGTAAATAATAAAGAATTTCATAAACGTATAGTAAAGGTAAGTAATTTATTTTAGAATCCTGTAAGTATAAATTATAATAATAAAAAACATAAATAATAATGATTCTATAAGTAGACATATATAAGTAATATATATAGAAGAAACAATATTCTAAATTCTTCTTTGAAATTGTAGTAACTATAAAAATAATGTTATTGATTTTTAGACATCTGTTACAGTACCACAGACTGTGGAAAAACTACGACAGCCCGACGTATCACGTACTATTACGTTTTCATCGCCAGGTATAGGAGAAATAAGAAGAAGAACTCCTAATCAGTCATTCAATGTTTCAAAGGATATCAATGCTCAAACTTTATCTGTTGATGGAAGTCCTAATAAAACCACACAGTTAAATACTCCTATTCAAACTGGTTCTAAACGGCTTAATAATACACCTATGTGCTACAGTTAGTATTGCTTTATATTTATATATAATAAATTATTTAAGGTTTAAAATAATTACATTAATATATTATGTTTTGTTAATACATGCGTATCGTATCATTCTATCTATATTATATTAATATTAAATTTATATTACATATTAGGATCATCTGAATATACATTAGCACGCCCTATATTACCACACCACAGAAGCAATTTTGATCGTTTAATTGATTATTTAGTGGGTGATGGGCCATCTAATCGTTATGCTTTAATTTGTCGTCAGTGCGAATGTCATAATGGAATGGCTCTTAAAGAGGAATTTGAATATTTAGGTGAATAAGATTTTTCAAAATCTGTTAATAAAAGTAACGAAGAAATGAAAAAACGTAACACTTGTATTCATAGGATTTAGATGTTGTTATTGCAATTTTTGGAATCCTCCAAGAAAACAAAAACCAGGAGTCCAAAGAATAGAGGATGTTTTTTCTAACACTTCTCCAACTTCTGGAACACTTGCAAATGATTCATCTGATAAAAATACAGAGACATCAAAACATTCTGAAGTAGAGGCATCATGTTTATCTGATACTGGTAATTACTTTGTTACTTTGTTACTTTCTCAATATAAATAAGCAACACATATACATACACACACACACACACACACACATATTTAGAGTAACTAATTTTTAGATTCAGATATTGAAGTAGTTGAAAGACCAGCAGAAATATCTGAAAATCAAGAGCATATTAATGATGATTATACTAATTCCAATATAAATAAAAAAGGTAAACATAAAATTTTTAGCTAATGTTTGTCTAATATTTTATCTATATTTTAAAAAAATGTGTATTTTTCTTTTTATCTATTTTTATTTTTCAATTATTTTTATACAACTGCTTCATAATTAGGAATGCAAAACTCAGAAGAAAAAAAATCCGATGAAGAAATGGAAGTTGAAGATTGATATCTTAAGAATTCAGTCGGCATAGGTACTATATTACTGTTGATAATGACATTAATAATACAGCGCAATATATTATAATTGTGTTCTATGTTCAGTAGTGGTCAATTATATGAAGATTTGAAAAGAAATTATTAAATTTTCGACAGTTAAAAACAATATCATTCCAAGTTATCTTTATGCAATTGTTAGCGAAATTGCATAAAAAGATTAATAGCACAGTAAAATAAATACAGTTTTTTTTGTTAATTATAACAAATAATCATTCTTTCTAGTTTGAATCTAAATAATGTTTCTATTAATTTTACAATCTTGATTCATTTAGCGTTAGATAAATAATCAAATTCTTATAATTTAGTATAAACTATGTATTTTATATGAGACTGTTTATCTTGATAATAGAAACAAATTAGTATTTATATTAGAAGAGGTTTAGCAAAAAAAACATAAAAATTTTTTCATACTTTGGAAAATAAGAAAAATATTTTTTATGTAATTTTATTGCATTTTATTTATTTTTTTCTTTTTTAGAAAATTCCAAAGTAATTTATTTTTTATTGAAAGATAAATTATATAGACCTGACTTATTTATAAAATTACTAGTATTTGATATTATATTTTTAAGTATTTAAAATGTTGATTGAAGAATTATATATATAAAAATAATAAATTTGGAAAATATTTTGATGTTTAACTCTTAATAAAAAGAAAAATACATATTTAATGAAATGTTTGCTACAAAAATATATTTGTTAAGTATGTTATAAATTCTGCACGATAAAAGTTTAAGTGTTATCTTATAAAGATTAAAAAATATTAAAAGATAAAAGAAATAAGTCTCGCGGGAACATAATATATGAAAATGGTTGAAGTTATATAATAGATATTTGTTATTTTGGACTAATATTACTTCAAATGTAATATTCACAAACAGAAAAGCTGATATATTTGTAATATGTAAGTGTATATGTATATCTAAATATTATAAGTTATATATACTATACATATACAAATTTTAAAAGTTAAATAAAATTTTACATGAATATTTTTATAACAAAAAATATTTCCATTTTATATTTCTCGAAATTATCTACAATAGTTACTTCTTTTTCTGTAAATACTTTATCATATATATTTATAAATAAGTTTTTATCTCTAATTGCGTTTCGAATACAAGTATGTGCACTTATAAGAATGAGAGTTCTAACTATTGTTTTTGATAACATTTATATCATTTATTAAAATCAATGCGTACGTAATCATACGGATATTAACATATGTGAAAGAGAGGTTATGAGAGATCAAAATAATTTTATTATAAAATCAATCAAAAACAAAAAAGAAAATATTGTATAATTAAATATATTGCTTTTATAACGATTTTTTTTTCATTTTGCTACTACATATATCGCATAGAATAAAAATTATTTCAACTATTGTAATAACAATATGAAATTTGTATTTTCGAAATTTATTGTTAAATATAATCTGTTCATCATTTTTAATACTCTTGTAAATCACTCTATCCACTCTCCTTGATATTTCATTTCTTTTCTATTACTATTTTATACTCTATTATATCTTAGAACTATTTTCTTTTTTGAGAATTGAATCTTTTTTTTTTTTTTTTTTTTTTTTAATAATGTTTATAATATTGTTAAGTTTAATATGAATGAAAAATTATTAAATTATTTAGGGTATATACGTTTGGATAGATACATTTCCTAGTTCAAAAATCTAAATTACGATTAACGATGAAAATTGTAAAATACTTTCAAGATACATTATTTATTACTTTTTTTATTATTATTATTATTTTTTATATTCTTTATATCTATATTATAAGTAAAATAAAATTTACGCTCAATGTGATCAGATCAATGTGATCGTTTCACGCAACTTATAATATATCGTGATTGGTTTGATGGTCGAGCAGCAAGAGTCGAAAAAGTGTTTATATCAGCTACATTATTATAACGTCTATATCGTTCATTTAATTAAAAGATTGTTTATGGAAATAAATTTTGAAAAAAAAAATAAATGAATAAATAAATAATACAACGTTCGAAAAGATAATATGGAAAATTCATTATTGTAGAATAATGAATTGTGTCGTCGATTGTATATGAGATTTAACTCTGCGCTTGTCTGATGTTTGCGTTCTTAAAAGTACAAAGATTTGTCAGAAAGTAGCACATGTGTGAACTGGCCTCAGTTTATATGGTAAAAATAGTGCCCTACCGCCGAGGGACTATCGTTTGAGGTAAATCTAATGATTTTATCGGCATCGTTTTACGAAACCTGTTAAAATGTGTTTAACTAATGTAACATTTGTCGGAATAACGTTTATATAGAAGTAATATTCTAGTTTATTTCTTATCATCGATAATATACGTGATTGTATTTGGAAAGCTTGGTAGGCCTTGTCTACGATTTTGTTCGCACTTACATATCAATGATGTAAAGTTTCGTCAACGAGCTATAAAGTTATTGAATTTTTTAAAAGTATAACATAGATCGAGATACGGTATTCTATATACATTTAATAGATCAAATGAAGTTAACAGAATATAATACTGTATGCGATGCTTTTATACAGAAATTTAATAGGGCGCCATAACAATGTCTGCTTAATTGTGGAAATGGCCGCACTGAGTTCGCATTACCGTTCTTTGTCGTTGTGTTATTTATATTTGTATTATCATTTCGAATGATAATAATTCATTCATTTGATCTTGAAGTTATTAAAATTTGTTTTTCATTTTATCGGTTATACATTATAGATGATGTTTTCCTATTTCGTTAACTTTGTACAAAACACGTGCCTCATTTTTCTCGTTTTGGGGATTGATCGATTTGCGTCTATCTAACATAGAGTGCGGTAGGAATACAATAGAGGATAATTATGTTTTTTCGATATAAATTTATGTTGTTGATATATGAATAAATTTTATTTATTGTATATTATATGTTACCTTGTATATCAATTAAAAATTGTTTTTTTTTTAATTCTTACCAGAGATTAAGAAAAATGCCCGAATTAACCGAATTAGACAAAGCTGCCAGCTCCGAGCCCACAAAAATTGAGGCTGCTAGAGTAGGAGTTGGATCTGGAACTGATTCCGATTCAGATGATACTATTCCAGAATTAGAAGATGCTGGTGTTGGTGGCACAGCTGGTTTTCCAACCACAGCGGTTACCGGACTTCCCATTGATTTGGTCTCTAAAGCTAAACAAAGTCGTGGAGAGAAAAAGGCTAGAAAGCTTATGAGCAAATTGGGATTGAAACCGGTATGTCATTTTTTTTTTTTTTTTTTTAATTCATACATCTATTATATGAATATCTATATCTATTAATATATATTTCTTTTAAAATTATTTTAATGTTTTCTTTTTTCTTTTGTTTTGTAATATAGGTACAAGGGGTCAATAGGGTAACCATTAGGAAATCGAAGAATATTTTGTTTGTTATTAACAAGCCTGATGTTTTGAAAAATCCAGCTTCAGATATATACATTGTATTTGGTGAAGCTAAGGTATGTTCTTATTTGTATACATAAAGTTTAATAAAAAATATCTTTAATTAACGATAGAATAAATGATGACACTGTACGGTTTTGCAATTTATTAACTAAATATATTATGTAGACAAATACCTTGGCAGACTGATATGTAATGATATTATTTATTTATATTATTATGACGTGGATAGTTAATAAAATATATCATTTTTTGTTTTATTTATAGATCGAAGATTTGAGTCAACAAGCCCAAGTTGCGGCTGCTGAGAAATTTAAGGAGCCACCTGTAATTCCTGCGACCGAAGCCGGTGGCAGTACAACGGTAAAGAAATAGTACAAATGTTATTTGAACAGTATTGTGATATTTTGACAGCAATGTTCATTCTTTATGTTGTTTAAGGTCGTCGCTCCGATACAAGAGGAATCGGAAGAAGAAGTGGATGACACGGATGTCGAAGAAAAAGATGTGGATTTGGTGATGTGCCAAGCTAACGTCTCTAAAGGAAAAGCTATTAAGGCTCTTAGAAATAATAAAAATGACATTGTTAATGCTATTATGGTAAGTATTAATGTATATATATTATTTCCTATAATTATTTTGAATATTTTTCTCTATGATGAATGATAAAAAAGGTTTCGCGATCATCAGAAAATATATTGTTGTTAGTCTTGGCAGACTGAAAGTAACATTTCTTATTATAACCTATTTTATGGAATTAGATTAAAAATTAACAATGATATAATAATGTGTTTTAGGAATTGACAATGTGATGAAGCTCTTTAGAAATGGCTATGCTATGACGAAGCCTGTATTTTGAAATCACTATTGAATCATCTATGCATCATCGGAAACTCATCATTTCTTTCTTTTTCTCATCGCATTGCAAGAAACCACATAATTCCGTAAGACGAAGTCCCAAATAGAGATAGTCCTTGCAATCTCTCGGGAATCTAAATTTACGTGTATGTACATAATTCATATGGAGTAAACAAATAAATACATTAAGGACACAATATGTCCAGTCAGTTTTATTCATTTTTTATGCTAAAATTATTTTTCTTAATTCCTTCATGTATTAAGTTGATTTATTACAATGTGAAATGTATCCTAAAGAATTATGTTGAAAATGAAAAAACTGATCGAATTGATGAACAGCAAGTTTTTATTGTATTCATGGCTGTTCACTTATCCTGGTTTTATAATGGTCTACGTCATCAATTGAAAACGGGCATAACTCTAGACCGATCTTGATGAACAAGATTTTATTTTAAAAACGAAGCTTTAATCTAGAACATACTTTTTGTCAAATTTTTGAAAAAGCTTTATTTTCTTTGAAAAAAAATCGTATTAAAAAATCATATTATTCAAGAATAGTTTATGCATAAATAATAAAGCTTTTTCAAAAATTCGAAGAAGATA
>NC_140812.1:10122500-10125000 GCF_050613455.1 Vespa mandarinia | reverse complement strand
TGCCTGCTAATAAGAACGGCGTTCTGAGGCGCATGCACAACATGCAGACGTAGAGAGTGAAAGAGAGAGAGAGATGGAGCGCCAATAATTGCATTATTATACTCGTCCCTTTTAGCGACGAAATTGGTCCCTCTTTACCGCGAAGCCATCTTCTTCTCCTTCTCCTTCTTCCTCTTCTTCTTCCTCTTCTTCTCCTTTATTTATTTCCATCTTTCTTTCTTCTTTCTTTCTCTCGTTCGTTCGCTCCAGAGAATCTCGCCCCCTTTCGTGAGAAATTATGTGCCTTCGTGCCACTTTAAGAAGGCAATTATTTCGTTTTCTTCGCTACGTTCTTAGCCACCATGCGTGCCTCTTTTACGTACCTACCTTCTTCATACTTTTTTGCCTTTTCTTTTCCTTCCTTCTCTTCTTCTTCTTCGTCTTCTTCTTCATTTTCTTTTTTATTTCTTATAGGTACAACATCGATGCCTTCGTTCGTTTCTATTTACAACGAGAAAATACGTTCGAATTGAGACTATCTTTATGATATTTTCTTTCTTTTCTTCTTTCTCTCTTTCTCTTTCTTTTTCATTTTCTCCCCTTTTTCTTTTTATTTTTCTTTTTTTCTTTTTTTTTTTTCTTAGCTGGGATGAAAGGAAAGATATTTTGCATGGATACCAACGCTCGACACGATTTTTCATGTTGTATTATAACGAGCGACTTTGTAACGATTTACATGTCATTTTAGAGATCTGTTTAGAGATTCTTATCTTATTTAATATAGTTATGTTAATTTATCATCACTTTATTAAATTCTCTTTTCTTTCTTTCGATTTGCAAATAGTTCTTTCTCTCTCTCTCTCTCTCTCTCTCTCTCTCTCTCTCTCTTTCTCTTTTTCTCTTTATCTCTTTATGGAAGATTATTCCCATAGTCTTCGTTGACTTTCTCAACGATATTTTGATATCCCGTCACGATACTTAACGCGCATGTTACGATAAGGATAACGAGGGAACGAAACGTTACGCGCCGTTGTAAACACGATTTTCGCGATATTCAACGGCTTGTAAAGACTCGCCATGGTAGAACTAGACTTGGATTCGAGCTTCTTCTAAGGCGAACGAAGGCCTGTTTTAATCGTTCGTACGAGCTCGTAATTGTCCTTAATTACGAGAGAAAGAGAGAGAGAGAAAGAGAGAGAAACAAAATTAGCACCTCACGTCTAAGTTTCTCATTGGGTAAGTACGCTTTTATCCTTGGACGGCAAGCGAGCAATGCGATTAGCAACATTTTCCTTTCCTTTAGATTTCTACGTTCCTCGTCAAATCCGTTCCGCTTTCGTTCGCTCGTTTCGTTAAACCAATCGGATACTTACGTTCTACGAATGATAATATCGTGATTAATCAGGTAAAGTAAGTAGGTATGTTTGTACCAGTACATCTAGTTAAGAGGATTATCCATCTTAGATTTCTCATTGAGAACGAATTGGCTCTTAACGAACGGTATTTATTCGATTTAACTTAGACTCTAATCAGTACTCGACTCGACTCGACTCGACTCGACTCGACTCGACTCGATACAGGTCTCGAGAATCTAGAATTCGTTCGACTCGAAAGTATAGTTCAATTCAATTCAATTCAATTCAATTCAATTTCCATTTCAATTTCAATTTCATTCTACTGTTACCATGTTACATTTTAAAACGAGTTAACTATGATGTATTTTATCGATATTATTAACATCAAGATTAGAAACTTAGCCGGTTAAGTACGTTCTCTTCTAATATCATTAAGAGTTAAACTTTCGATGTTAAACTTTTGAAGTTCGTGTTGACTTCTCTCTCTCTCTTTCTCTCTCTCTCTCTCTCTCTCTCTTTCTCTCTCTCTCTCTCTCTCTCTCTTTCTCTCTCTCTCTCTCTCTCTCTTTCTCTCTCTTTATTTCTTCGAGTTGGAAACTCGAGCCAGGACCCACGATCTAATCTCCAAGGATTTATCCTTTCCAGCCTCCTTTCGGCGCCATAATATCTACGGTGCAGCTGCTGCCGTTTCGGCGATCCTTTCTGGTAGGCGGCGACTTATCTCTACTTTACGAGCGACTACGTTCGACGCTTAACGTCGAATCCGACCGGTGAAACACCTCAGATAAAATGGTGGTCCAGGAGAACGAGAGAACGACGGTGGCCATTTTGGGTCTAATTAATCGAGGAAAGGAAAGAGTAAGGGTGGGTGGACAGTGGGGCTTATAAGGTGGCAAGGGGGGAGAACAAGCGGGAGGGAAGGGAAAAAAGGAAGACACACACATACTCGCGCGCGCGTGTGAGACATCGGCCACCTTCTAAAAGTCCGATCGTTTTCTTCTAATATATTCGGATACCTCCATATACGATCGGTCTTAAATAGCGACGGATTTAAAAATGTTACGTCTCGAAAATAGACAAACGAATTCTCAGATTATTATTTCTAATCGGATTTAGATCGTAAAACAATTTAAATATTTTCGCAAAAGTAATATCATAACGATACT
>NC_140812.1:10087500-10120000 GCF_050613455.1 Vespa mandarinia | reverse complement strand
CGGTAGTCGTGTTTTTGCTTGTCCCAGACCGAGGCTCATTGTTGCTCCAAGGGATTCTATCGATTGACACGAAAACTTTGCATCCCGCTGGCAGGACACGCGCGTACTGCCATTTAACTCTGAACGTCCCTTTACTACTTGTCTCCTTTTACTTCTTTTTTTCTTTCTTTTGAAATCATGATAAAAGAATTCTTTTATTTCTATATATATATACATATATACCTGAATTCGAAACGTGTCGTCGTTCTCTATGAAAATATGTTAATGAAGTTCAGTATTTTATATATTCATTCTCTTATATCTTCGTTTACTAAATAATAGATATTTAGAAGATATTTAAGTATTTATTTATTTTTTCTTATAGAGAAACTATAGCCAGATATTATGGTGAAGAGAAAAAAAGAATTAATATTTTATACTCATATCATTGGATTCTCTATGCTTGCGTGTATCTGCCTGTATTTGACGATGCAATAATATCAAACACGAAATATTACACGTCCACTTTTTCAAGCACGTGCACTACGATCTCCGATTTACCACGCGATATAATTTACAAAGTCGTTTTGCGAACTCTTTTTTTCTAATTTTTTTTTTGCCCGTTCTTTCGTTTTTTTTTTTAATTTTTTTTTTTTTCAATTTTTTTTATTTCTTTTTATTTTTTTTTCTTTCAAAGGCGACGAAACGTGGGACGTAGTAAAGCCGGTTTTCATCGAAATGGAACATAGGTATCAACGATGATCCGCGTGCGAGGCGCCAGCTGGTTCATATTGAAACAAACCCTCCTCCCTCTTCCCTTATACCTCCCCCCCCTTAGAGCCACCCATTTACCACCCCATCGAGCATCGACCCCCGTACGCCATAGCGTCAGGAAGAACCTAAATCATTTTGAGCCCCTCTCTACCATACTTCCTGTCTATACTAACTACCCTCGTACGTTTCTCAGGAGCCACACCCTGGCTAGCTCTCCGCAGGCTCCACCTACTAAAAACATCTTTTCTCACTGGAGATCTCTTCCCCCATCGGCGATTCGATCTTCCATCTATAATTATCGTTTACCTTTCCACTCCGAAGAGTCCACCGAAAGATAATAACTCATCGATACCATCGACGTATTATTTATAATAAATTTTTAATACGTAATCGAATGGCTTTCGATGTAACCTAATTGAAAAGCAGAAAAAGGATGAAAGGTGTTTTCTTGGTAATCTAAAAATATATACACTTATGTCTTACGTCTACCATCAAAGACGATGAGATAATTAATGTAGATCGATTGAATAAGTAAGTACATATTCGTACGGATTCAAAATCGATCCCTCGTGCTCGCGAAAGTTTTATATGCGGCAATGAAGAAGTAAAAAAAAAAAAAAAAAAAAAAGAAAAAAAAGAGAAAGAAAGAAAAAAAAAGAAAGAAAGAAAAACAGATCGTCAAATGATCGACGAGTGAATTGAAACAGATACCGTCACGATGACATTATAGTGTAGATTCAGGTGCTTCAATGGTATTAGGAACGACGACGAAGGATCGACGATTCGCGAATACTTTGACCTATTCGATACTTTCCTGACAATCTTTAGGATGTCTCAAAATCGTATTATCGGGATGATACAACTGAATAAACAATGAAACGTCCAGCTGACAATCATTGAAATTTCACTTTTACGTAACGCAATGGTTCTTTTAACTCTTTCTTTCTTTTCCTTTCTCTCTCTCTCTCTCTCTCTCTCTCTCTCTCTCTCTCTCTCTCTCTTCTATATTTTATTTTTTATTCTTTTCCTTTTATTACATTTAATACGCTCTTATTATTGGAAATTATTTTGACGTCACTTTCGTCTCGAGTAACATGCAATAATCTCGTTGATCCCGATGAAGAAGCATCAAAGGATGTGTGTACGTAGTAAAGGAAAGAAGAGAAAGAGATTACGAAGAGGAGGAGAAAGAGAAGAGGTGAGATGGTCGTGTTGAAGAAGAAGAAGAAGAAGAAGAAGAAGAAGAAGAAGAAGAAGAAGAAGGAGGGTGAAAAATAGAAATTAAGGGTCGGTGAGTTATCGCGGTTGCGTGAGAAGCGGCTCGAGATAAATCAAACCGCAGCTCCGACCGCAACGCCACCCTGAGTACGGATCACGAAGGTAAAAACCCCATAGCAAATCCCTCGGGATTAATAGTGCCTCTCTACGTTCGAGCCCGTTGCTTCTGATTGGTCCAATTCCCTCGTGCTGCGTACCAGCTGCGCTTCTTTTTTGCTCTCTCTCTCTCTCTTTCTGTTTTCCATTTTTCCTCTTCTTCCCCTTTTCTCTCTCTCTCTCTCTCTCTCTCTCTCTCTCTCTCTCTCTCTCTCTTGCGAACGACCCTCGTCGAATTGAAAATTGAACGATATTCAAACATCGGTATCCTCATCGTCACAGGCTACCATTCTGTATGACTTCGCAAAAACGAGTTACTTTCTCGAGAAACCTGCTTCATGATGTCCGCCGCCATTTCTTTTTTCCCAATTCCACACCTTCCAGCAACGTCTCTCTCTCTCTCCCCTTCTCCCTTTCCCTCCCTCCCTCCCTCCCTCTTTCTTTCTTTTTTTTTATATATATTTTTTTTCTCATTTTTCTTTTGTTCTCTATCATAAAAACGCTTTTTCATTCTTACTTTCTATATTACCTTCTCGGAATTGCATCTCTTTTACTTCATTTTATTATATTTTCAATTTTCTGACTGAAAGAGTCACGATTTTCTAAGTCACGTTAACTAGTTATCTCCGTGTACCCCCTCCTGAGACGAATAAGATTCACGCGTGAATTATAATCCTCTACGAGCGTTAACAACAACGAGCCGTCCACATTCCGGTGATTATTTCTTTTTTATTTTGGATTTTTCTTTTTCTTTTCTTTTTCTTTCTTTCTTTCTTTCTTTCTTTTCTTTTTTCTTTTTTTGTTTTTTTTTTGTTTTTTTTTTTTCTTACGTCTGGATCGTGTTCGTCGGGTGTCTACGACCGGTAGAAAATCTTGGTTAAAATGGTTAACGATTTGGTTCGCGTTTACATATATAACCGGAGTTAAATAGGAACTATATATATATATATATATATATATATATATATCCATATATATATATATGTATGTATATATTCATATATAAAGCTCGACGAGGGCTCGCAGGAAGGGGTCAGTGTTAAGGTATTGGGACTTAGTGGATACAAAAAAATCCATGTTCCTTTTCTCGAAGCCGTTAATAAAACAGCTCGCTCAGAAATCTGTGTTTCAATATAGGAATTACGATTTATGCTATATGTTTGCGGGGGTGGGATGGGTCAAGGGGGATCTCTATATCTCTCTTTCTCTCTTCCTCTCTCTCTCTCTTTCTCCCTCTTTCTCCCTCTTTCCCTTTCTCCATAGATATAAATGAATGTCTTATGAATATCTAATGTTTCACGTTTGATAAATACGTCTTTTAATGAAATCTAAGGTCTTTTACCTACCTCTTACAAAGATAATATAAGATACGATCGCTACGGTAAAATTATAGTTAGCTTGAATATAATCTGGCAGTTGAAAGCAGCCATGTTCTACTTCTTATATCATATTTTTAACAATTGATAAGAGAGAGAGAGAGAGAGAGAGAGAAAGAGAAAGAAAGAAAGAGACTTGGTATTTGGCTCATTAGCTTAGTGAACACGCGCCAACTCGGTTATTAAATATTCGAATAATCCACGAAACGGATCTATAGATACATACCGGCAAACGAGTCAGGCATGAAGCCACTGAAAAGGCTAAAATACAACTCGATGTACTCTCTTTCTCTCTCTCTCTCTCTCTCTCTATTTTTTTCTCTCTCTCTCTTTCTCTCTCTTTTACTCTCCTCGTTCTCTCTTCGTCATACCAAAGGTGTATAAGCAATAAAGTAAATGAAACGCACCTTACATCGTCGTAAATCGTACGCGGATTCGCTCGGTTAAATTACGCTATAAGAATTATTTGTCCTACCAAGTTGGCTGAAGACGATCGTCAGTTATGCTACATGCATGCAGGGAGGTATAATCGACATAATACGACGATGCAACACCTGTCGGCTGACGATTACGCAACAATTCGATTTGAAAGCGTTATCACGCGCGAGAACTTTATTGTAATCAATTAAAACGAATTAACGGCTATGGGTGGGTCGTGTTTTTCGAGAGTTTAAGAAGCAATAAATAAAGTCGTCGACTACGTACGACGATGAAACATCCGACGGACCTTGAAAATTTCTTTTTAAAAATAACTGTATCTATATCTATATATATATATATGTATATATACATGTGTGTATGTATGTGTGTATGTGTGTGTTTGAATATATTTATAGATATTTCTGTAAATTCATTAGGATCAAACCACAACGATTAAATCCACACGTTTATTTACAATGAAATATATCTATCGCATTTGACTACTTTCCACGCGCGGCACATGCACGTGGATACACAAGCGCGTACGCATGTCGGCGTGGTTCGTTCGTTATACGAACAACAAAATGCGCTTAAGACGTCGCCCGTTAAATTTTCCGTACGTGTAATCCAATACCGAAAGACGTAGTATACTTTGATGGCGCGTAATTCTTCTCTGGGCTCCGTTTAATTCCTCGTCGAACAACTTCTCTCTCTTTCTCTCTCTCTCTTTCTCTTTTTGTCTTTCTTTCTTTCTTTCTTTCTTTCTTTCTTTCTCTCTCTCTCTTCTTCTTTTTCTTTTTCTTTCTCTCGTATACGTTATCCACGTCTTATTTAAGTCTTGTCCGCGCGAGCGAAAACCTTTTCAATGGATCCGAGCTCACCACGAATCCAATGTGGAATAAGAAGACCGATAGAATACGACGACGAATAAGAATAAGAATAAGAATAAGAAGAAAGAGAAGAAGAAGGAGAAATAGGATGAGAATATGGTCTCGCCTGGTATTATGCGATCTGGGTTCTACGTCAGCGGAACACGAGCCGGTGGACAGAGGCCGGCCCATGTCCGCCATTATCTGATCCGTATGAGGTAAGTTAGTGGGCACGCTCGAGATGTCGTGAAAATATTGCCTCGATGTACCAACAGACACAAAGAAGCACCGTAAAAAATTTCTAACTTAATGGATATTTTTTAGATCTTAGACCACACGTTACCTTTTTCATATATATATATATATTATGATTTTTCTTTTTTATACGAGTATTAGGTGTAAGTGAACAAAAAAAAAATTAAATTACTGAAATAAAAAATAAAAAAAAAAAGATTGTTTAGATCTTTCGTAGAAGAAATCGATGAGTACAATTAACTAATCCAAAATGTCTTAATGATAGATAATATTTCGACGTTTTACTTTTCCTTTTCTTTTCTCTCTTTTCCTTATATCATTGATAACGACGTGCGTTGTTTATAATTAAATTGTTAAATTAATGCTTCGTCGGAAAAAGAAAAAAAGAAAAAAAAAAAAATATGAAGAAAAATGAATTAGTACGTTTTCGAAATCGTCGACGGTCTTTAGCAAATAAATTGATCGTGTTCCTTGGTGAAAGAGAAAAGATATTGATTTTAATTTGCGCTGAGGGGAAAAGTCATGAGAAATAAAAAGAGACAAAAGTAGGAAGAAAAAGGAGAAGAAGAAGAAGGAAGGAAGGAAGGAAGAAAGGAAGGAAGAAGGAAGGAAGGAAGGAAGGGCGACGGTATTGTGTGGGGCCCTACTTCATCGAAACACGAGCGGGCAAACAACAGGCCGACTCGGTGTATCCGCCATTGTTTGGCCCATGTGAGGAGGCATGCGGCCATGTTTCCCCCGTGTACCGGGCGACTGGTAAAAAGAGGACGGCGGAAGGGGAGCAGGAGGTGTATGTCGGTGAGCTAGAAGCTGTTGTGGTATTGGTTGGTAAGGGACGAAGGTGGGGATACTCTCAGGGGCCTCTTCTGAGTCAGGAGGCAACAGGATCCCTCACCTACGTATACCTTTCTCAATTTATTTCTGTGTAGGTAAATCGAATAGATACACATATAACACAAACGCATACAAATACACACATATATATTCACATATTATACATCCAAAGTGAATAGAACGCATTGGAAGGAGGGTAGGTCGGCTTGGCGAGTAATTATAATCCATAACGATCGGTCCATCAAATCTGATCGCTCGAAGAGGAACCTTTCTGAGGATCGCGTAGAGTGAGGGAGAAAGAAAGAAAGAAAGAAAGAAAGAAAGAAAAGAAAAAGAAAAGAAAGAAAAGAAAGAAAGAAGGGAGAAGTAAAGGAGGAGAATCCATCACCTATACACTTATCTACGCGCCTCTTCTCTGACTCGACTGAATGCTACGGCTAAATGAAGCTTTTACACACGGCGCTGGATTGAGTTTGTTATGGGATCAACACTTCCATCCTGCCGTCCTGGCAAGCGTTAGCCTCTTTGCGAGAGAAAGAAAGAGAGAGAGAGAGAGAGAGAGAGAGAGAGAGAGAGAGAGAGAGAGAGAGAGAGAGAGAGAGAGACTAGTATACTGGCCTTCGCGCTGTCTTCTCGACTCTCCTTATAATCGCTTCTTCTAGACTCTACTCGACGAGCAAATAATAGGCCTAACTCCTATTTGCTCTCTTTCTTTTACTTATCCTATCTTCTTCTCTCTTTCCATCGCTTCGTATGCTCCAACACCATCGATGTTAATTCTTTAATAGGAAAGTGTTGCGAGCTGTCTTGAGAAACAAGATTGATACGCTACGAACGAACATACGTGTTGTAGAATATCACGTAGGATAAGTACTGAATTACTACCGGCGAGAAGATGCTCGTTGAGCCCTCTGCGAAATAATCTGTTTACGTTTTCAACGACCTTCCTTCGATATTATCATATGGAATTCTCGTAGCGAGGCTACACGTACGATATTACGAGACACGAAGGTTAGGGTATTTATTATTGTCATGAAACGAAAATAAATGAAAAAAGATTTCTTCGTAGAAACAGGTATGACGTCAGTCGTGTGAATATGTAGTGGCAATAGTGGCAGTCCTTGGCATTCATGAATCGTAACACGTACCTCTATACGTTATGCACGTCGATCCGTTAATGGGGAAAGGAGTTGTATTTATGGGTAAGAAGAGGGTGCCGACGACAGATGTTTCATCCATCCCTCTCCCCGTATGACGAGGATAATTGAGTATTGTAAGGCGACAAGAAAATCAAATTTTGCTACTGTATGTACACAGAGGTGGTAGTCTCCTCGCTCGGACTATCTCTCTTTCTCTTTCTTTCTTCCTTTTTTTCTTTTCTATCTATCTATCTATCTATCTCTATCTATCTATCTCTTTTCATGGGGCGTACACAATTTGCTTTCTCGCCCTTTTCCTTCCTGCGATTTCATAGACACACACACACACACACACACACATACATATAAATTACAAATACTTATACACGCTTATACGTAAACGATCGTCCTCTCTCTTCCTTTTGTGCGTCTACAGGGAGACATTCGTCATTTCGTTCTTAGCAGATGGAACGCGGCCCATTTGTGACATTTAGCGAGGCGAATGGACTTCATGGGAGGACAGATGTACTATCATTGGTCGATCGCAAATCGTACGTTTTTCTGTACCGTCGAGGGTGTACGTACCAAAACGCGTTAGGATACGCCTAATGGATGTTTCGTATTATAGAGGAGGAGTATGATGTGTTGGCAAATCGTGAACTATTATTGTGATAGAATTCAAAGATGATCGGATTCATAATAGGTATAATATATTACATATGTATATTTGGTTGTACAAACAAATTGTTGTCGTATGAACGTAACGCAATATAACATTTTTACTAAATATAAGATTTATTTTTTTGTGAATAAGAGAAAAGAAAGAAAGAAAAAAAAAAAAAAAAAAAAGAAAAGAAAAAAATAATGAAAAAGATCGAAAGAAAGAAAGATTAAAGGGGACTTTACGGTTTCCACGAAACGATTAATCGAACGTAACGGAGAGTTGATCGTTTTATAAAGTATTTTTAATGAGCGTCGAATTAGAAGCGATTAAATAAAATTTTGTTCGAACGCGCAACATCTTATGGTTCATACGATAGCGCACTTATCGTACTCGTTGAACTCGCGTGAAGGAGTTTTAAAAGGCCATTTCGACGCACTTCCGCGTCGTCTAATCAAGCCGCTCTTGATTGTGAGCTGCGTTATTATGTGAAAAGGGCACTTTGACTTGCGGTGGATAGGCCGATAAAAAATACTTTGTGCTTCGTGCGAGTTCGCCAAGATCAGACGAGAGCCAAGCAGCTCACGTGCATTAACGTCCCTCTTATTTTCTTCTTATTTTCTTTGTCGACTCGTTAACAGCGTTGATTTTAATGCACTATATAGGCATTTACGTATATACATATACATATATATGTATATATATATATACATCTTACTGGCAAAATTTATAATAATAAATATAATAAATACTTTGATATTTAAGTTTGCTTTCGTGAAAGTTAAAATTTTATAACTTTATCTTTCAAAATAAATAAAAAAGAGATGAAAAATTTTGTTCTTTTTCTTCGATTTAGAAATAAAATAGTTTGCAATTAGAAAGTATATAGATATATCAAAGTTATTTCAATCAAATAATTATGTATCAAGTGCCATTTAAAATAGTAATAATAATATGAATACTTTGATTCGTTGTTCAATTTCGTATTAATTTGTTCATTAGTATTCTAATTGAAAAAATACGATCGCCGTTGTCGTTGTCATCGTCGTTGTCGTCGTCATCGTCGTCACCGTGATCGTCACCATCGTTATCGATGGTATTTCCATTTATTAATTTCGCGACTCGATGATTTAATATTTTCTTCGCACAGTGAACTACTCGTTTTATTTTTCAACATGATTGCACGTTGTCCGTATAAGTATATGTTTGTACGTCGTCGAATATTCGATTCTCTATCTCTTTTTCTCTCTCTCTCTTTCTCTTTCTCTCTCTCTCACTCTTACTCTCTTTTAAATTTCCTCATATACTAGTCGTTCTCGCTAAGTTAACGTGACCGTTCGCCATTATGCGAAACTTGGCTGCAACACCAGTTACCACGCGATCTCTGTCACCTAATAATGCTCCTCCTAATCGGCCGATAAGGAAACGCACGCAAGTGTCTTTGCATAAATAAAGTCAGGATCTAAGGTAACACGGCTTCCTGCTTCGTGGAGGAAATGGCTGCCGAGAGAAAATGAGAGGAGTTAGGCACGTTATAAACTTATAAGTCACATTAACTGATCGCTCGTTAAATGAACACGAAGACAGCGCTTTGAAGTAATTAAAAGAGAGAGAGAGAGAGAGAGAGAGAGAGAGAGAGAGAGAGAGAGAGAAAGGGAGAGTTAGAAAAAAAAGAAGAAAAAAGCAAATGAGTAAGAAAAGGAAGAAGAAGAAGAAGAAGAAGAAATAAGAAAAACAAAAAATGAAAGTTAAAAGATACCAAATCTAAATTAACAAATCCTTGGAAGGTCTTTTTTTTTACTTTTCCTATAAATCATTAATACTTCGTTCTTGTCTTGAGAATCGAGGTTGGAGATTGGAAAAACACGAGAGCAGAGCCGTCGGCAATGGATCGTTACGCGAAGAAGAGAATTTTCACGTTTGAAGATAGAGAATGAGAGGAGAGAGAGAAAGAGAGTAATGTTGTTCCAGTGACTCGGCAACAAGAGACTCGCCTCGAGGAAGCGCTTTACGTGTACACATTTTCTCTCTCTCTCTCTCTCTCTCTCTCTCTCTGTCTGTCTCTCTCTTTTCTGTCTTTTTCTGTAGACCAAGACGATATCTACCTGAAAGCGACGAGGCAGAGCACCAGGACGCATGATGCATCGCGGGGCGTGACTGCTTGGACCGAGAGGATTTCGTGGCCGGGATTGTGTTTTGACGTGTTTTGACAAACGGGCGCCATTATACGACCACGAGAAACCCGACGGCGCTTTGAGTGGCTATCCGGACCGATCCGTGCGACCTAGGTGGCCGTTTTACCAAAGAGAAAAGACAGAAAGAGACCGCGATACACCGAAGAGAGAAGATAAAGAGAGGCGTGAGGATTCTTACGCATTTACGGTAGTCCACACTTAGAGCTTTTGTTCCTTTGTCATTTTTCCGACTTTCCTTTAGCCTATCGTTTAAGTATACATAAAACCTTTTGTTCGAAAGGATTTAAGAAAATAAGATCATCAACTACAACAAGTGTTTTCACTTTTGAAATTGATTTTTCCATTTTTATTTGTTCGCAAAAGAAATCATTCGATCGTATTCGATTTTATTTAAATTTCATTCTTACACCCTAAGAATCTGTCGATTTAGTACAATGAAAATAATTTTAACACGTAAAAATAATAAATTCATAATGATCCTAATCTTAATTTATGATCGTCTTACGAGAACGTCAAATGGCCAGACAATATTTCCTTGATATTTTTCTTTCTATTAAATGTTTAATTTTTGCGTACCCTCGTTCACGAGGACGCATTCCAGCTGTCTCATATCATCCGAAAAATGAACAGATTTTCTTCCTTAGTCGTGTTTTTGTGTGTTCTTTTCTTTCTTCCTTCCTTCCTTTCTTTCTTTCTTCTTCATCTTTTTTCCACGAAGAAAATCTCGATTGTCCTAGCGAACAGCTTGCTAATGCGTTCGCGAAGACGAAGCGCGCGTGTCAAACTGCATGGAAATGAAAGAATGGGACGTGTCCCTGATGTATGAGTTGCTTACTCTCTATCTCTTCCTACCATTCGTCCTTCCTTCTATACCCTATGTGTTCCCTGCTCACGTTCAAAAAAGGGCGAAACACCGGACACAGCTGTTACTTTCTCACTCGACTCGCTTCCGCGAGTTTCGGGATGTCTTCCCTTCGGCTACCTTTCGAGTCCTATCGGTGCTGCTACCTTCAGGCAAGTTAAAGAATTAGGGAAGATCGGGTGAACTACGGAATATCACTTGTCCTCTTTAATTAAATTTAATACCATTTGTAAATTTTATATATATATATATATATATATATATATATATATATCAATAGGATGTATGAAAATATGCAAAATTTTGTTGTAAGTTATAATAATTAAACAAACTTTTATATATTAATAAGATTAATTATCAATTTGATTATTGATATTTGTATGTATAGACTTTGATCCAATATTAGATAGATAAGACGTATTGAATTTGTCGTTAGAAAATTCTTTCGATCTTGTAAAAAATGAAAAAAAAAAAAAAAAAAAAAAGAAAAAAAACGTGAGGAATCATTTTTCTAATCACGATTTAAAACGATTGGCATAGCGATGACTGGCAGACTGCCGTTGTCTGGGCGTAACCAAACAGCTAATCATTTAGAGCGTACGCCCTTTTGCTAGTAATGAATACGTATTACCAAGCCGGAGGGATAAAATACGAATCGTGCGAATGCATTATTAACGTAGAATAAGAGTAACTACTAATGAGATGATTCGATCGATCGTAAATTGTTACATTGTTCTTTCGATTACTAAATTGATTGCATAAATGATACATGTGAAACTTAGAAATACAATGTGAAACTTTCGTATTGTATTGAAAGATAAAAAGAAGTAGAATTTTTAGTAGATATATATATATATATATATATATAAACTTCTTATAAGTTTACGTGCTGTTTTATATATTGTTCTGTAAAAATTCATAGATATTTTATATTAATATCGGATAAATCTATACGATTAAAAATTGACAGATATCTCACTGATGTCGTAAACGTAACAAGATTGGTAAAAGTGACGACACGACCAAAGAGACCCACGTCATATTTTATGAAGTCCTATTTTCTAAACACTTTCAAAGCTATCGTTGGATCTTTAAAAGGATCACCGAAAAGATTCAACGAAGAAGTCGGGAGATGAGTAAAGAATAAAGTCAAAGCGACCTGTTAGATGCGTTTGTAGCTTTGGAGGGACAAAAATTCTGGGTAGATAACGCGGAGCGATACGAAAATGAGACGTCCTAATGGGGAGGACATGGTGGAAAGGTAAAGAGAAAGGTAGGAGGATGAGTCGGATTCGTTCATGGAAAGGGTATGGTCGAAGATATCGTTGGAGGTCGATGTCGGCGGATCAAGAAAAGGATGTTATGGTGTCGCGAGATAGAGATCGATAGGATACTCGGTTGTTGGCGTGAGTGTGTAGAAGAGAGGCAAGGATTAAGAAAAAGAAAAATAAGAAGAAGAAATAGAGGAAGGGGAAGAAGAAGAAGAAGAAGAAGAAGAAGAAGAAGAAGATAACCATGGGTATCAAAGAAGAAGGCACGCCCCGAATAGTCGACTCGTCCTTTGGATCAGTGCGGTGACATCAATGGTTGCCAACAGGACAGTCAGCATCCAGAATCCTCTTTGGATTCAGGTATAGAACGCGCGCCTTCCCTTTTTTCTTTCCCTTCCCCGTTTCCATCCGTGTAGATCTTTTGAAAGACCCGGCACTTAATAGACCCAAGGGGAAGCCAAGCCGACTTGTTTGGACGTTTGCGGTATAAACAGAGCGACACCTGGTGATCTATGCACTCTATCCTGGCAGGGATGAAACGAACCGCGAAAAAGTCGAAGACTCTTTGGCATTCGGCACGACCGGCTAAGATAGGAGTGGTACTATGAGGGCTCGAAGAAAATCTCATAGGGGACATGTCGTGGATTAGAAAGTCGCTAGAATGTTTCCTATACGATACTTTACGATCTTTTGGTTGTCCTGTTGGACGATCGTGAGAGATCGACTTTAAGATATTAACTTGATTTCATGAAACATCTTTTGTATCCCTTTTTTTCTCAATAAGTAATAACGAAAATAAACAATGGACGATGATCTTTCCGATATTGAAATTTATATCGAATTTATGAGAATATATTATATTTCTGATCAATATGTATTTATTTGAAATATATAAATCAATATCATAGGAAGGAACTTCAATATCTACGTGTTACATTCTTCCTAACTTAACCTCCATTTCTGATTGCCATTTGAACAATTATTTTTTACTTAAACTCTAAAACTTTTTCTTCGGCTAAGTCGATGCACAATTGGGAATGTTTTATATATAGATGCGTGTCCTGCATAATATTAAGAACGCAAAGCGTTTTATGGGGGACGGCCACCCAAGAGGCATTTCAGGTCCTCTTGCTTTTGCGTCTTCGCCCTTGTGTGACGGGCATAATGCCGGAGCTGATTGGTCTCGAAAGGTTTTCACGTGTTCGTTCTCTGTCCCCGTTGACAATCTTATACAGAGTTCCGACTTTTTTACACGACGTGTAAGGTTCCCATAAACCGTTGAATTACGATACACGCCATGGTTGAAGCCTTTAGATTAGACGTGAACGCGCCGCTTCTACGACGTGCCTTTTTTTCGACCGTATTATTACTCCTTCGGCTTTGCTGTTCTTTCTCTTATGTACAATCAAGTGGTAACTTGATTGGCACGATCAACTTTCTTTTTCTTTTCATTTATTTTTCTTTCTCTCTCTCTCTTTTTTTTTTCTTTTCTCTTCCTTTCTACATGAGAGAAAACACATACGTACATAACGGGGTATATTTCGCATTAATTGATACGTCGACACTTAAATGACTTCGATGAATTCTTTTGTTTTTCTTTTCTGTTCTTTTCTTTTTTTTTCTTTTCTTTTCTTTTCTTTTCTTTTCTTTTACTTTCACGAGGAAACGTACGGAAACATTTGTTGTTATGCTTGTGTGTTTGCTTGTTTGATTTATAAAAAAAAAGAAGAAAAAAAAAAAAAGAGAAAATCTAAATTGATATTTATTAGTGTGAAGTACTCTTGAAAACAACGCTTCTCTCTCTCTCTCTCTCTCTCTGTGTTTGTATGTGGATGTGTTAATAATTCGTAGGACCACCCAAGAAGAAAGACACGAACTAGAAAATGAACCTTGAGTTGACAAACTCGCAATGATCGATACACCGATTAGTCCAATGATTCTACCATTCTCCTCTCACACGAAAAAAGAAAGAGAAAGAGAGAGAGAGAGAGAGACCATAGGAGGTCCACCATTTCGGTGCACGGTGTTCCTGAGAATCTCGTCCTGGGAAAGCCATAAAAGGGGATCGACTCGTGCGGATCCAGCGGTCGCGACCGTGGCACGTACCTCGTTCCGCCGATGAGAGAACGAAAAAAATCTTCCTCCCGATTCGGACGCCCTTTAAGCTGATATAAAAATAAAATCTCGACTTTTTATACCCTTTTTACTTTTTCTTTCTTTCTTTTTTCTCTCTCTCTCTCTCTTTCTTTTTTTTTTTTACCTTCTTAACCCTATACTCTATAAGATACGTCGTTGTTGTTGCTTCACATCGACCGAGTTTCTTATTCTTTTAACAAGAAACATTAATTTCTCTCTCTCTCTCTCTCTCTCTTTCTATTTATCTATCTATCTATCTATCTATCTATCTATCTATCTATCTATCTCTCTCTCTCTCTTTCTTTACAAATTTTAGTTTTTCACTTAGTCTATTATAAGATGAGAATCTTTTATGAAGGCCTTTTTATACCCAAAATAATCGAATAGATTCAAACTAGACAACCTTTTTCCGATACATTGAACACGAATGCATGAGAGAGAGAGAGAGAGAGAGAGAGAGAGAGAGAGAGAGAGAGAGAGAGAGAGAGAGAGGAATATATTTTCGCACATATATAATAATATAAAATTAGGATCGACAGATGGTTTCCAAGCTTCGATCATAAGCTCCAAAATCACCGTTGAATCGATGTTCCAGGTTGATGTAACGAGTAGGTATGCCTCTAACCCAGGTCTACTATCTACTCTAAACGTGTTTAGAATGCGCGTGCGCAAACTCCTCTCGAGGAGGTTACATTTCTGCTCGTAAATCTCGATCGAATGGATTGTTTGCAAACGTGCCCGTTGGGTTAGCAAAGCGGAAGGCTTTACGTTTTACGTGCGGACCGAGAAACTAGTGTGGTATAGAATTCGGTCCATCGCAAAAGAAAGATCTTTTCTTTCTTTCTCTCTCTCTCTCTCTCTCTCTCTCTCGTTTCTAAAAAGCAAAAGGAAAAGGAGGAAAGGAAGAAAGAAAGAAAGAAAGAAAGAAAGAAAGAAATAAAAAAAGGAAGAAAACCATTTGTCGCTATAGAGCTGATCTTTCGCATGGTTGACAGGTAAACGAAAGGAAACAGGTAAATGTTGGCTTTGGTGAAGCATCGTTTTGACCAGCTTTTCACACAAAACATATTTTCTTCTTTTTTTCCTTTTCTTTCTTTCTTTTTCCTTTTTTCTTTTCCTTTTTTTTTAAATGCGGCATCATTCAAAGCCACCGAACTCAGCCGCAAAGTCAAAATAAAGTAATTGTTAGCCATTTTTCCACGTGGTTCTCGCTTACGCTTGACTTTCTACAAGATGAATGTAGCGTAAATACCACCAACCATGAATCGTATTATGTCGATATATCTATTGTATAAGTTAAAACTTATCTTGATGCAGTCTCATTGAATTAAATTTGTGCTTATATGAGTTATTGCATATATGTACATGTGTATGAATAAATTTTTACAAAAATTTATTTATTCGAATCATCTTACGTATTTTAAATTTTTTAATATTTAAAAAGTGATAATATTTTTGAGGAATATTAATAAATTCATAAAGATTTGATAAGTTCAATCATTGTGAATCTAAAATTATCAAAGCATTGTGTATCATTTGTGCGTTTAAATGTTCTTTGTAATTTTTAGGATTGAAGAGAGAGAGAAAAAAAACAAGAAAGGAATAGGAAAAATCCAGGATAACGAAAGAAGATGAGAAAGACGAAGAGGAGGAAGATGAAGAAAAAGAAAGGAGAGAAAAGGAAAGAAAAGAAAAGGGAGAATAGAAGAGAAAAGAAGGGAGGAAGAAGAAGAAGAAAAAAAAAGGGAAAGATCGAGCGGTAATTCGTGACGCCATTGTAAAAGAATACACAATGGGAAATAACCTTAAAAGAGAAACTCTTATAGTGGCACGTTTCACATGGAAATTTGTGAAACTGACTACGGCCGATTTTCACGCTGCGCGACGAGACTTAGACGTAGACTTAGACTTAGACGTAGACGTAGACGTAAACTTAGAAAAGAAGAGAAAAAAATCCGTGGATATTCCGCGAGAAAATTGTTTTGGACGTTTGAATAATTCTTTGTTGTAAGAAAAAAAAAAAAAAAAAAAAAAAAGAAAAAATTCTTTAGAATCGTCTGAGCTGTTTTGCACTTGAATGATCTAATTTTCAAGGGAAGAAGAATTATCAAAAAGCTATATCGACGATCTTCTTATTTCTTTTCTTTTCTTTTCTTTTCTTTTCTTTCCTCTTCTTTTTCTCCCTTCTTTTCTTCTTTTTCTTATTTCTTCTTTCGATTCGTCAGATAATAATTTACGACGCGACGACGACGATTCTACATGGTCAATGATACTTCGCACTTTTCTTTTTCTTCGAGCTTCTTCTTCTTTTGACACGAATCAAAACTCGCGCTATAAACGTATCTCTCTTTCTCTCTCTCTCTCTTTCTCTGTGTGTGTGTGTGTGTGTGTGTATGTATGTATGAGAGAGAGAGCGCTTTCGCTCAAACGAGATCGTAAAGCGAGAAATTATTTAACGCCGCTACGGCAAGAGATCTTTACACCGGTAAGGATCTCTTTTGCCGAACGTAATGCGAGGTCGATAAGATTCTCGTAAAATGACAAAAATATATAAACGTACCGAGTACCGCTAAAGCGTGAGGTTCTGACTTCTCTTTATCTTTACGATCGGTGGACAAACGCGTGGACACGCGTAAATATTCGCCTTAGAAATCGCTCTTTGATCGTATCCGGCATGTCATTGAAAAATATCCCGTATTTTACTACTTTTTTATTTATATATAAATATATATATATATATATATGTGTGTGTGTGTGTGAAAGTACGATCTTCATGAATCATTATACACATTGTTTTTACAATATTCACCATAATAAAAAAGAAAAAAAAATTTATATATATATATATATGTGTGTGTGTGTGTGCATGTTTGCATACACGTATTGTAAATAGATGATGCCTATTAAAGAAATAAATAAATAAAAAAGACAATAAATAAATGAATAAATAAATGTATCATGGTGTTGTATAAAAATGAGCAAAGCGAGATTCGTGATAAGTCATTGAAAAAAGATGGCATAGAAGGATGACGTTACCTTCGAAAATGTATTCACTCGACAAGAGGGAATAGAAATTAAGGGGAATAGATAGAAGATACCTTTCACTTTGACTAGGCAGCCTATTTTGCACCTGAATGATCCAATTTTCGAACGCGATCCTTACGATGCGTTTAGCGACTCGAGGACGATCCTCTTTCACGCTTTTCTATTTTCTATGGGGGAAACACCAAAGAAAACATTTCCTACCTTTATTATAATTGAATAGGAAATGTTCACTCGAGATTCCTGATTTTTTTTTCTTTTTCTTTTCTCTCTGCCCCTCCCCCACCCACCCTTCTTTTTTCTCTTTTCTTTTCTTCCTTTTTTTATTTTTTTTCTCTTTCCCTCGAGAATTATCTCCTTGACTTTTACACATTTTTCTACGTTCCTTGTCGACTTATTCCACCGTATAAAATCGTTTCGTTTCTCTATCTCTCACGCGCGCGCATACACACATACACACACACACACATACGCATACATACACATTCTATACTATAGTCATCCCTCGGTGACGCGTGTAAATTTCTAAAGGACGAATACTCGAGAATACGAAAGAGAACGAACCGTGCGAAAGTCGACCTTATTCTAATTCGAATTTTCGCGCTCGATTCGACTTTTCTTTTTTATTTTTTTCTTCCTTTTCTTTTTCTCTTTTTTTTTTTTTTGTTAAAACCGCACGAGGCGCAAAGCAAAGTTATTTCTCAACGAACATAGATTATCCGGTTCTTGAGAACGACAAAGAGATCACGGCTCGTACCGTGAAACGTTGTTCCATTGTATATGTTTTTTTTTTCTTTTTTTTCTCACGACACCCCGTAGAAATCGAAACGAAACTTCGTTCTTCGTTTGTCGTCCCTTAAGCTTTCATTTCTCCATTTAACCATTTAAATTTCAGTATTCGATTTTCTTTCTTGAATTTTTCTTGATTATTTTATTTTTTCTTTTCTTTCTTTTTTTTTTTTTTTTCTTTTTCTTTTAAATCATAATGCTTTTCAAGGATCAATCGAATCATCGATAAACTATTTAATAGATTGAGGGAGCGTTTGAACGAATGGATGCGGAAATGCAAACGAATGTTGATAAGAAATAATGAGAAAGAGGTTAGTGCATCATAAAACTATATATTTATATATATATATATATATGTATAAAATATAAAATCAGTTTCAATGTTAAATCTATCATTTCATCGAAAATATTTCCAAGGATTACGAGAACAATAAAATCATCATAATCGAAAGATATACAACATCGATAATTGATTCTGATATAAAACTTGGTACGAAGACTGTAATAACGTTACATGAGCCAGCAATTTTGAGATCGCCAATGATTGAAAATTGCAGTAGCATCCATAGTAACAGTTTCGACAGTACATCGAGTGATAGTACTTCCTGCGAAAGTGAAATTACTTCGAGTGATTAAAAATGTTATTGTCTAATCGTGAAAGGTAAAAAACATTTAAATATCTCAATAGATCCAATCTAGTTTCGATTATCGATCATTCTAATATATACTTTTTCCTTTTTATCTTTTTCTTTCTTTTTTCTTTTTTTTCTTTTTTTTATTTCTTCTTCCTCTTCCTTCTCCCCCTCCTCTTCTT
Source organism: Vespa mandarinia (assembly GCF_050613455.1). Lineage (NCBI taxonomy): Eukaryota > Metazoa > Arthropoda > Insecta > Hymenoptera > Vespidae > Vespa > Vespa mandarinia. Next base: position 10,101,210 of record NC_140812.1, on the reverse strand, counting down.
CTTCTTCTTCTTCTCCTTCTTCTTCCTTTTCAACGAAGAAAAATGTCGTATAATTGTTGTTGTCTTAACAAGATGGTAGAACAAGATCGTTCGGCTAATGTAATAAAAAGTATATACCATGATAGGAGGAGCAGTTTGTCCGGTAAGCACGTTTCCAGAAAAAGAAAGGAACGACGAATAAAATGAATACCATCCAATATAATCGATCCACTCCCTAATAAAGAGCCATACGACGATCTAACAGGAAAGACTTACGGGGTAAGAAGAAGTAAAGAAGGATCTTACGAGAACGTCAGATTCACGGTAGCTTGTCCGTTCACGATGGAGAAGAAACAGGATACAAAGGACGTGCGTCGAAGCGAAGAGAAGGAGAAGAAGAAGAAAGAAGAAGAAGAAGAAGAAGAAGAAGAAGAAGAAGAAGAAGAAGAAGAAGAAGAAGGTGAAGAAGAAGAAGAAGAAGATGAAGAAGAAGAAGAAGGAGAAGAAGTAAGATCGAGTGAATGGAGAAAGAAGAAGAGATCGTGCGGATTCGATAAGCAACTAGCCATGAGTTCGCACGGATCCCAAAGCGATCTTGCTCGTGATCTGTCGAACGTATTTGTGAAAACAAAGGATACGAGAAGAAGAGTAAGAGTAAGAGTAAGAGTAAGAGTAAGAGTAAGAGGAGGAGGAGGAGGAGGAGTAATAAGAGAGAGAAAGAGAGATTGCTGTGACGAGCAATGCAAGATACGTTCGATCGAACGAGGATGGATCAAGAATGGATCGAGGAGGGATCGTTATCGTTCGTCAACGTAGGTTGCCACGAGTCTTGCTCCACAAATCGAAGGATTAGTTTATCAATAAGTACGGTAATGATTCATTATACCTCGCCACGATCATATTAAATCCTATGGAGGATATTATTATCATGATATCTCGTATCTCTAAGAGATATGAAAGTTATTAATTGATAATTAATTATTCGAATTTTAAAATCGTTAAAATGTTAAAGATAAGATTTTCTTCGTTGTATCATTTCTATATAAAATTATCAGAGTTTATTTATGATATCGTTTTATTATAAAGATTACATAAATGTATTACTGATAGTATTTCCTTATATGAATTAATTCAAATATTACGATATTATGATATATCATTACTATGTATCATGATAATTTTATATTCTCTCTTGTTTGTTGAATCGATCTTTCTTCTTGTTTTTCTTTTTTCCTTCATTTTTTTTTTCTTTTTTTTTTTTTTTTTCATTTCTCCGGAATATTTATAAGGTGGTATTAAATTGAACGGAACGATGGATTCTAAATGCCGACAGTAATAGATTCATCTGTTTTTTATTTTCAATTAAATTTTTATAATTAATTTTTATAATTAAATTATTATTTCACCGTCATAAATCTTAATAGATTTATTAAGTATATCGTATGTAAGACGAAAGAGATATTTCCCTTATTTCCGTAGAAGAAGGATACGATCGTGATCTATTGCGATGGTATATCGTATGCAGTTATTCGCACGAGAGACAATGCATTGCGTGAGCGAGGCACGTTTTTATGGATCGTTGACGAGCATAAACCGTGTAACGTTTCATAACGAGGTGTTCGCGAATCGACGAATCTAGATCGGCATACAAATGAGAGTTTATTATTATTATTATATTAATCGAGAATATAAGATGATGATACCAAGAACTTTACACGTTTCAGATCGGAGACGCTAGAAGGTGATAGATCGATATCAAAGAAATCGATGGGAGTTACAAACATGAAAGAACGAAGCTTCTTATCCAGGATGATTTTAACAAAATTACAGGTATTTCTTATATCCTATATTATTACATAAACAATTTTTCATCGTTTCTTCGAAGTAAATTCACGAGTGAAATAACGATACGTGCCTTTTCTTTTTCTTATGTGTAGAAAGTACGTATAAACTGTATCGAGATAATCAAACGTATATACCATGAAATTCGTCCAAGAAGAGTGATCGGCTTCCGGTGTGACGTAAGAAAATGTGCGTGCACCCTTTCGGAATGTAGTACGAGATCCTGTAGAAAGGATATCATGATATTCGAGATCATCGATCATAGAAAAATCGATCCTGCGATAATATCAGGGACTTATACGGACGATCATTGAACGATTACATTTATGGCGATGTACGTATGAACGTTTCGTTCTTTCTTTTTCTTTTCTTATCATCTCTCTCCCCCTTTTTTTCCTCTCACTTTTTTCTCTTTTGCAACTTTACCCTTCCTTTTTTCTCTCTGCTCTTTCTTCCTTTCTTTTCTTTTTCTTTTCTTTTTTTTTTTTCTTTCTTTCTCCTTTCAATACCACTTTCTCGTTAATTGGTACGTTAAAACGACGAATAAAGCCGATTACGAAGGAAGCAACGAATAAAGCTGTCTTTCTTTTACATGGCTCAGAGAGAAGTTATACTCCTCGTAAGAAGCTTGTCGGCGAATTTAGGACGTCGATAAAACTCTCGTGGGATTTGAGTGAAAGCGCGGAAAAATAAAGCTGTCAGCTAACCGTATTCGACCGTTCTCTCTCTCTCTCTCTCTCTCTCTCTCTCTCTCTTTCTCTCTCCTTTCTTTCCTTTTTTCCCTTCTTTTTTCCTTTTTTTCTTTTTTACGCGTGTGCTAAGTAGATACATATACATATACGCGTATACATTTATATTATTATATATCAATCCAGGGACTGGCCATTCACCAAAAGCAAAATCGACTTTTATCGTTTTATAAGAAGATCTAAGCTATTCCCCCTTTCATTCTGAGAGAACGAAATGTTTCGTATATATTCCTTCTCGAATTTATCATTTATTGCGTATGTTGGACTAAGGAAATAAGGAAAAAAAAGAAATTAAAAAAAAAAAAAAATCAAAAAATCAAAAAAAAGAGTAAAAAAGAAAAATAAAATAAGAAGGAAAAGATTTTCGTAAATAAAGATAATAATATTATCAAGAATTTCGACTCTCCCTCTCTTTCTCTCTCTCTCTCTCTCTCTATATATATATATATATATTTAAATATCCAAAGATGAAAAAAAGTTGATCATAATGTTCATCATAAAGTTTTGTTCGATCGATGTATACCTAAATATACCTGCGTTTTACTTATATACTTACTTACTTACTTACTTGCTTACTTACTTACGTGGACTATCGATAAAATCGTGGTCGGTCAAGTGCATCGAGACGTTAGAAAGAATGGACGGACGTGTAACGAGCTTGTGAGTCGGCTCGGTAAAAGGAGTTAATAACGAGCTCGAACGTGCGCCGTTGATTGCCGTTGATTGAAATACACCGCTATAACTTAATATCTCGCCCGAGTGGAATTTCTCTTGGTGGAAGGAAGAATATGCGCGATTGATTTAAATGAATCGAAGTATATGTACGTACGTATTTACGTACGAATACATACGTTAAGACGTATTTATGTATTTACTTATGTACAATATAGATATAGGATATACTTATGTACTTATATACTACATACATGTAGTTTAACTTATCTATAATATACAGTATATACATATATATATATATATATGTATAGATGTGAGTACGTAAGTTATGCATGTATATATATATATATATATATATATATATATATATAAATGTTTTGTTACTAATAGATAAATGGAGAGAAACGTATTGGTTATATACGAATAGAAACATATAACGATAAAGTCCTATATGAATCGCGTGTTTTCGTTATTGCCTGATTGAATAATACATGTAACCGAATAGTATTAGACCGGTCGAGAGCGCGACACGCGATGCCCATGACGCCTGTCATGTCGTTCTCGGGTCATACGTCAGCTTTTTGACGAGTTGTTTAGCCCACTCGATTTATCGATCAAGATAAATGCGAGCGCGAGCGCGACCGAGAACTCGCATTCCTTCGATCGCGAGCAACGTCGTCTACAACGTCGTCGAACGGGTGGATGGATAATATTTTTAAAAGAGTTCTCTCCTTTTGGATGTTTCTTTCTCTCTTTCTCTCTCTCTCTCTCTCTCTCTCTCTCTCTCTCTCTCTCTTTCTCTTTCTATACAAACCTTAAAGTTTCTTAACGTGAACGTACACAAACGTACTTTTTCGTCGATCGTTGATTTAGATTGAATATTTCATATCGACATAATGATCGAGATGTTGTTCTTCTCGTCGATGAAAAAAATGTTTTTATTCTTTTTTTTCTTCTCTTTTTTGTTTGCTTACTTGCGAAATCCCTCGACAAGTTGGGAATCTATCGGAACAGAGAATATTTATATTGTTCTTGTATTCGTTTTTTTTTTGTTTTGACGAAAAAATAAAAACTGAACTTGCAACATCGACAAGGGCAAAGTTTTACGGGTCGAATATCAAATAACGATACTTTATGATCGTTGAATTGTAGAATATGTTGGAATGTAAAAAGGTACATGTATGAATTTGAAACGGTTCTTTCGTTCGTCTCGTTCGGTAAGTTTACGCGCGAATTTCAAAGGAGGAAAGAATAAACGAGGGAGAAAAGGAGTAGGATGAGGGAGGAGAATGAGAAAGAGACGGTAACCCGCGCCCCGCGACATAAATCACAATGAAACGCACGGCTCATTATACTTGCAGGCACTCGTGTAATTGCGACGGCCGTATCTACGCGTATTTACTCCTGAGCGGAACCGCTCGAACTCGTCGAGTGTACTCGACCACTCTCTTCTATTCCATTTTTTTTTTCCTCTCCTTCTTCTCCTTCTTCTTCTTCTTCCTCTTCTTCTTCTTTTTTCTCCTCTTTTTCTCCTCTTGGTCTCCTTTGAATTCTGCCGGAAATGCGATGCAAGTCCTCTTTAATTTATTTTTCTCTTTTACCGCGTTCTTCTTTTCTCTCTCTCTTTTTTTTTTTTTTATTTCGTTAGTTTCCTGTCGTTACGTCTCGAATGAAATTTTTCTTTGACTTAAGGAGAAAAAAGAAGCAAAAAAAAAGGAGAAATGAAAGAAAAAGCAAAAGAAATACTTTGAATTCGTTGTTTCTTCGATAACTTCGATGATGTTTTATTTTTTATTTTTTATTTTTTACTTTTCTTTTTTTTTTCCATTACAATATATCTGTGATATGATAACGAATTTTTCGTCGAATTTTTTTCAAACGAACAATTTTTCCTTTTAACGAAGAATTAAAGAGAGACCAGATCAGTCATTCTCTCTCCCTCTCTCTCTCTCTCTCTCTCTCTCTTTGGATGGGTGCCTAAAACGTGAGAGATCCCATAATAAATTGTCGTGGAGGTATCAATGATCTCTCGTATCCACGTCGTCGTGAAGCGCCGGTTAATGGTCGTATACTTCGAGCCAAGTTCTCTCTCTCTCTCTGTCTCTCTCTCTCTCTCTTTTTCTCTCTTTCTCTCTCTCTCTTTATCTCCCGTAGGGTCCGTCAACGTTGAGTAACGATCCATGACGAATTCGGCGTTTTGCACGGCTCGGTTGGACCGCCACGCTTTGGGCCACCGTCCATCGATCCCCAAGCATGTCGCTCCATTTACATCGAACGAAGCAAGTTAAACTGACGGATAGATAGAGAGCCAACGAGGATAGAAATAGTTTATTTCAATTTAATACGATAAATTTGTACGTGAAACGTGAAACGTGATGATTTTGAGTTTTCATTGAGATCAATCTATGAGAGAGAGAAAAATAAAAACGAGTGAAAAGGAAAAAGAAAAAAACAAGAAAAAAACAAAAAAGAAAGAAAAAAAATGGAAGTGAATTTTTAAACGCATCTTTCAGTTCGGACCGATAATTCAATAGCAATTTTCACGGACAAGATTTCTTGCTTATTCTTTTCTTCTTTTTCTTTCTTTTTTTTCTTCTCCTTTTTTTTCTTACTTTTTTTTTTTTTTTTTTTTTTTTTTTTGATGGAAAAGATCCGCAGAAAGAGAAAAGCAAATGACAAAAAGAATAGGAAAAGCGTGAACAATTGCGGAATTCTAGCAGCGGGTGATTCGCGTTCTCCTTTCACGACGGGAGAACGAATTTCACTTGTTTTGTTTCCAAAGAAAATTATACCGGGAGAGTATATTTTCAAATTCAACATTTCCCGGACAAGATTCCGGTTAAACAAGACGGACGTGTGTGGGTTGGAAAGACACGACACCCTCATTTATCAAGATTATTTGAAAGTTTACTCTCTCCGTTTTCCGGGGAAGACGTTGACGGCGACACTGCGAGTGGTGTCCTTTGAAAGTGGTAAGAAACTTTCTAATTTAGGGGTTGATTATGAATTCTCGTTTAATTCCTTTTGATTTTCCCCTCTTCGTAAATGTTTATCGAAATTGTTACGTTCAAGAGAATCACAAGATAAGAAATTTGATAAAATGCTGTATGATAAATAAATAGCGGATACACACACATACACGCACACACATATACGTACAATCGTTTTCCTTCTCCCATTTCATCTTCCCTTCCCCCGATGATATTTCATATCATCGAAAGTGTCAATTCGATAAAACAATTGTCGATCATCGAGTTAAGTCAATTATATAGAAAGTCGATTATATAGAAAATGTCTCCCTCGTACTATTTTCGTTTTTATCTTTCTTTCTTTTACCATTTACTTTCTTTCCTTTTTTCTTCCTTTTTCTTTTTTCTTTCTCTCTCTCTCTATTTTTTTTCTTTCTTTCGAACCAGCACCAGTGTCGATTAACCTCTCGCACCGTGCAACGAGAGCAGATCGTAATTGTAAGATATCGCTGCGGTAACCGTACGACGAGCAAACATCTCGACTTCTTCTCTCTCTCTCTCTCTCTTTCTCTCTGTTGAAGGGATTATCCTGTGAACTCTTCCCTCTCTTTCTTTCCCTCTTATGATTCGTTTCTGGCACGCATAAGGTACATATAAGAAAGAAAAAGAGAGAGAGAGAGAGAGAGAGAGAGAGAGAGAGAGAGAGAGAGTGAGAGAAGAAGAGAGAGAATCGAGCGATGGTGAACACCTCGCATGGTGGTTTCCACACGCATAATCACCTGTCTCGTCCATCATAAGGCCCCGCGTACCTGGCCAGATGTAATATGCTAGGGCCCACGCAAAACCCGTCCGACATCCCAACGTTTCAACACACGCCTACGATCGGTCGGCTCGCTTTCAAAATGTCGTAAGTCAAATTGCCCCGGAGTGCACCGTTTCATCATCCGGACGCGCGTGCGTTCCGAAGCGCTCCGCTTATAGCGCGAAAGCTATGAGAAAGGGAGAAAGAGATAGAAAGAGAAAGAAAGAGAAAGAGAAAGAGAGAAAGATAGATAGATAGATAGATAGATAGATAGATAGATAGATAGATAGAGAGAGAGGGAGGGAGAGAGGGAGAGAGAGAGAGAGAGAGGTAGAGCCTATTCACCCAGCTGTATCTCCGGTCAAACGTATAAGATTACCGATTAGGTACCGCAAATACTCGTACTCGTACTCATACTTGTACTCCTTCCTCCTCCTCCTCCTCCTTCTCCTCCTTTTCTTTATCCTAAAGAGAGAGAGAAAGAGAGAGAGAGAGGACTCCTCGAGTACTTCTTGAGACGAGTAAGAATAGACGGCCGGGGGTGGCGAGTCGCCTTTAAGACGCGTTCGAAATGCTTATGGCGAAGGAAAACGTAGATATGAGTTCTCTCTTTGCTAAAAGCCGACCTATGTACTTATGTATCTTCTTGCCCTTTCACTTATCTATCTACTTATCTCTTTCTCTTCCTCTCTCTTTCTCTTCCTCTTTCTCTCTCTCTCTCTCTCTTTCTCTCTTTATCTCTCTATCTTTATTTTATATAAAATTTCCTGATCTCTTCTCTTTTAACAGTATACCTTGATGTTTATGTACATTCTAGTTTTTATTTGATAAATTAACGGTACGAGTAAATAAAAATCTATACATATATACATGGATAGATATAAAGAGTATATAGTAGTAGTTTCTTTTCTTCATTGGATGAAATATTCTACGGAGCTTCCGTAAAATAAAATCCTCTTTCTCTCTCTCTCTCTATCTCTCTCTCTTTCTCTCTATCTCTCTTTCTTTCTCTCTTTCTCCCTTTCTCTCTTTCTCTCGCGCTCTTTCCCTTCCTTTCCTTTTCTGATTCTTGTATGACTCCTTGGAAATGAAAAGAACCATAAGAAGGCTCGACGAGAAAGGCTCGATCGAATGCCTCTCGATGCATCGATATCGGCCGATCGAAATCACAGAAGATCCATCATGGATCATCGTTAATGTCCGTCAAGTTGTCACTCGCCTACGTCTTCCTTCGAAAACCCGGATCCGACGGGCGACGTTTACTCGTCATCGTCGTAATCTTCGATTCTTCCTTTTGCCATTTCTAAGGATTTTGACAGCATGTAATTATCGTTTAATCGTTATCTCGTTGGCGCGAATCGGTAAGAATACGAAGATAATCGTGTATAACTTCTTTCGGAAGAGATAGTCATCGAATTCATTTTTTTTTTTGAATCACGAATTTTTACTCTCTCTCTCTCTCTCTCTCTCTCTCTTTATCTCTCTTACTCGACGTTGGCAATCATTTTCGCGTCGGTAAGAAACAGTCCAGCGAGTATCTCTTCGGATCGGATTCCTCTCGGTACGACGAGGAACGAGAGAAGAAATCGCTAACTTTTGTCCTTCTCCATTCTCTCTCTCTCTCCACTCTCTCTCTCTCTCTCTTTATCTCTCTTTCTCTCTCTTCAACGACTCGAATGAGAACTCAGAAAAGGTGCACGCATCGCCGCCATTTTCGGTCGCTTCGTTAATTAATCTCGAGTGCCTAGCGCGAAAGCCATTAGTTTTTGTCGCGAGAAATGCCTAACCGCTAATTTCATCAAGAAGCGGATACTATCTCTCTCTCTCTCCCTCTCTCTCTCTCTCTCTCTCTCTCTCTTTCTCTCTCTTTTAGGAGCATGACCGATCCTCCGCACGCGAACCTTCAGTTTCTTCTTCTTTTCTTCCTTCGTTTCTCTCCCTTCTTCTTCACTCATCCCTTGTTTCTATATATATATATATATCTTTTTCTCTCTCTCTCTCTCTCTTTATTTCCCTCTCTCTCTCTCTCTCTCCCTCTCTTGCTGTCTTCGTAACCGCATGGCGTAGTTCGTTTTTTGCAATCGACCGTTTACCCGATTTGTCTTTACGTCGCACGGCTAACTGCTTTGCGAGTCGTGCTTTTGTTTTCTCTTCTGAATACGTGTATGTATGTTGGTATGTGTATTTACGATATATACTCGTGACCAGAACGGGAAGAGAGTCGATTACACGTTTCTCGAATCTTTTCGATTCCATGTGCTTTTTACGCACGATTAAATTGAATGATAAAAAAGAATACGAGAGAGTGAGAGAGAGAGAGAGAGAGAGAGAGAGAGAGATTTGCTGGCTTCGAATAGATTCTAGGAGTATAGGTGTAAATCTTGATATCAGAGATCGATAAACATCGATAGAATGAAATGTTCGGTATTTTGATGATACGTACTATCTCGTTCGATTGGTAATATTCTTTGTAACTATCTAATACGTAATGATACGTAATTTGTTATTACCATGAAATAATTAGATAATTCCTTTTTTGTTTGTTTGTTTTTTTTTTTTTTTTTTTTTCTTTTTTTCATATTTCATTATGATCATAATTCTCTTCACGATAACGTGATAAATAAGAAAAATAATATCTAGATATATATATATATATATATGTGTGTGTGTATATATATATATATGTAGATACATTAATCGTTATATGAGCAATATATATCAATATCATTTTAAATATCTCCGTTAGCGTGGACAATATTGGTGACATAAAAATTATACTGGATGATAACTGTGTATTGTATTTTTCTTCATTAAAAAAAAAAAAAAAAAAAAAAAAAAAGAAAAAAAGAAAAAGGGGAAAACGAGAAAAAGTGGAAAAGGAAAAGAAAAAACAAGAGGAAGAAGAAAAAGAAAAAAAAAAAAAAGAAATTGATTCGATCTGAAACGAGTGTTCAAGGTATATATTTGAAATGTTTAATGAGATAGGAAGAGACACGCAAAACGATCGGAAGCAAAGAGCGGTGTAGAAAATTGAGAGTTAACGAACCTCGACGAGAACTCGTTGACGCTTCTTACGCAATCATGATGATGCGTCGTGAGCTCTTGGAACACACGCACACGCACACTTATCATAAAAAAAAATGTATATATATACATACAAAGAGAGAGAGAGAGAGAGAGAGAGAGAGAGAGAGAGAGAGAGAGAGAGAGAGAATGAAACAAATACATCGAAATAAGTTAAATCTATCGAATTATACTTACGTATTTACCTATCTATCTACCTATCTACCTTACATACATACATACATACATACATACGTACACACATATAAGTACTTAAGTACGTACGTCGAAGTTCACGTTGACAGGCAATTTATTCGAGCTCGCGCGAAATATCGAGAGAAGTGAGCTCGAGTTTCCGTGCACGTACGTTCTCTCGCGTCGTTTTCCTAATTGCCCGGTTAACCGTTTAACGGTTTGTTCATCGAATGTCAGCTGACTTGTCCATCGTACGATACGGTCTTCTCTTCGATTGTTCGGTCACCAAGTATTCGATCGGTATACCTCGATAAATAAAAGATGCGATACCGATCTTGAACGGATAAGATCGGATAATATGTATGTATGAAGTATCTATAATTTTCCCATTGACACGAATCTTAATGCGAATGCTATTGTGATGTTCGATGATAAGTTATTGAAAAAAAAAAAAAGTAAGAAAGAAAGAAAGAAAGAAAGAAAGAAAGAAAGAAAGAAAAAAGAAAAACAGAAAAGAAAAAGAAAAGCAAAAAGAATATGGCGGTACGTCGAATACTCGACGAATATACCCTATGATAATGTTTCGCATTATTTTTTTCTTTCTTTCTTTATCACCCATATAATTAACAAAATAATAAACAATATTTGAATGAAAAAGGAATTCGTTTAGATCGAACGTAAGATTGTTTTTTTCCTCTTTCTTTCTTTCTTCATAACTTCTTTATTTATTTTTTCTTTCCCTCTTCCTTCCTCCCTTCCTTCCTTCCTTCCTTCCTTCCTTCTTTTTTCTCCTCTTTTTCTTATCACCGAACGATTACGTCCCGACGATCAAATACTCTCTTGGTATAGAAATGAATTAGTTATTACGTCAATGTCCTTCGCATCGTTGAAAATCGAACATTCAAAAAATCATTTGATTTCTTTTCCTTTGTTGATTCTTTTCCTTGATCTTTTTTTTTTCCTGATATTTTTTTTCCTTGCTTTTTTTTTTTCTTTTCTTTTCTTTTTCTTTTCCTTTTCTTTTCTTTTCTTTCCTTCTCTTCTATTTTTTATCATAACAATTATGTCCTCATACGAAGAAAAAAAAGTCGAACGTACGTAATTTGCACGTTTCAGTTAGGATCGATGGCCGTAACAATGCGACTTCTTCTTAAGAGGTAATTTTCTGATCGAAGATAATCCCTTTACGTAGGACTCGCGAAAAAATTTTGCGATCTAATGGCCGCGTGTTCTCAAGATAAATTTATAGTTTTTCGGTCCTTACATACATACATACATACATACATACATACATACATACATACATACATACATACATACGTACATACGTACATACATACATACATACGTACATACGTACATACATACATAGATACATACCTATATATATATATACATACATACATCGAAGGGCTTTACGCTCGAGTAGAAAAGGTTCGCCGTTTACGTACCCGCGATAATAATTTCTCACGAACGTGTAAGCACGCAGAACACAAAGGAGCGAGAAAGAGAAAGACACATACTTATGTACACGTATATATATATATATATATATATATATATATATATATATATATAGAAAGAAAGAGAGAGAGAGAGAGAGACGATGATGAAAGGAGAAACGAAAAGAGATCCTTAGCCTTTTCTACACCAAGCGATCGTAGAAAACAATTATATCGTTCGATCGTAATACCGGTAGCCATCGTGGGACGAGATCGAGAAGGATTCTTGAAATCGTGCGGATAATCGCGTTCTCGTGACGCGATATTTATCGACGTTCCACACTTTCTCTCTCTCTCTCTCTTTCTTTCTTTCTCTCTCTCTCTCTCTCTCTCTCTCTTTCTCTCTCTTTCTCTATCTCTCCTTTTTTCTCCTTCTTTCTCTGTTTCTTTTTATCCAAGCGCGAATAAAGTCGTTGAATAATGATTCCCTAGCGAATATTAAGCGTGTACCTTAGACCTTACCATATGATATTAAAGTTTCATTCGCGTTGTATACATTTACAGGCCATACTTATATAGCGAAAGAAAAAAAGAAAAAGAAAAAAAAAAGAAAAGAAAAGAAAAGAAAAGAAAAGAAAAGAGAGAGAGAGAGAAAAAAAATAAAAGAGAAAGAAAAAAATTGGATATAATTCGTGTATGGCTTGAAGGGGGGTATATTGATTCATTCTTAAAAAAGTAATCTCGTCGTAATAATATTAATTAGAACAAATCATTTTGATTCGTTTAATGTTAGGTAAGAACAATGAATTAAAGTATATCTTGAACAATCTTTCTTTTTTCCAAATGTTTTTTCTCGTTTGATATCTTGGAAATTTGAATGGATTATATTTTTTTTCTCTTTCTTTATTTTTTTTCTTTTTTTGCTTTTTGTTCGTTCGTTTGTTTATTCTTTTTCTTCGAGCTTTGTTTTTCTTCTCTTTCTTTCTTTTTTCTTTTTTCTTTTTTTTTTTTTTCTTATCTTACACGTCATTTTTCATTCCTACGAGATATCATAAAGTAACCATTGTTACGATCGAATCATACGTTAGATATTATTTCTTTCTTTTTCCAATACTTTTTTTTTTTCTTCTCACTATTCGATTATCCTAGATTCGATTATTATAGATCACGATTAAGAATTTCTACTTTCAACGATTTATTCTTTATCTCGATATTTTTCTTTTTTCACCCCTTTTCTCTGTCTCTCTTTTATCTCTCTTCCTCTCTCTGTCTGTCTGTTTGTCTCTCTACTTTTCCGGCATTTTTTTCTTTTTTTTTTTCATTTCCTCTTTCGAAAATAAGAATGAAGGAAACGTTTCGATCTTTCGAAAGCGATATATAAATCGTTGAACGACCAAGAGTGGCCGTTTCGAAGCACGAATTGCCGTGCAGCATACGTCGTGGAAGGCGTTCTTCTTTCCTATGGGGCAGGATCGATCTATGGCCCGCCAACGAAGAAAAGAGAATGAAAGAGAGAAAGAGAGAAAGAGAGATAGAGAAAGAGAGAGAGAGAGAGAGAGAGAGAGAGACAGAGAGAAAGATAGAAATAGTCGAGAGGGTTTTCTGGTATCGCCTTATGGCAAACGGCAGATGCGCGTTACGTTCGTGTCCCTCTTTTCTCCCTGTTTTTCTCCTCCCTCTTCTCTTTCCCCCTCTTCTTATCCATCTCCCTCTCCAATCTTTGTCTCTTTCTTTCTCATTCTTTCTTTTCTATTTTATAGACTCGTCGCCCTGTAGACCTTGAACCTCCTATGTTTCACTTCGAGACGAGGAGGACTCGGCGAAAAGCGAACCGAGTTTATCGTCGGACCGATGCGACGGTATTGATAAATGTGTGTGTGTGTGTGTGTGAGAGAGAGAATGAGAGAATGTGAGAAAGAGAGAGAGAGAGAGAGATCCTTACTTCTTGATTTTTAATCATTATCAATTTTTAATCATTACAAGGAACATTGATA
>NC_140812.1:10050000-10077500 GCF_050613455.1 Vespa mandarinia | reverse complement strand
TACGTATGGTAATTACACGGAGGTTTTCGAATCGGTCAACGTCGTCGCGGGTTATTAATAAAGACGCAAGCTTGGTACGGTATCCATCCGATCTAAGACAAGATCGGTACGCGTTGTCTGAGTTGGCTTCACCTCGCGATAATTACTCATTCGGACGTTAATGTACGAGCGTATTAATTAGCTCGAGTCTCCTCCGGCTGCCACGCCGGTAGCATAACGCAGGTAGTCCTAAGTATAAGGGTATTGCGATGATCTTCTTATTCGATGATTATTTTCTTTTATTTTTTTTTCTCTCTTTTTTCTTCTTTTTTTTTTTTTTTCTTCTTTTTTGTTATAATCTTGTTCTTACAATTTTTTCTTTTTTTTTCTTCTTTTTAATTTTATTTTCTTCTTCCTTGTTTTTTTCTTTTTTTCGTCATTTCCACGAGATCATTATCATGAGAGAGGAAAAGAGAGAGAGAGAGAGAGAGAGAGAGAAAGAAAGAAAGATATATATATATATATATATGTATGTATGTTCGTAGATATTTTTTCGTGCAAATTTCTTCTTCCCGTTTTTAACTTTTATCTTTTGATCGAGATCAGATTAATGGACGTTTCTAGTCCACGGAAAAGATAAAACTAGAGAAGATGGATCGACGATCCATCATTTATCTTGAGAATATCGAGATGACAACTCCGACGTGTAGGACATGTCTCGACATCTCGTACACAAGACGCTCCGCGATCGCTTGCTATAAATATTCAAGAAGCGGATACTCATTGAATTCACATGATATACACAAACATATATACATACATACACATTCATAGATATATATATATATATATATATATTATATGTACATATATATATATATATATCGACGATGTTTACCGGAAGTTCATGTGGATATTCGTTAAGTGGATTCAATAGCAAGGAGAGCTTGTAACGTTACAGTTTCAATCTTGATTTATGTATGTACGTATATACATACATATACAAGTTGAATGGCTAATAAACACACACGTAACTTCTTCTCATCGTATATCTGCTTTCTCCGTCATTTTGAGAGCTCACTTGGAACTTGACCGTCGTGTGGAAAGTTATAACGAAGGTTTTCTTTTTTTTCTATTTTTCTTTTTCTCTTTCATAAGATCACAGTAAGGAAGTAGAAGACTATGTATGTTTTATTTATCTGTGTTTTTCTTTTCTGTTTTTTTTTTCTTTTTTTTTTTTTCTTTTTTCTTTTTTCCCCTCAAATATATCGAATTCGTTAAGAGACAAGTGAAGATTGTCACTTTCGAAAGTTAATAATAATAAAATTATATTTATTTTTCTTTTTTACTCGAATTTTTGTTATTTTTCTTATGAAATAATTTTTATACGGATAACACTCGTACAAGAAATAATAATTCATCGTGTAATAATAAATATAAATGACGATTTGTATATTAATATTTGTATTAATTATTATTAATTAAAAAAAAAAAAACAAAAGCAAAGAAAAAGGGACGATACTTTTGTAATTATTGTTATGAAATTTTGTTTCCTCGAATATATTTTTTAATAATAATAATTAATGATAAAAGGTAAAAGTATTCGTCGTGTCCTCAAGGAATATCAATAATAATAATAATAATAATAATAATAATATTAATAAATAATAATAATAATAATAATAATAATAATAATAATAATAATAATAATAATAATAATTTTTATTTTCAAATATTTTCAAATAAAAATAAATTAATAATAAAGGGCAAGTGGAAATCTTCGATTTCCTCGAACTATTGATTCTCGAATGCCAAAGGTAAACTTTAATTTTGTTAATCGCGATGTGTATACCAACGTGGAACGCGAACGATACCAATTTCGTGTCGTTAAGAGCAAAGCGACACGAGATGCCTCGCGTTACGACGACGTCCCGGAATTCTTAAGGGATAAAAAGTTCTTTTCACGTTCGTTCGGCCGAAAGATAAAATCGTTTTGCGCTGGTCTGTCCGACTGGTTAACGGTGCCGGCAGCAAACCTCGATGCAATAACGATTATGTAATTCGCTGAGTTGTAACAACAAAGTCGGTTAGAATTGGAAGAACGCGGAAGAGTTACACGATCGTTTGTTTAAACATTCTATCGATTCACTTGGAAATATATCATTAAAAAGGAGAATATAAATATATTCATTATCTTTTTTTTTTCTTTTTTTTGGTTTTTAATAGAAAATAATTGAAACGTATCGTTCATGTATGTGCGTGTATGCAAGATAAGAATATAAACATGACGGTGAATAAATCGGAAGATTGTTTTTTTAGAAATTAATTATTTCAAATAATAATATATTTTATCGTGATCTAATGATTTAAAATAATAAAATGCGTTTTGATAATAATGAAATAAATTTGTAAATAAAGTTGGATAAAATCGTGGATAAAGTTATTATCAAGATAGATTTTTAGATAAATTTTGTACGTGTACACGATGAATTAAGAGAATCGTCATTCTTAGGAAATGGAAAAGGTAACAAAAAAAGAAAAGAAAAAGAAAAAAGAAAAAGAAAAGAAAGACAAAAAATGACAAAAAAGAGATAACGAAAGAAAAGAAATAACAAAAAATAAGGAGGACAAAAAAATGAAATGGAAAATAAACAAAGAAGAAAAAAAAAGAGAAAAGAAAAAAAAGAAAAAAAAAAAAGAAAGAAAAAAGAAAAAAGAAAGAAAAAGAAAAATCTGCCGTAAAAATTTGACGCGTGCCAGCGAATGTTAGTCGTCGAATTGCCATCCAAGGATACCAAGGAAGGAAAGGAACGATTTAACGAGGAGCGCGAAACCTCTCACCTTAAAATTCACGTTGATGATCCTTGGGCTCGTTCTACCAGCCATAGTCGTCACATGGGTGTCTTTCTCTTCCATGAATGGCTATGTGCGAAAGCCAAAGAGGTAGGTGACTTGGAGACGAATTTTTTTCTCCTTTTTCTTTTCTTTTCTTCTCTTCTCTTTTCTTTTATTTTCTTTTCTTTTCTTTTCTTTTCTTTTTTCGGTCGACTCCACGCGGTGTCTTTCTCTCTCTCTCTCTCTCTCTCTCTCTTTCATTTTATATATGCATATATAAGCTTATATATATATATATATATATATATATATATATATAATATATATATATATATACACAGGTGTGGAGGACTTTTCACGGCTGACAAATCGTCATGGCTGCCATTTCCATTGGTATTTTTTTTTTGCGACCATAGTAACATGGGTGGTCCTATAGTGTTTTTAGCTTAACCACAGCGGGATACTCCTCAAAGATTTCTTTTCTTTCCTTTTTTTTTTTTGTTTTCCTATTTTTTTATTTTTTTATTTTTTTCCATTTCTATTCTTTTTTTTTTCTATTTCTTTCTCTTTTTGTTTCCACTCAATCAATCCTTCCTCTCTTACGGATATTTTATCGCACTCTGACTACTAGAGCGTTCAAAAATTATTTCCCAATTATCATCAAGCAAATTTTTGACGCGCGTTAAATGGATTATTAATTTAGATATAATTATTAGCTATCGTCGTTAGCGTGCACAACAATTTCGAGGATTTTAAAAAGAAGGACTCGAACACTTTTCCAAACTCGTTCCATCCATTTGGATTTTGTATTAAAAGAAAAAAAAAAAAAAAAAGAAAACAAACGAACAAACAAATTAAATGAAAGAAAAGGAATAACGATGGCTTGCTGATTGATAGTGAGAGGGGAGGTGGAGGAATGGATACAGGGATTTGCTTCGATCGAACGAAAAACGATACTTTACGAGAAAGATCGATTACGATCGAGAATGATCGATACAGGATCGATTTAATAAAGCTAATGATTATCAAGATTTATTATATATTCGAAAGATCAATAAAATAATGCAAATGTGATTAGATTAAGATTCTATCATAGTTATCGGAACGAGCAATGACACTGCGATACGATGAAAGAAGTCCGATTATGTAAATACATTTGTGATTTAGAAATGTTCGAACGTCTATCGTATATATATATATATATAAAAAATTAAACGAAAAGACAAAAAGAATATTTCAGAGAGTAATGAAGAAAGGAAGAGGTCCATTGAAAAATGTTAAGGATTTTTGAGAAATTGAGTACTAAATAAAACATCATTCTTGGTGAGGGAAAGAAGAAGAAGAAGAAGAAGAAGAAGAAGAAGAAGAAGAAGAGGAAGATGATGAAGAAGAAGAAGAAGAAGAGGAAGAAAGAAAGAAGAAGAGAGAAGAAAGAAGAAGGAAGAAAGATAAGAGAAAGAGAAGATAAATAAGGAAGAAGAAGATTGGAAAGAAAGAGTAGTCGTTAGTACGTCTGACATGTACCTCGTGCACACAATCTGGTTCGTCGTTCCTCTCGATCCACCCACCCACCTCCACCACCTTGTCCTCGTCCACCTCCTTCTACCATCCACGTCTACCTCCACATCGACCTCCACCTTCTTTTACCTTCACCACCTCCACCTTTCATCCTCTTTCCCCCTTTTTATTTTTATTTTCCACATTTCTTTTTCTTCTTCGAGAAAGCAGCCGCCATCGTCGGGTCGGTGATAGAGAAGCAAACCGCAAGGGCGTCCATCACTGTCGTTGGTTACGACCAGCTCGACACACGGTGTGTACTCTCACCGACAAGAAAAATCCCAGGAAGACGATGAAGAAGAAGAAGAAGAAGAAGAAGAAGAGTAGGACGAAGAGGACGAAGAGGACGAAGAAGAGGGATGCGACGACGATGGTGGACGCGAGCCTAACCATCTCTCTCTTTCTCTTTCTCTCTCTCTCTCTCTCTCTCTCTCTCTTTCTATCTATCTATACCTTATATAAATGTGTAAGAAAGGGAGAGAGAGAAAGAGACAGACAGAGAGAAAGAGAAAGAGAAAGAGAGAGAGAGAGAGAGAGAGAGAGAGGATTCCACAAGACGCAGTTCGCATTCCACGACCTTGTTTCGGATGATGTTTACAGGACTTGCTTGCATCTCCCGCACGTGCGCCCGTTGTTGTACCTACGTGAATCGAAAGTAAGCCGGCTCTCTGCTGGTGGCTGCTAGTTAAGGCCAGATCCCTTAACGACTTCTAACGTCGTTTCTGAAAGTGAAGCCTCTAAAGTCTCAAGGCTTCTTAGCCGCTGAAAGTTTTGTCTATCCTGCGATCTATCTATCGTCCTTTTCTTTCTATTCTTCTTCTTATTCTTATTTTTATTCATCTTCTTTTCCTTTTTTTCTTTCCGACACTGTCTCTCTTTCCCTCTCTCTCTCTCTTTCTCTCTCTCTCTCTCTCTTTCTCTTTTTCTCTTTCTCTTTTAAATTTTATTCATTTTTCTATTTCGTTTTCTATTTTTCTTCCTATATTTTTATTATTTCCTTTTGTTTTCACTTCTTTATTTCTTCTCACTGGACCAGATTATTTCTTTTCTTTTGTTCCTGACGCATTGCAGTCGGTGATCTTTTCTCGATCATTTTTGCATCGAGATCATATGGAAATTGTATTCTATGTGGTGTGCATGCATTCGTACGCGTTCGTTTCTATATGTGTGTATATATATATATATATATATATATATATATGTACGTATGTATGTATGTACGTATATATGTATGTACGTACGTATTGAAAGGGAGAAAAGGAAAAGAAATGAATGGATTGAAATTCTGAACGAGTGACATTTACGTTCGAAGAGATCGACCGATATTTTCTTGGGACCTTCTTTCTTTTCTTTTTTCTCTTTTTTTTTTTTTCTTTCTTTCTTTAATTTTTCTTGTATACTTTCACTTATATTTATATTCAATCTTTCCCGTCATAATTATTTAGATATTAACAATGGGATAATGCGTTGATACGTAGACATTCATTTTTTATTTATTTATTTATTTATTTATTTATTTATTTATTTATTTATTTATTCTTTTTTTTTTTGTTTTAATATCCGACAGTGAACTTGTAAACGATCTCAATATGAGTTTAGAGAAAAAAGAAAAAAGAAGAAAAAAAAAAGAAAAGAAAAGAAAAGAAAAGAAAAAAGAAAGAAAGAATTGCAATGTTTCAAAGTGCACGATTATTTAACGAAATAGAATTAGTTAGGATTCGAATCGGAAGATCACATTCTTCTTCTTTACCTTCCTTTTCTTACTTACTTACTTACTTACTTACTTACTTACTTACTTACTTCCTTCCTTCCTTCCTTCCTAATTCATCGTCGTTGCGTCTTTTATTCTGGCTCGTTCCGCTCGAACGCAGAAAACGAATTCTTGCGATTCCTGCTTACCTCTCCGTTCCGCCTCCTTCTCGATTCGATACGATCTTTCGATCGAAGGCATTGGTACATAATGCTTACTTACCTCACAGGATCGGTAGGCCATTTGGCTCGGTATACGAACGCATCGCGACAAAAATAACCACTGCTGGACTAGATGGGTCGAGCCGATATCGTGAAAGATATCGGTTCTCGTGTTTGCGTGTATTTCTATCCATCTATCTTTCTCTCTCTCTCTCTCTTTCTCTCTCTTTTTCTTTCTCTTTATCTCTCTCTCTCTCTCTCTCTCTCTCTCTCTTTCTACTATGCACACATGTACGTGTCTATGCTTTGCTTTAGCTCGATTTGAATAACAAAACGTTTCACGTTCGTCCGGCTGTCACGTATAAGGAAAAGACGTGTAATACCTTAAGGGTGGGTCGTTTCTATCAAAGTATATCGAACTTTTACTATCGACATATAGTCCAAAGATGATAAGTTCAAACACGCGATCGACCTGCTTTTTTTCTTTTCTTTTCTTTTCTTTTTTCGCTTTCTGTTCTCCTATTTTTGCTTTTTTTTCTTCTCCTCTTCTTTCCCTATACTTTTCCTTCCATTTTTATTCTCTTATTATTAATCCTCATTATTATTCGATTCTTTTGTTTTCATTGTAAACGACTTCTCGATATAATTTTCTTCACTATTAATAATTATAGTAAACAATCGATATACGTATAATATCTGTGTTATTTACTGATGATATTGAGTATCTCTTAATTTACAAGCTATTGTAAATATGAAACATTATAAGTATGTTGATGATTGATTAAAAAGAAAAAGAAGGTGAATATGAGCAGCAAAAAAAAAAGAAAAGAAAAAAAAAGAAAGAATAAAGAAGAAAAAGGAAAAAAAGGAAAAGAGGAAGGAAATAAAAATCAAAACCGATTCGAGTCGAATCTGGGTAACAAGTACGTGAGAGGGCCATTGCCATGGGAACCGGTATCGATCGGTAACGCAGAAAGAGAGAGAGAGAGAAAGAGAGAGAGAGAATGAGTGAGGAGAGAATAGAGAACAACTGTAATAAATGTCGAGGGTTTGCTACCGTTCTATTTGTTTGTTTGTTTTTTTTTTCACATTTTTTCCTTGTTGATTTTTTGCCTTTTTTATTTATTCTCGTTTTTTCTTTTTTTTTTTTTTCTTTTTTTATTTATTTAATCCATCATGAATGCCACTCAAAACGCCAACAAATCCGGTCCGATCGCATGACGAGAACTATCGTTCGGTTTTGAACTGGCAGACAGAGGAGACCTCTCTTTGCTTCGTAATAAAAAAAAAACAAAAATTAAAAAAAAAAACAAAAAAAAAAAAACAAAAAAAAAAGAAGAAAGACATAACAGAACAAACAAAAATTCTCGAGTATTTTTGAACAGATTCTATTTCGTAGCATCGTAGCACCCAGGCAAAATTTGCCGATACTATTAATCGCTTCGATGGATAATAAAACTTTCGAGTCACGGGCGAATTAACGAAAACGATTTCTCGCCTCTATCTATCTATCTATCTATCTATCTATCTATTTATCTATCTATATATCTATCTATCTATCTTATCTGTCTATCGTTTTCTCTCTTGAAGCTTCATTGTCATAAAAGTGGGAGGGTAGAAAGGCTCGATTCATTAGCTTTCTTTAAGGCACCCTTCGCTATTCTTCGACCCTCTCGAAAGAAATCAATTCACTTGGAAAAGAGAAAGAAAGAGAGAGATAGAGATAGAGATAGAGAGAGAGAGGGAGAGAAAGTAAGAGAGAGAAAACGGAATAAAAGATAAGGCGAGAGGGCAGAACCGGGGCTAATGTATCAATCATTCTGTTTACGTAACCTCTGACACGTGTATCTCGTACCTACACATATATACATGCATACAGATACACACACATATATACATAGATACACATACCAATATATATATATATATGTATAAGAGAAAGGAAAAGAAGAAGTTAGAAAAGGATAGGAGGAATGTATGTACTCGAACACGGCAACTCGAGAACCTCGCGAAATCGATAAGCTTATGGCCCTCTTCTTTCTTCCATTCTTTCTAGTCGTTTGACCCCTCTCTTAGCCTCTCTTAGTAAGTATATACCACCTACCCTCTCTCTTTTTCTTATATCTCCCTCCTCCTCCTCCCCCCCCTTTGCCCTTTTACCAATCTTCCTTTTTCTCTTTCTTTACTCTCAAGTCTCTATTTCTTTTTTCTGTTCAAAAAAAAAAAAAAAAGACAAAAGAAAGAAAAGAATTTTTCTTTTCTCTTTTCTCTTTTCTTTTTTTTTTCTTTTTTTTTTTTTTTTTTTTTTTAAGAAATTCTTCTACAAAATATACATCCTTTCGCCAAGAAATTTGTTTGTTTATTCGGTAAATGTTTCTAATCAATTTTAGTTTTTTTCTTATGTTTTCTTTCTTTTCTTTTCTTTTTTTTTTGTTATTTCTAATTGTCAGTATGAGAAATAAAAAATAAAAGAAAATATAAATGACTTCGCATACGTTCGATATTAAATCGATTCTTTCGATATATCTTCTCCTCTTCCTCCCTTTCACATAGTATCACCCTTTTGAAATTTTTCTCTTTTACCCTTTGTCAATCGTCTATCTCTTAAATCTTTATTCGTCTCTTTTATTCGAAGAGATTTTTTTTTTTTTTATTTAAAAAAGAAAAAGAAGAAGAAAAAAAAAAGAAACGGAAGAATGTTCTTTTTTACAAGAATTCCAAAGAAGATTTATCATCGTTCAATGAATATTTTCAATTAATTCTCTTTTTTTTTTTTATCCTCCTGATTGTATAAGAAATAAAAAGAAAAAAAATAAAGGAAAGAAAGAAAGAAAGGAATAAACGGTTTCGCTTAAGTTCGATATAAATTGACCCTATCTTATCCATTTTCAGTACCTTCCAATCCCTCTTTTGCCCTTTCTCTTAAGTCTCTATTCCTCTCTCTCTCTCTCTCTCTCTCTCTATTCAGATGGAAAAGACATAGGAAATATTTTTAATGAAACATTTAATCAAGAATATTTATTCGCTAAGGCATATCTGCAAAATATATTTTCTAGTTTTTCTTTCTTTCTTTCTTTCTTTCTTTTCTTTCCTTCTTTTTTACTTTTTGCTCTTATAAATAAAAAAAAATAAAAAAATAAAAGAATAAAAAAATAAAAAAATAAAAGCTTTCAAAGAAGTACGATATAAATAAAATTGGAAATTGCAATGTTTTTTTGAGATAGCTACGTCGAGAAGAAGAGGAAGAAAGAATGAAAGAAAGAAAGAAAGAAAGAGAGAAAGAAAGAGAGAAAGAAAGAAAGAAACAAGGAAAAAATAAGAAAGAAGAGAGAAGATCGGTAAAAGGAAAGAAATCCGAAACGAAGGAACGCGGCGAATTCAGCGATCGGATATCTCGATACGATGCCGAATACATTTTCGTTTGGTTCGGTACGAACGAAAGGCAAGTCGCGCTCTGCTCTCCATTCATTAAACCACGCTTCCTCGGCTTATCGGATCTCCTTCTTTACCGCAATGAATGCTTTTGCTCGCTTACTCGCTCGCTCGTTCGTTCGTTTCGTTCGCTCGCTCGCTCGCTCGCTCGTTCGTTCGTTCGTTCGTTCGCTCGTTCGCTCGTTCGCCCTCTTTCCTTGGCCACACCGAGGTGTTACAGTTCACGTTTAATTAGGGCCGACGCGCCGGAATGAATAAGTTAATTACATGCCCAAGGTGCCTGCCGCCCTCCTCCCCTTCTCCCTCATCCCCCATCCCCTATTAACCGTCCTGCCCGTTTCACCCCATTCCTCCCCTCCTCCTATCTCGACCAAACTTGTGAAAGAATCTTTAAAATTGAAGGTTAAAAGAAAAGGCAACAAAAGGGAAAGGACAATTATCAATTTTTAATTTCGATTATAGTCAATTAACCTATTTTAATGGCAGATATAAATTTATTAAGCTTTTTTTTTTCTTTTTCTTTTTCTTTTTTTTTTTTTTTTTATTATTATTATTCGATTTAATATCTTTGATCTTTCCTCGAATGTTTCGATGTGATCATTTAAAAAGCAATTTTTTTTCCCAACGAAGAATTGAAATTTTTCCTTTTTTTTTTGTTTCTTTTTTTTTTTTTTTTGATTCGTCATCATTGTACTTGCTGATTTTTGATAAAGGGGGGGGGGAAAGAAAAAGGAAGAAGCAAGAAAAGAAAAGAAAAGAAAAGAAAAAAGAAAGTGAGATAGAGATGGTATAAGAAAATAAAACAAGAGAAATGTAACGAAATAAATAAATAAACGAATAAACAAGCGAACGAACAGAAAAAGAAACAAAAGAAATTTACAAATTTTACGTTCGACGATCTGGCAAAGAAAAAAAAAAAAAGATATATATTTGCAAGTAGTACCGATTTTTCTTTTTCGTTTTAATTTCTTTAGTTCCTTCGAAAATTTTCATCTAATCAAATTCTTTTTAAAGGAGAAATTGAAACAAAGTTACTTGCACTTTTTCGTTACTTGCAACGTTACGATAAGAAAGAAACGAGAAGAAGAAGAAGAAGAAGAAGAAGAAGAAGAAGAAGAAGAAGAAGAAGAAGAAAAAAAAAGTAAAGAAAATGAAACGAAATTTAAGGGCCCAGGTCTTCTTTCTTCTTTTTTTCTTTTTCTTCTTTTTTTTTTTTTTTTATTATTTAATGGACGGAAGAAATACCACGATAGAACAATCCTAAAGGAAGAGGTAGATAGATAGAGAGAGAGAGAGCGAGAGAAAGAGAGACAGAGAGAGAGAGAGAGAGAGAGAGAGAAAGAATGAGGAAGCAGTGCGGAAGATAGAAAGTATTAGGGTCTCGTCGTATTCTCTCGTGGCCGATTCTTTCGCGGATAAGCGATAGGAAGGAAGTGCGAGAGGGGTTGGAACAACCCCTAGAATTCAATTTTCAGCTTGATTTGTCAGGCCGTCAGCGGGCTCACGGGAGAGGAACACCATGGATCCCATTTCGTGGCGTTCGACTTACACATACATCCAAACTATTTCTTTCTCTCTTTCTTTCTCTCTCTCTCTCTCTCTCTCTCTCTCTCTCTCTCTCGTCGAAATAAATTCTTTCGTTTCGCTTTTTTACGACTGCGATTCTATTCGGTCGGAAAGAAAGAAAGAAAGAAAAAAAGAAAGAAAGAAAGGAAGGAAGGAAGGAAGGAAGGAAGAGAGATAGAAAATAAAAATGAAAACGAGAATAAAAATAAAAATGAAAATGAAAAAAGGAAAAGAAAAAATTTAGAGAAGATAGAAAACTTAACGATCTTTTGTATCGAACTCTCAATCGAATCGAATTTTATATCCTCTTGCGAAAGGACTCGTTTGATCTTTAGACGATTGTAAAATGGCGACGACTATGGCTTCTAATTTCTAACCAACGTATATACGGTTAGGTAAGTAAGTATCTAAGTATGTATCCACGTATGTATATATGTACGTACGTATGTACGTACGTATGTATGTATGTATGTATGTAATAGAATATCCAGCTACATTTCGTTCTGGTTTACGCGCGTGTCTCTCTATGGCCGTGATCGCTACTGAAGCCGGCAAGTAGAAACTCGACTGCCTATTCTAATGGTAGCTCATTAGGTTCTTTTAATCACTGACATTATGGCAATCCGGATAATTGCCGTTCCTTCGAGGCTCTCGCCGCCGCCTGCCGCGCGTTTATTACGAATATAATGAGCCGCAGAGCACTTCAGTTTCGCTCGACTTCCTTCGCTCATACGTACCAAAAAGGGGATTGGAGTGGACGGGAGGGGTACGGGTGAGAGGATGAAAAAGAAAAAAAAAATAAAATACAAAAGAAACAAAAAACAAAAAGGAAAAAAAAGAGAAGATAGAAGTAGACAAAGACAAGGAGAAAAGAAATAAGGAATATGATAGAGAAAAATCGATCGATCGAGTATCTCCTTTCTTTTTTCTTCTTCTTGTTAATTTTTTTTTTTTTTTCTTTCTGAAGACCTCGTCACAAAGATGTCTATTTTTCTTTTTTCTTTTTCTTTTTTTTTCTTTTTTTTTTTTTTTTATTTCTCCGATCGTACTCGACGATTCTTTTCGTCGTTCAAAGTACGTTCCGTTCCAAGCCGCATCCAATTAGAAGGAGGTATCGTCGTTCTTTCGGTTTTTTTTTTCTTTCTTTTTTTTTTTCACGGATCAAAATTCAAGATCAACAAAGTGACAGACAAGAGTACGCGCGAACACGAATTCAATTTGAACGGTCGACCTCTTGTACGACAAATATTTTCATCGGCTCAACTCCAGAGAAGGGAAGCCACTTAGGCGTTTTACATAAGGGTGCGACCTACGAAGGGTCTGGTATGCCAGACACGCGCAGTGATTTGTTTTCCCTTTTCCTCGGCCCGGCCGTTCTCTTCCTCTCTTTCTCACCCTCCTCTCTCTTCTTCTCTCTCTCCCTCTCTCTCTCTCTCTCTCTCTTGCGCTCTCTCTTTCTCTCCCTCATCGCCATCGCTCCTAGCATTGGTTGGTAGGTACTACCTACGTTCACCGAAAAATATTAACTCCGTTCACGGCAGTCAACGCGTCGTAGTGGAATGCAAATTCGACATCGACTAGACTTTGCGAGGAATACGTTTCTTTTTTTTTCTTCCTTGTTCTTTTTTCTTTTTTTTTTTTTTTCTTTTTTCGACAGCGTTAACGGATCGGATTTGGTTTTCCTACGAGTAATGTCTAGTTAAATCTAAACGAACGAATAAAAATACATTTTTTCCTTTTTCTTTCTTCTCTTTTTTTTTCTTCTTCTTTTTTTGGTCCTTTTTTTTCCACGTGCGATTGAAAAAAAGAAAAAAAAAAATCCTCTGTTACAGTTATTACTTTTATGTTCGCAAGAACGTAACATATAGGATGAGATATGCTGAGACAAGTTTGAGAAGATAGAATTCAGATTAAAAAATTTTTAATTATAAACGAAAAAATTAAATTCGAACGTTGACTGAAATTACCTTAACGATACGATTAATTATTATTATCCGTTGGTGGCTTAGGTATAAATGTTTTAGCAAATAGTTGCCTTTATTTCTTTGATTTTTAGTGTCTTTGGATCTGGAAAGATCCAGTCACGAGCATAAATTTCGTCTCCATAGGTAAGGAAGAACAACGCGTACAAGCGTGCGCCGCTAAAATCCAGGAGGAGAGTATCGAGAGAAAGAGAGAGAGAGAGAGAGAGAGAGAGAGAGAGAAAGAGAGAGAGAGAAGCATTTGAAATGAGGATGGGTGAGAAACAAGAAGAAGAGTGGGTAGAAGTTAGAAGCGAAGGAAACGCTTACGTTAGCTGGCTTTTAATGAGACCAGCTGCTACTGCTACTACTAACCTTAGTTGCCGTTGGTGCTGCCGTTGCCGTTGCCGTTGCTGTTGCTTTTGCTGTTACGAAGGAGCAGCAGAGTCCTCTAGCTAGCAGAGTTCTTTCAGAAGGGAACAGAGGCTTATAGCGCATGCGAGCCCTTCCACGATTTGAGAGAGGCTAGCCTCGCGAATCTATGCAAATGAGAGGCCAATTATGTTGCGCGAGTCCGCAAAAACTGCACCTTGTTAGAGGGGGCCCGTCGTGGCGGCGTGACGTAACGATGGAGACTCTACGGACAGCCTCGACAAAGAACGCCGAGCGACAAAAGAGGAAGGAAAAGGAATCGAGAAGATATGGATCCAAGCTAACAGGGAGCTTAGGTTCAACTCTCTAATCATTTATCTGAACGGATTTAAATGTTCGAGTTTTAGATTCAATGAGATTCCTTGATCGTGCCTATTCAAATCGATGATATCCATCTATCTAAAGGTTTGACCTTTTCTTTGTCAGTTAATTAATTATTCTTTTATCTAATCTTTTCGATCTAACATCATATCTTTTACATGGAAAATTTATATAAATTTTAAATCCTTTTATCGTGTTCGAATCATCCTCTTTTACTTTTTTTTCTCTTTAACGCTATTTTGGCACATTATTAATATCGTTTTAATATTCAAGAAAGGACGAAGGATATTCTCGAACATAAGAATGAGAGTGAGAGAGAGAGAGAGAGAGAGAAAGAGAGAGAGAGAGAGAGAGGGAGGGAGGGAAATAAAGGTAGAGAGAATAGGGTGTGCATATATATATATATATATATATATATACATATACTATATAGCTATAGTTATATAGTATATGTGCATAAGTTAGTTTCTAAGTTCCTGAGGCTAAAGGCCGACTCGGAGAGCAATCCAGAAGCCGATCGTTCGAGCGTCGAGATACGACACGAAGCACCTGAGCTCGCAAACGAGAGAGAAAGAGAGAAAGAATGAGAGAGAGAGAGAGAGAGAGAGAGAGAAAGAAAGAGAGAAAGAGAAAAGGACGGAGAAGGGAAGGGCCGACTAACGAGAGGAAGAAGGATAGGATTAGAGGAGCCGGTAATAAGCCGAACCAATGAGAGAGGGCCACAGAGAGGGCATCGTGTCCTCCGCGAGTAGTCGGAGGAGGACACGGCGAGGCCTCCTAAAGTAGATTCGTGCCGAGCGCCGGTGTATAATGACGCGCGTGAGACGAGGAGGAACGAAAAGAAACGAACGAAAGGGTGGTGAGGGCTGTGAGAGGGTGAGAAGGGTTCGAGACGGTCTTCTCTACGTGAGACGAAGGATGGAAGAGGCTGTTGTAAGAGGAAAGAGAGAGAGAACAAGAGAGAGAGAAAAAGAGAGTGAGTGAGAGAGAGAGAGAGAGAGAAAGAGAGAGAGACTAACAATGAAGGGCAGAGGAGAGAAAACAAGAAAAAATGAAAGGAGGAAGAAGAAGAAGAAGAAGAGTAGGAAGAGGTGGAGGTGGAGGAAGAGGAGAAGAGAAAGAAGAAGTAGGAGAAGAAGAAGAAGAAGAAGAAGAAGAAGAAGAAGAAGAAGAAGAAGAAGAAGAAGAAGACGACGACGACGAGGACGAAGAGGGGGAACGTCGAGTGTCGGCACCTCGCCGCCAGAGCGGACCACACACGTCGACGAGTGGTTCTCAATCCACGGACACCCCAAAACACTTTCAATTTTTATAGATATATTTACTTAGAATGAAATTTCGCGTAATACATGCCCTTTATCTCGAGTAAATAACATTTGTAATCTTCTCCCTGCAAATATTTCTTTTTTTCTCTTTCTATGCTTATAAATCTTGACAAAAGTTTGTTTTCCTTTTTTTTTTTCTTTCTTTTCTTTTTCTTTACTTTATTATCTCATTTTATTTTATTCTTTTTCAATACTTTCTCTTTTTTTTTCGTCGGCTTTTCATTTTCTTCTTCTACTTTTTCTTTTTTTTCTTTTTTTTTTCTTTTCTTCCTTTTTTTTTTCTTCTTTCGTTCACCCCAACCCCCCCCCCATCGTCCCCGTCTCCGTATTCCTAGATCATTCGTATACACCAAAAGCTATTACTAATACTTACGGACTCGATATCGCATGACTAAACGTACTTTCTAAATTATATGCTTAACTATTACATTAAGGTAGAAATAATGAAATATGAAAGAGGGGCATGAATTATTGGAGAAAGAAGAAACCATTTTAAGTCAGCTCAAAAGCTTATGGCACTGACTCATCGACACGCGACAAGGTTATTGAAACAATTTCCTTATGAATTTCGATGGCGTGATACTAAAAGAATTGATAATAGAAAGAGAGACGAACGGACAGACAGAAAGAGATAAACAGATAGAAAGAGACAGACAGATAGACGCAAAGAAAGAGAGAGAGAGAGAGAGAGAGAAAGAGAAAGAAAAAGACAAAAAGAGAGAGAGAGAGAGAGAGAGAAAAAGAGAAAGAAAAAGACAAAAAGAGAGAGAGAGAGAGAGAGAGAGAGAAAAAGAGAAAGAAAAAGACAAAAAGAGAGAGAGAGAGAGAGAGAGAGAGAGAGAGAGAAGGAAAAGTCCTCGTTTCAGTTCGTTCCGGCGAATTTAAGAGCGATCTCTCGAAGGCAATTTAGCCGAGTCTCGCGCACAGATGAAATCACGAAAGTGTTCGAGGAGACCGTAATAACCAGGTCCGTGTTCGTGGCTTTGCATTTGGAACTAGGTAATCTGCAAGAGCTACCGAGTAACTTATTCTTGGAAATTTCGAAACTGAACGAACGAACGAACGAACGAACGAACGAACGTAGGAAAGATAAAACGTAGGAACGATGAAATCGAAGGATCGAAACGAAAGAACCTCGTTAACGACATCTATTCGTCGATGTAAAAAAATGTACTCGAACTCATTTGTTCTCTTTTCAATTTTCATCACTTCTATTTCCATCGATAACGATCTTCCTAGTTTCTCTTCTCACGATGTACGCACCTTTGACCCATTTCAGGCCCATTCGAGATCGCTCGATGAAAGGTGAACGCGTACGTGTAAGGTATACCTATACATATTTATAGACGATCGATCGGGTGCATTGCTCGATCCGATAAGCCTTCCATCCTTGCTTGTTTGACTTGCTTTAAAGAAAAAAAGAGAAGAAGAAGAAAAAAAAAATAGAGAAAAAGAACAAGAAATAAAGGAGCAAAAGAAAAGGAAAGAGGAAAAAAGAAAACGAGTAAAGAGATAAAACAAGAAAAAAAAAAGAAAATAAAAGAGGAATACGATGGCTAGGATGAAAATTTCTATCTCTATAGAGAGCTTGTAGTTTAATTAGATCCGATAGAAAATTGAGAGAAAAGAAAAAAAAAAAACAAACAATAAAAAAAAAGAAAAAAATTGGATTAAGAAAAAAGAAAATTTCCCTCTTGATATGGTATGATCGATGATGACTTTTTTTTCTTTTTTTTTTTTTTTTTTTTTTTCATTTATTTATTTATTTGTTTCGTTAAATCATCTAGAAACTTTTGAATTCGATCATTACAATCCGTCGGTTCTTCTTCCCTAAGCTTCTTCCTCCCCTAGCCCGTCAACCTATTATCTTTTATGATTTTTGAAAATTCACGACGATCGTACGATTTATTCCTTTACTTCTCTTTTCTTCTTTCGTCAAAATTTTCGAACTATTAAATGATAACCGGTTATAAAATGTTTCATAATTTTCTTTCGTATCGTTCGTTCGAATTTTTTCCTTTTTTCTTTTTTTTTGTTCTCTTAATTTTTTTTTATTCCATTTTTATTTCCTTTTCATTTTGCTCGATCATCATGTCGAGAAGAAAAAGAATAAAAAGAAGAAGAAGAAGAAGAAGAAGAAGAGAAAAACAAAAAAACAAAAAAAGAAAAAAAGAAAACAAAAAAAAAAAACAAAAAAACAAATGTGACGAGCCAACAAATTCCAGAATGTAGTTCGGTGTC
Source organism: Vespa mandarinia (assembly GCF_050613455.1). NCBI lineage: Eukaryota > Metazoa > Arthropoda > Insecta > Hymenoptera > Vespidae > Vespa > Vespa mandarinia. The sequence continues at coordinate 10,059,940 of NC_140812.1, read as the reverse complement.
CGTTCATCTCGATTCAACTCTACGTTAACGTGGCGCAATAAAAGTCCCACGGGAGAAGAGAAATTTGATATCCACTTGGGATATATACGAAAGGGGTAGGGGATAAAAGGAGAGGGTGACGGGGGAATGGGGGTCAGGGAGAGGGAAAGGAAGAAAAAGAGAGACGATGCCTTCTCTCGAAGGCTCATTTCGAGCGTCACGCCTGTATTAACGCGCATGATAATCTGCGTCATACATGGCGTTATATGGAATGTTCCCTTTCTCTCTCTCTCTCTCTCTCTCTCTTTCTCTCTCTCTTTCTCTCTCTCTCTCTCTCTTTCTATTTATTTCTTTCTCTCTTTGAGTGGCTTGCGATCTCCCTTGAACGTTTAATGCCGTCACCTGTGGCACCGTCTTGTGGGTCCTCGCATATTCCTTTTAACCTTTGGACCATCAACTTTTTACATACTCGCGAGCATCGTGTTAACGTAATGGAGAAGAGAGGAGCGATCATAAAATATAGAGAGATGTCCATCCTATAGAATGATCTTAAGCCAAACCATGTAATTTTTAACTATCTTTATTATTTCTCAAAGTTAAATCAGAAATGGAAAAGGAATAATGGTTAGGATAGGAAGAAGAGTCTTTAAGGATTATATACATACGTACATACATACATACATACATATATATATATGTATATGTATATCGTGTTGTACAAATGACTTTTTTTTCTTTTCTTTTCTTTTTTTTTTTTTTTTTCATTTACGTTGGTTAATTATATTTTTTTTATTCCCTTCTCTTCTTCTTCATTCCTTTTGTTCTTTCCCCCCCCCTTTTTTTTTGTCTTTTTTTTGAAGAACACTTAAACTAACGAATGGAACGCTGTTGATATTTCGAAAGTAAAGATTTTTTTCTGAAAAACAATTTAAACGTTTCCTTCCACACCATTATGGACGTTCAATTCGTAAGATATCATTTTGCTCGTCGACAGGTGAAAATGTTGTTCGTTTGACGTTTAATCGCTTCTTGAGCGTCGTTAAAAATCGCTTCAGGGGATAATATCGTTTTGTCATATTTCATTTTTAATAGCAAATATAGATCTGTTGCGTTTCGTTCTTAAATCATTGTATTCGTTTTAAAAGAGATACGTTTTGTTAAAGAGAAAAAGAAGATGGAAAGGAGCGAGAGAGAGAGAGAGAGAGAGAGAGAGAGAGAGAGAGAGAGAGAGAGGGATTAGAATGGAATTCTACGAAGTGAATTCTACGCAGAGACGAGAGAGTTAGAGTAGACGAAAAGATGAAAATAGTAAAGGCAAAGCTTTTTCTGTAATTCCAACCTATTATAACGATCGTCTTTCCATGGTACGCTTGTTGTTAAATGTAAACACGACTTATGACTTTTTAAGCCGGATCATCCCTCTATGGGAGAATAAGTAGCCAAGGGTCGTATTTGCGAAGAAGGGATTAAGAATGAAAATCGCAAATAGGATTCTAGGATATATACGAATGTTTCTTCCTTTAATAGTTTTAATCGCGCGTATTAAAACGTGTGTATATTCTGTTATCTTTTTTTTTTTTTTTTTTTGATGTAAAAAAGTATACAAAAAAAGAAAAAAAAAAGAAGAAACAGAAGACTTCTCTTCTTCTTTTCGATTTTTCTATTGTCATTTTTGAAGAGGGGGAAAAAAAGAGAAAAAAAAAGAGAAAATAAAAATATGCTTCCCTTATTTATTTATTTAATTTTTTTTAAGCTTAAAACGAAAAAAAAAAAAGGAAAGACAAAACTCGTCGTACATGATAATACCTAAGAAATGCAAATTACTGCGAATTTTTTTCTTACAAATACATTTTCTATCACCTTTCGATCTTTCCTACGATCATTTTAGAAAAGAAGAGAAAGTCATTTTTTCCTTTTTTTTTTTTTTTTTTTTTTTTTTTTTTCTTTCTTTTCCTTTCTCTATTAAAATCTCCTAGTCATTTTTTTTCCTTGAAATACATTGAACAAGAAGTCTCGCTTAACTTCGGTGCCTCGAGCTGTCAAGGACGACACAGTTTTGACATCTCAGTCACGGGAAATCAGATTATCTCGGTAGGATAACGGACCCCTGCGTCTTGCATCCAAACGACGAGGCAAAGAAGAAGACTTCTTGTATACCTGTTAGTAGCTACCTGAAACTAAACCATTGGACGACGATCTTTATAATATTTCGGAAAAGTGTCGTTTCAACCAAGAAAGAAAATAAGATTAAAATTCAATAGATTGTGATTATCATTGGGGATTATCGTTGAAAGAGAAACATACAAATTCATCATGGTAAGACGTTTACGTAGTTTGACGTTTCATAAAAATGAACAATATTATTCCTTAAAGGAGTCAAGTCTTTACGTTACGTCTATATAATAAAATTACTTTCGTTCATTTACAATGACGTACATTAGTCGTATGAATTTTAAACGAACGAACGATCCTTGAAAATGTACAAATAAATTTGTTGACAATTTGTACGATAATATCTATAAGGATATTATATGTAAATTAAAATAATAAAAATAATGTCATTTTATAGAATTATAAATTGATCTATAATTGTTCTTAGAATTTCATGGAAGAAAGAAAAGTAGTCTGTTAGGATCTTTGAAGGAACCTTGACGAGTAGCAAACAATTGGTCACACCGAACAATGAGAAAGAGGGAAAGAGAGAGAGAGAGAGAGAGAGAGAGAGAGATCCCCCCCCCTTTTCTCCCCTGCCCCTCCCGTAAGGCAACAGTATAAACAAACCCTTCTCCTTCTAACACGATATCCAGTTGGCTCTGCTTGTAAAACCCGTAGGAACCCTTACCGCAGCGAACAATGCTGTAACAGCGATCGGCTTTATACGCGTGTCGCTCAAACTCAGAAGAAACGGGAACGACGAATTCCCTTGCGGATCGACGCCAAAGAATCGAAAATATCCTTGGGCTTTGAATGGACCACGTCGACGCTTTAACGATCTCGAATCGTGCCCGTTAAAAAGGTGCCCTTGTCGTATATCTAATCGAGTACATACTGTGAACTGTTCTTTTTTTTTCTTTTTTTTCTCGAAGGAGAAAACGACGAGACAAAATAAAAAAGGAAAGAAAGAAAGAAAGAAAGAAAAAAAAAACGGGGAAAGAAGGAAAAAAGAAAGAAGGAGAAAAAAGGAAGAAAGTAAGGGGGAAAGAGAACAAAAAAAATTTACAACGAAATTAAATCGTCGATTTAATTCTACGTATATTGAAAATCATTGAAAATTTTCTTATGCTCGATTGTAACGAAATAAAGGATAAGTGATAATTTTTATGAGATCTTTCTCTCTCTCTCTCTCTCTCTCCCCCTTTTTTCTCTCTTTCTTTCACTATTTTTTCATCCACCGTATAATTTTCCATTAGAAATCCAGAACGAAGAAAAAAAAAAGAAGAAAAGAAAAAAAAGAAAAAAGAAAAGAGGAAAAGGAGAAAAAAGTGGGAGATTAAAGGAAAACCTTGCCAAGTTAAAATATTAAATGAATTTTTGAATTTTGTGGTAGGGATCGAGATGGAGGAAAAGAAGAAATTCGTTTCAATGATCGTTAACAAGGATACGCAGGTGTTGGGTGTCGGCGAATTTTTCCTTTCCCTATTGTAGGATAATCGAGAATCGTGAAAAATGTATAGATATCCATGTTTCGAAAACATGATTCGTTCCGTCTGGATTATTATTATTACTTGGGAAAAGGTCGAGAAGGGGAGGAAGTGGGATAGGATAGAAGAAGATACCTGTTAAACGATGCCCTACGATTTCGTCACGGTAAAGGAGAGACGACCTCGGACCATACAAGCCAAGTCATTTTTCGTTCTTAAAACGATCTTCAATCGCGAATGTCATTTCTATCGTGATAGATGATGTAGATCTCTTTTCATCGATTTTTTTTTAAACGAAAAAAAAAGAAAAGAAAAAGAAAAAAAAATATTATAACAATAACAAGAGAAAGAGTCGTAAGGAGCTAGTAATTGAATTGTAAGAGAAAGGAAACACGAAAAAAAAAAAGAAAAAGGAAAAAAAATTATTTCGAAAAGAAACCGATCGTTCTCGTAAGACAGATATATCTATATCTATACATACATACATATATATATATATATATATATATATTTTTTTTTTATTTCTCTATCATCTCGATGAGAGAAATATTATAACGATCCGTCGATCGAACAGGATCGACGGGATTCCATCGTCTTCTAATCGTCTAATGACTGTATTCCCGAAGACAAATCGTGCGAATAAAGATGCGCCAAGAAATAGCTATATTTATCGCTCGGGAATAAATTACTCGTCGAGTTATGCAAAATACGTAAGATATCTCTTTCTCTCTCTCTCTCTCTCTCTCTCTCTCTGTGTGTGTGTGTGTGTGTGTGTAGTGTATTCGAATTTACGATCGACTAGAAAATATGATATTTCTCGCGTGTGCTCGCGACTCTCATTCTTTCATCCACCTCCTCCTCCTACCTTTATTTCTTTATTTCTTTATTTATTTCTTCTTTTTCTTTTTTTTCTTTCTTTCTTTCTTTCTTTCTTTCTCTTTGACCAAAGAGTGGGGATAAACGTAAGGCCGTGTTTGATTGTACGATACCGCTTAAGGTATTGTAACGCGAACTGGTCTTAAATCGGAGAACGCCCGGTCATTTTAGCATACATGTAAATCCGCACCGCACGGCTGGTAGTTCGGGATAAGAAGGGACGGACGGTGGTGCGTGTTCCGCGTGATCCACCACCTTCGTTCAAATCCGAATATGGCGCGTTGCCCACGTGGACAAACCTTTCCGTTCTCCCTATGGACCTCGTCTTATATTCTAATGAATGCGGATATCACCGTACTCAAGAACGTAACGAGCATCCCCGTTTAAACCAAAACAGATATACACAAACAGAAACACGTACGTATATCCGTAAAATGTATCTGTAAAGAAGAAGATGACCAATGTATATCGTATATTTATCGATCGAATGAACAAATTTTTCAAAGATGTCTGTGTTAACTCGTTCGATTCTTCTCTTTTTCTTTTTCTTTCTCTTTTCTTTTTTTCTTTTCTTTCTTTTTTTTACTTTCTTTTTTCTTCAAATTTATTACATAACGTATAACGAAATAAAATTCGATTTGTTACGATCGAACACTTTTTTTTTCCAATATCTACGTATTTAATATTATTTCCAAAGTCTGTTTAACGAGGAAAAGAAAGGAAGAAGAAGAAGAGAAGAAGAAGAGGAAGAGAGAAAAAAAAAAAGAAAAAAGAAAAAAGAAAAATGAAAGAAAATCATACAAGTTCGGATAGTAGATATTTTCTGATCGTTTGTAATTGTTATGATGTGATATGGTCGAAGATATATAAACGACGGAAGAATTCCTTTGGAAATTTTCACAGCTAAAAGCCGGCTAAAATGTGTAAAGAGTTTCCGCGCGTCTCACGTGATGAACTCGCCTCGTTTATCACCCCAGTACCGATAAATCAGTACACGCGGAACGCTTTGCGGTTCCCCATCGTGTTAGAACGGTTCATAAGCGAGCACGCCCGAAGTTCCCTGGGGTGCGATTATCTTCGCATGTACCGGGTGTACATTATCTCAGCTCGCCCTCGCGACGACGTATAAATATACCTACCTACCAACTCCGTACTCTTCTCCACGAATAGAAAGAGAGAGAGATAGAGAAAGAGAGAGAGAGAGAGAGAGAGAGAGAGAGAGAGAGAGAGAGAGGGAGAAACACGAATGGAGAAAGAAAACGTATAGGAGAGTATCGTAGTATCACAAAATATAGGGATTGTTGAAAACATTCCCTACGATGTTGGGTGTTATCGAGGGTTGAACGAGTGAGCACCCTTGTAGTATATTCTTGGGAGAGTGGGTGTGGTCAGATAGTGTTTATAAACTGGATTAGGGGAATATCATCGTTGTACGCATATCCATTTGTGTTGAGGGTGTGTCATAAAAGACCTTCTCAATTTTGGGCTTTCGACGGTCTCTCTTCCCGTCGGACACCCTTCATTCTTATCCTATTAATTTCCATTGTTCCTTCTCTCTTTGATCATGAACTAAATATGATATATTAAAGGGAAAATATGAAGTCACCTTTCCTTTCTTTCAGATGAATTATCTCGATTAATATATAAAGTTATCGAATATATTTATCAATGAATTAGATCATCCAATGGTTTATAGTATACGTTAAAATCGACATAATACATTAACTCGACGTATGTCTCTGTACGTTGCTTTTTCTCTTTTTCTCTCTCTTCGTGTGTATCTCTCTCTGTGTGTGTGTGTGTGTGTAATTTAGAAAAGATCTTAATAAAAAATGACTTCCTTCACTTTCGAAACGAGTTAGTTTTATCTGAAGTGCGAAGAATTCGTTCATCGTTCGCATCCCATCTCTTTGCTTTGGTTCCGCGTCGTTCAGTAGAACATTGGTCTTTGCCCTGGAAAAAGTGAGTCTGAGAGTCTGAGAGACGAACGAGAACGATGTAGGCACGACGTTGAAAGGAAGAAAAAGGAACGGGAAGGGAAAAAGAAGGGAATAGAAAGGAAGGGATGGGAAGGATTGAGAAGGGATGGGATGGGAAGGGAAGGGAAGGATAAAAAGAAGGAAAGAGAGGAAGAGATAGATGCACGCAAAGTTGCATGCGAGTCGAGAGAGGCGGCGGTGGGCGTGGTTAATATTAAGTCACGCCTACTGTTTCCCCTCAGACACGGTATTGTGGTAGGGTAACGAAACATGTGATTGGTCGGTGACCGGTTCATAAGCTCGGCCTCGTATTAATTATTCTAAATAAGTCGTCGGCCCTGTGCCCGGCTGATTATAGAGTTTGCAGTGCCATAAATAGAACCCGTTTACAAATCGCGTTCGGGGAATAATGATCGGTCCTCTCTCTCTCTCTCTCTCTCTCTCTCTCTCTCTTTCTTTCTCTCTCTCTTTTTCTCTTTCCTTCTCTCTTTCTTTCCCCTACTCCTTCTCCTCCTTTTGACAAGACAGAAAAAAAGTAATCGATCCACGTAGGAGCTAAAGACTTATCGACGACTTATCTTCTCTTCCCACAAACGTCCTTTTTATCTTTTTCAAAGTGCTGCCTACGTTTCTCTCAACTCTACCGGTTCACTGATATTCGGTGTCCACTCTAACGAATCTCTTGGTTACTTCTATCAAGTAGAACTTTCGACTGCCGTCGAGGTTGTTTATGACGCGAGTTTTCTACGGGTCGTGTATCTTGACAAAAGGAGAAAGATGAACCACGATATATATATATCTCTCTCTCTCTCTTTCTCTCTCTCTCTCTCTCTCTCTCTCTCTCTCTATATATATATATATATATATATATATATATATATAGAGAGAGAGAGAGAGAGAGAGCACTGATTGATTCTTGACGTTTAAGATGGACGACTTCATTCGATAAATACTTTTTGCCTTACCAATCTTCTTCTTTTTTTTTATTTTCTGATTCTTTTTCACTCTCTCCTTCTCTCTCTCTCTCTCTCTCTCTCTCTCTTTCTCTCCTTCATCTCTCTATATTCTTTTCTTTTACTATGAAAATTTGTTTTTATATATACTATATGCTGTAAAGATTTCGCGAAATGTTTTTTTATTATTTCTTTTTTTTTTTTTCTTTTCTTTTTCTTTATATTTATTTCTTTTCTTAACTCGCCGAACACGACGTAAACACGACAGATGCTTATTCGACGAAATGAAAATGAGTTTCTCGTAAAATCCATTTTTTATTTTCTATTCCCATTTTAAATGGGCGGACAAAATGATTCTCGTTATTGTTTCTCGCGTATATATATATATATATATATATATATATATATACGTAAATAGATATATGAATGCCTATTGTGTGAAAGAGATAATACCTATATCTCTTCCCTTCTCTCTTTCTTTCCCTCCTATACCCCTTACCGTCCCGTTTAGAATGACTAACGTTCCAATTGGATAGTGGCAACCGAACATGGTCGTGGCGTTTCACGATATATTGATAGATAGATACATTACTCTTATTTATAGCGGCTATCTCTATTATTGTTTTTAACATGAATTCGCGCCGGCATTGGTTCTAACGATCGCTTTGTGCTCGGTATAAGTAACTAGAGATACACGTTAAAGCTGGTACAATCTCTTAGGTAAAGGTAGATACCGTGGTCATTAATAAAACTGAGCATCTCTCTCTCTCTCTCTCTCTCTCTCTCTCTCTCTCTTTCTCTCTTGTTCTTTTTCTTAGCGCTCGTAACGCCACGGCTCTTAAAACAGACTCCGATAATTCGCTTAGTTTACGGTAGGCCAAGTTCGAGACTCGACGCTGAATCGTTATTATTTATTATGCAATAAAACTTCCATAAATCGTATTATGAGGTAAAAAAGAATTTCTCGGTTTAAAAAAATATTATACTACTACTTTACCTATAATATTATTTCCATGCATATAAATATAAATATAAATATAAATATATATATATACTATTTTTTAAATTTGTCAGATAAATAAGAGAAGAAATTTCGGTGGGAGTTAAAAAGCTCTTCGTATATTTCTACCTTGAAACGTCGTCTTTGTAAAATGCTATTAAAACTTAAATGCGACTTTCTTTATTTTCTTTCTCTTTTTTTTTTTATCTCTTTTCTCTCTCTCTCGCTCCTTCTCTCTCTCTCTTTCTCTTACATACACATACTCATACGATATTGACTGCACGCTCGTTAACGTTTATAGAAACGAAATGGGCTCACGATCTTAACCTGAATGTCGTCCCTGTGGCCTTAAAATCGTTTAATTTCTCGCTTCTCTTCTTTGTCGATTTAAATTCCACGCAAGAAAGACTAACTGTCTATCTCTCTCTTTTTCTCTTTCTCTATCTCTCTTTCTCTCTCTCTCTCTCTCTCTCTCTTTCTCTTTCTCTCTCTCTTCCTTTCTCGTGGAGATAGTTCGAACTCTTTCAAGATAATTACCACGTAGTGCTCGTGTATATACATACGTATACAATCTCCTGTTACGATCTGATCCGATATAATTAGATAAAACGTTTAACGCGCGTTAATGGGATGGGGCAAAGACAAATCGCCTTTTACGAGCTGCCACGAGGGAATTGCTCGAGGAATCGCGTCCGTGCGCGCGCACGCGTCTCCCCCCTCATCCCTACCCTCCCCTTTTGCAGCTCACCCTCGCGATCTCACCTATCACCTTGGATCTCTCACGATTTGATTTAAGTGCCTTCGTTACGGGTAATCGCTTAAGAAAACGTCAATTTCTCATTTAAATAATGCCTCAACTTTTCTTACTTCTCTGCTTATTTATTTGTTTACACAGATACACGTTCCTTCAGTCTTCCTTTTCTTTTTTTCTTTCTTTCCTTTTTTTTTTTTTTTTTTTTTTTTTATTATTGTCCAATCGATTATTACTATTATTATTATTGTTATTGTTATAATCTTCGAGTAAATATTTTTCTATCTTTATTTCTTTTTTTTTTCACCCCTTAGGGCAATTAAATTTTTGTCAATTATATTACGTAATAAAGTAAATCTGGGTTGTTAGAAAAATTGCAAAATTTATTTCTCAATTGAAATCACGATCGACGTTGATGATGATCCTTTTTTTTTTTTGTATCATTTTCACCGAAATTACAGGCGTAACGGCATAATAATTGTAACATTACGACGACTTTACATTATCAGATATCATTTACGTTTCATCGCGTGTCACTAGTAAAAATCTATGAAAATTATTTGCTTTCTCGTTAAATAATTTTAAGTAGGTAAAGGTATCTAACGCGTTTAAGCGTTTTATACTTAGGTATATATAAATATGGTGACAAAAAATAATGCTTTTGCCAACCCGTTTATATATTAAATGATTAATATACGTGATCGTATATTAAAAAAGAGAAAATTGTTAGGCGAAACGTTGATCGTGAAAATTTTATGATC